>NC_141616.1:17201894-17548561 GCF_047967505.1 Dipteris shenzhenensis
ATCGAAATCTCTGTCTCAATTGTGATAATCCATAAGTCTATTGCTCGACGTTGGCTCGCATTCTCTTACCCGGTATTTTTTAGCTATCCATAAGTCTATTGCTCAACATTGGGTCGTAGTCTCTTACCTCGTATTCTCTAACTGGCATGGCAAGTTTCTTCTTTTTAAAGGTCACAAAACCTTAAAACGTCTAAAAATTGTGTTGTCCAAAATATATTGTGCAAAAAAACCTTGAACATTATTAAGTGTTTGGGAAAAAAGATTTGCGGGAATTGTGAGTTTGCAACAATATGTTTTCCACCCTTATGTGTGGTTTTTAAATTTTTGTGAAAGGTACTAAAGGCAAATACGTTTTTGGGCTATAACCAAGTTGGGTTTTCCCTTTAATGTGTGTGCAATGTATTTTGACGCAAATATGCAGTCAACTAGAAAGCTGCCATTGAAGAGCAAGCAACGAGGCAGACAACGACCGTTTGCGAGACTTTGCTATCCTCCCCTCCAATCAGATCCCGCCATGGCGCCCAAATTTCCAATTCCCAATGCCATCCCTATTTCTAGACGCGACTGTGGAAAATTGACGCCCCTGCTAATTAACTATTATAGTCCTGCGGCGGTCCAACAGGATTCAGGAAATTGTAGAATTGGAAGCGGGACAAAAGATCCGCGATCTTAGTTTTTGGGGCTCAATGTTCCCGAATTTGAGGAGGATCATGCTAAAGACGTCGCTTTGATTTCAAAATCCAAACCGCAAATCTGGATGGGGACTTGTTTTTGGGGCTGAGAACATGGAGGGGAGGGATCATGCGAGAGCTTTTAAACTTGTTGAGAGGGATGGTTAATTACAAGTTTATATGGCAGGCGTTGCCTGCGTTGGGGGCGGCTGGATTTGTTTGTTTTGGAGGCGGAACATGCAGGGAGATGTGACGATGTCATGAATCTTTGATTGGACAGAGCGTGGGGGGAGGGTGGTGCAATGGTGGAGGATGTGTGCAGGCGAAAGAGAGGGACCCAGAAAGAGAGAGAGAGAGAGAGAGAGAGAGAGAGAGAGAACAGAAAGCAGCGCAGGCTGCGGGGCAGGCGCTTTCCAAAAATTTCCCCCTTTTGCAGGCACCTCCAGGATGATGCTCCATTGGGCCTGTCCATCGTGGGGGGGCGAGGGCGATGGCGAGCGTTATATATAGACCAAAATGAGCATAGCGCTGAGATCTCTCTCACATGAGTCTCATTTGTGATTCTGCATTCTCTGCACAGGGATAGCCATAGCTACAATTGTAGGCTGTAATAATAACTCAGCCTGCTCTTTTCTGCTCGCGTCCTTTAATGCCTCAGAGGCATTTGTTGATAGGGTTGATAAGGTTGAGAGTGTCTGGCGAGCCAGTAAGAATTGGGCTCGTTCGGTTGGTAGCGGTTGTGGGTTGAGCTTTTTCTGCCGTATCCGGCAGTTGGGCAGCTTGGTCTGGTCTCCCTGGGTCTCTCTTCTCTTCTCTTGTGGACAATTTGGGTTGTGCAGCAGGAGAGCTGTCTGTTTTCTTGCAAGCACTGGTGGTTCGAACTTCGGGTAGCAGTAGAAATTTGGAGTACGGCAATCTTGTAGCCAGTATATATAAGAGATTTGGGGCTTGCTCTCGGTGCAATTTGGTAGCCAGTTGCAGCACAAGATAAGGCTGGCTTCTCGAGGTGAGCTTGCTATGTGTCTGCGAGTCAATATTATCGTGTTTAGAGGTGTACTTTGTGGTTGTGAGAATTAAAGTATCCGGCTCAGTGCTATCGACCACTAGATTGTGCAATGCTGTGTGCAGTATATCAAGTAATGAATTCTGCTTGTGGGAGATGAGAGAGATTTGAGGAGATTTGAGGGGAGTTGGGGTGTGTGTGTGTGAGGTGTTGTGGGTTTCTGTGTTTTGGGGGAGGCTCAATTTCTGTACTTGGGTGGTATGTAAGAGATTGTTGGGTCCTCGATTTCTCTGCAGCATTACTTGTTTCTGGATTTGAGGCGTGTTGGGCTTTCAAATTTGGGGTTTTGGAGCAGCCAACCTTCAAGTCAAGCTGCTTCCCTATTTCCAAAGAGTTAGGCCCTTGACCTCTCTCTCCCCTGTTTCTGCTTCAGGTCCACGTCCTGACAACAATGTGTCCCTAAACAGGAAGCAGTGTGGGCGATTTCGGTTCTTTTTCGAGGATTTCAGGCCCCTTTCTTGCTTCAGTTGCAAGATCCGTCGAGTATATTTGCCCCAAAACAAGAATTGGGTTTTACGTACAACAAATCCCTCCCATGTAGAGCTCTAGCTACCTCCTCATCATCAGCACTCGAAGCGACTCTGTTTTAAGCATCCCTTTGCCGAGGAGACACAGAGAGAGACCACAGAAAAGGAAGAAATGGACTGTTCTTTGGCTTCAATTTTCATGGATGGGAGTCTTCCGGCGTTGCCCATGTCCTGCACCTCTACCGGAGAGGTAAGGAACATATGCCAAACCTCTTCTTTGAGGAAGGAATGGGTGTGCAAATTCGTGTTTTTAACGAGGTTCTTTTACAGATGAAGATGTATTGCAGCATTGCAACGGTCAAGCTTTGATTTTGTGCAAAGAAAATGGGTGCCTGTTATGGATGAGAGAAACAAAGAAATCTTTCCTGCTTTCTGGAGTACAAAGCCTGTGGCTTACATACGCCTATGGCGTATTGTGTGAGTCAGGCAGTTGGTTTTCCTGTACACGCGTTTTGGCAACTGTTTTGCATGTGTGGGTTTCTGTTTATAAATGCCCGTACACGCGTTATTCATGTTGCAAACTGCTTGATGTGGATGCTACAAAGTGTCATATTGGTTGTTATTAGTTGGCTGGCGAAAGATTGGATGTGAGCTGCAAATTCTTGCTTGCATTTCTTGCTAAATCATCTTCTTGCTTGCCTTTTACACTCTGTTCCTGCTTGCATTTTTCTTGTCACATCATCTTCTTGCTTGCATTTCTGCTTTAAATCTTAATCATCCTGCACAGAGCACGCGTGAGGTTCTGCAAATGCGAAAACGCAAGGGGGGTGATGCGTCTGCAAACTGCATTTTGGATGTGGAGCAGGTTGATTTGGGTTTGTGCATTTTCGGAGGGGATTGTGCAATGTGGAGCAGATGGAATTGAATTTGGCATGTTGGAGATAGACTGATGTGATTTTGCGGCGAGAGAAAGCAGAATGGATGAGCTCGTAAACTGATGCGCGTTTGTGTGGGATGCAGCAGAGCTCAACAACAGCAGAGGAGGAGCTGCAGTATCGGCTATTGTGCGCGGCCATGGAGCTGGAGAGCGCGAGGGCAACAGCGAAAGCAGAGGGGGAGCTGCAGGAAGCTCGGCTATGGCGATTGCAGGAGCTGCTCGACATCGCCAGGAAGGAGAGAGACGAAGCTCGCCAGGAATGCTCCAAGCTGCAGCAGAGCCTCCTCATGCTTCATCATCATCAACAGAAACAAAATTCATCGTCTTCTTCGCCTCCACATCCTCCCGCACCAGCCGATTCTTCCCCCTGTAGCCTCATCCACTCCCCCTCCATAGCTTCATCCCCTCCCTCCTCGCCAGATCCCCCCCCTCCTCATCTCCATCTTCAGCCATGGAGCTTCCAAGACCTTGAATCACAGCTCCAGCAGCAGCCGCCTCAGCAACAGCTTGAGCCTCAGCAGCAGCAGCACCACCACATGGAGCTCCACCAAGCTTTGCAGTCCTTCTCCACCCCCCACTCCCCCCAAGACCTCCACGCCATCTTCTCCTCCTGCCCCGACCCCATCGCCTCCCTCGACGGCTCCCAGCAGTTCAGCATCGACTTGCTCGATGAGGATTTGGCGCTGGATCACGATCACAGCTTGGATCTGACGGAATTGCAGGAGCCGCAGCGGCCGGAGCAGCAGCCACCTCTCCAGCCTGCCTGGGAGGACGATCGCCCCTCGCCCAAGCGCTCTTTGACACGCCAATCGTCCTCCAATTCGAGCTCCGCGTCGATTCCGCAGCCGTTTCAGGGCGTGGTAGCCTCTCCGGAGGTTTCTCCCGCGGTGTCCAATCACATTTCGGCAATGAGCTCACCTCCAGCAGCATCACCCGGGGCAATGGCCAACCAATCGATCCCAGCTTCCATTTCGCCTGCTCAGCGGTTGGCAGATTCGTCTCCACGAACTGCTCTTCCACTCAGGCAAGTACATCTGCCCGAGCCTCCAGAATCGGATCCTCAAGTGATGCTCAGTTCGCTACCGGAGAAAGGGAAGCTTCTCCAAGCTGTGATGCAAGCTGGACCGCTCCTACAGACGCTTCTTCTCGCTGGACCTCTGCCGCAGTGGCGACATCCCCCTCCCGCAGTCAACACCGGGGACATTCCCCAGGTATCCATGTCTCCCAACAGTGTGCTGTTGCCTATGGCAACTCAGGTCCCAGCGTTCTTGCCAAGCCATGCGCAAAGCTCTCCCATGGGATATATGATGAACGGCCTGTTCCCCCCCGCTTCTCATCTTTCCAATCCGGTCTACCTGCGAGGTGGAGTTGCATTCTGCACCGACTCGTCAACCACTGTGAATAATTCGGCGCCGATTCATTGCTCCAGAAGCAGAAAGCTCCGCAAGCTTAGCTCAGCCGCGTTTCATGGTGGCCAGGTGATGCCTCCAGGCATGAGGCTTGCAGCTGGAGTTGCTGATTCTGCCACTCTCTACTAGAACTGCCACAAAAGCCTGCTCGCCTACGATATCCTGCCCACTCTGTCCAGAGCCGAGCAAGGTTGTACTTTAGTGTGTTTTCAGTCGTTTTAGTGTAGCCATAGCATCAGTGTTGTGTCTTTGCTATCTCCTACTGGTGGCGTTCTCTGTACGCAGAGTCGCCCAATAAGAGATGCATGTAGCAGACCTCATCACTTCAATCAGGCCATGTATTGGCCGGTATTGGAGCTGCGATGAAGCGTTTGCTCAAGTTTTCCTTTTGGTCATGTGTAGGAACTTGTAGAGGGTTTCTGTTCCAGCTGTTTGTAGTCGGATCTATTGGAGTCTCATATCGTGGCGTTGTTCTCACTTCGCTCTGCGCAGGAAGAGTCGCCCGATGAGAAAATATGCTTACCCACTGGCATCTGTATTTAATCTATATATCTTTTTCAACAGGCCCTGTACTGCAAGTACACTTAATGTTGCAATGTGTCAGTCCATAGTAGATTTTGTTGAGATCACTAAGGTTTTCTGGATTTTCAGATAGTGTTCCTCAATTATTCGTGCTGCAGTTTTTACATTTCCAGTTGACTTGAACCTTCCATAGTGATGCTTCTTTTAGATCAGCACCATGACAAAATCTCTAGCACCTTTCTGTCTTTCTTTTCAGCAGCCCTCAGAGGGCATTCCCATGCTCTGGCAAAAGGCATGCTATTTTTAAGGAGCTTAGTTAAGTTTTCACCCATTCCAGTGGGTAGATCCTCCTTCCTCGCCTACAGAGTACAACCTCGGCCAACATTGTAGTGCGACAGAGTCTTTGGCAACATTAAGTGTGTCGCTGGGGTCGCTTCAGACTGAAAAACGTTGCAGGAAGACCACGGACAGCAGCTCGTAGAGAATTGGGGAGTGGAAGGACCCCGACACGGGAGCAGTGATCACAATGATGGCAGAATGCAAGGTGCCTCCAGGCTCCAAAACCGTGGATGAGTGGGAATGTGCTCTCAGCAGAATGAAGAGGGATACTGGTAGTAAACCTGTCTTATTTATTTGTCAATAGCAATTCGACTACAGCAAATAGAAAAGGTCAAATAGAAAGGTTCCATAACTGATGCTAATTTGATTTGTTACGTCTCGTGTTACTGTATGTGCCCAGTCTTGACTAGCACTGAGAAATACTGCACGAGTCCTCTTTCAAAAAACGGGGGCAAATTCCATTTGTGTTCTATCTTTTAAGAAAATCTTCAGGAGAATTTACCACATGCCTCATAAGGATCTCAATCAATCTGTGGCATAGTATGTTGCATATTCATTAGTTTTTACTCAAGTTTTAGTTTTTTAAATATATGTCTTCCAAACATGTTACTTTGCTTCTCGTTCCATTCCAGCAACAGTATATCATACTTTGAACGCCAAGGCAGAAGATCCATAATAGGACTTAACGAGTCATTCGCTTAAGTTGATTTCATCTAATTGACACCCCCTTATTTGTATGGTCTGATAATCCATGCAAGGTCCTTAACACCTGTGCAAGCTCACATCTAGTCAAGTGCTTTGAGTGCAAGGAATTTATTGTTAGCCCGTCAGGCTGAGGGGCTTTTCCAAATGCATTTATTGTGCTGCATGGGCATTGCATTCTTTGTGACATAGACCCAAAAGCGTTAAGCATTTAGCTTCAATCCAACTTGATTGGCTGCCCTGTAGCCCGGAAATGAGCACCAGCATTAAACTTGGGGTTTAGGGCAGCTACCCCACTCTCATTCTTGTTGATATTTTAAAACGTCTCTTTAATTGTGAAAGATAAACTTATCAGTAGCCTTCTTGAAGCCATTGTACCTTGTTTTTCTTATTTTTAATGTCATCCTAAAAGCTAGTTTTGTCCATCCTAAATGAGGAAATTTCTCGGCAGCATCTCTAGTGAGTTCTTGTAATCAATGAGTTGAAAAGGAAACAAAGCATGTCCCTCAGTGGCTGAAGTTTCATCTTCTTGTTCTACAACAACTCCATGTCAAAATCCCCATTGATGTTGTATTGTCTGTTGTAACCCTCGCTACAACTTTCCACAGATTAGCCTAGGCTTCTCTGTGGTTTGATTTGGTGCACTGGAATTTCCACCTGATCAGATAAAACGGTAACAGTGAAGCCTCAAGGATTCAAGAAAAGCTGCTCAACATGCAGCATTAATTCTCAGGACCTCAAATCTTCTAACGGGGCAGTTAAGAAAATATTACAGTTAGGGAATTCCAGTCAAGGCAGGCAACCCTTTCTTAGTTGAAAAGTATTGAAGTTGCATTCGCTGTCTTAACTTGGCCTACTCAAACTTCGCACCAGAAGTGCTTTTTCATGAAATACAGTACATATATTGCAGAGGTTCCCGAGCCAATTGAGCTGACTTGTTGAGTGTACCTTTGTTGTAGGCCTCCCATTATTGTGACTTTTGTGTGCAAAGGCGTCATGGAAAGCTTGTCAATACTGTGCTTCTGCTCTCATGGGCATTGATCCCATGCTATTTGTAGCTGACACTTGTAGCTGACACCTCTGCAGAATGAAAGGGTTCAACATCTCTATTCCACATCTTCAGGACCATCTGCGAGTCATAAATTCATTTTCAGATTGTTATATTCCCTACCTGATGCTTGTGATGATTCCAAAGTTGGCCTCTATTTGTAGACTTATGGAAAGCTTGTCAATACTGTTCTCCTGCTCTCATGCGCATTGATTACATGCTATTTGTAGCGGAGCCTCCGAAGATTGAAGACGTGTCGGGTCTGTAAAGGCAGGCCGGCCAGCAGTTCCAGGTCTACCAGAACAGGGTTGTGGCCTGATCCCAGCCAGCCAGCTCGGTAGTTTTAAAAAAAAAGTTTTTTGAAGAGAGAGGGGGGGGGGCGGGGTCAATGTTCATAGAAAACTTTTTTCTCAACAAATCACAAAACTCGGGGTTTCAAAATTTGAAGGTTTTCCTTGAGAATTTGTCGATTTTTCCAACAAAATATAACTAAATTGTCTAAAATTTTACAGATTTTACAAAATTGAGGAAATATTTTTTACGGGTGAAAATGAAAATGTTGCAGGTTCATTGTGTATAGTTTGCAAGTTTTCTGTGAACACTGGGTGGGTTGTTTGCGTTTGCGATGGCAGCCTCATAAAAGACCCCCCCATTCCTGATTCCTCTGTGTCTTCAGCCTTCAGCATCAGTCTCACCAACAGTGGCACTCCCTTCAGTAGCCTCCACAGCCGTTAGCACTCCATTTTCTATCCCTTTCTGTCGCTCATGAAGGATCCAATCTACCCCAGTTCCTATATCTAGCCACTTCAGTCAGCCCAGATACAGCCTCTTCATTGAGGAATTAGACTTCTGACTATGTCTGACTAGCCATTTCAGTGAGGGAAACTTGGATGTTTTTGGTGATTGCCAAGGCGACCATGAATGTAGTAGGTGGCATAAAGATCATCTTCTCCTATGTCTCGACTCTATGGGTAATTGATGGTAGCTCTTATTTAGGTAGTATAGAATAATTATTTCATACGCGTAGTTGGATAGCCCATTTGTATATTTCATACGCGTAGTTGGATAGCCCATTTGTACCAACCTAGCCACCACTTACCCATACAATGGCCCATGGTGTTAAGCTTCACATTGGTGGGATGGATCAAACAATGGTTGTTCATTGTCACTAGCTTGGGATCAACAAATGGTACCCCATGTAAACCATGGCTTGTAGACCATAATGCATCGGTGAAGTGGCATGATTGAATCATTATTATCGATGATTCGTTGGGATAAGTCTAGGTTTCTTATGATGGTTCTTGCACTTTCATGCGTAAGTTAGTCAGTGGTCTTTTTTGAATCGAGATCTAGTTTCTTTTTGTCTGAGAAGGGCAAACTTTAATGGGTGCAAGATGGGATGGTGGACCAATTCATTGGGATCCTTCATCATTGGTCAAGTTTCCATGATTAAAATCATTGTCCTTGAGCAACAGGCTTTGATTTTGTAGCATAAGGTCTAAACACCACCCCCTTTTCCATCTTATCCCACCTCCTCAGAGTTTCCTCCACTTCCATCATGAAGCAATGTGGGTCTTCACAATTCTCCAAAGATGAGTAGAGATATTGCATAATCAGGTCGTGCTATGCCACTTTTGTTAGGTCCACAATCCTCTTGAAAATCATCTCCCAAAATTTTTCCATCCTCTCACAAAACTTATGGTCTTTGTACAAGCATCCTTCCTTGACACCTTTTTCTACTAGCTGACATCTTATGGATTTGTCTCTGATAGTGCATTCATCTCTGTTGAAGATGACTCGATAGTTATGTTCTGTCATTTGACCTACTGACAAGAGGTTCTTGTTGAGCTTCGAAATGTAGAGTACATCTTTCACCAATCCTTTTGTACTAGTGAAATTGTTCATAGGGATAACACCTGTCCCTTGAACTGGATTCGGTGTATTATCTGCTGCGTAGATGACATTTTTCTGACCTTCTAATGGTTTCATCTCTGTGAACCATTCCTAATGATTTTGTCATGTGAGATGATGCACCGCTATTAATGTACCAAGGATCCTATTCTGCTTGGTCGACTTGATAGTTGAAATCCTATTTTGGATCGAAACTACATTTCCTCGCTTGCAAGAAACATATTCCCATGTTCATTTGCAAAATGACTGTGACTAGAATGTCCACCACGATGATTTCCTCTTCCGTGGAAATTCCCTCGATTATTGTTGGATTGATTGCCTTGGTCATACTGTTTCTTGCAGTAATCTCTTTCATAGTGTCCAAACTTATGACAGTAGTTGCACTGGATGTTTGACACATTGGTGGATGCATCCCCTCATCCTTGAGATCTTCCTCAATTGGAATGATTTCCTCTTTTTTGCTGACTCTGATGTTGCTGAGGATGATGCTAATGTTGATGCTGATTTTTGCTAATGACTTTGTTATTACTAATGATTACCGCTTTGTTGGAATGATCTACCTTTGCCTTTGCCTTTGCCTCTGCCTCTACTTCTGTCTAAAGTTGTGAATGCTTGATCATTAGGATAACCTTTTTAAGCATGAATGGCATGAGTCCTGAGTTCTTAACCAAGTAGGACTGATTGAAGTTGTTCCAGTGTTGATATTTGCTAATGAATGGCAATACTCTAGACTAGATTCTCGTATCCCTCTCCTAGTCCATTCAGGATGATTTGAACCATTTCAGCTGGATTCATAGTCTCTTTTGCTAGTACGAGTTGATTGTTGTAGTCTTTTATCCGAAGTACATAAGCGTCACCGGTTTCATTGCTATTGTGAAAACTTTGGTTGATTTGGTTTCTCAGTGTGAGAATCCTGTATGTGTTCTTGGACTCATAGAGAGCTGTAAACATATCCCATGCTTCTTTTGATGTCTTGACGGTGTTGAGATGTCCTAGCATGACATCTTGCACATTTTGCTTGATTAGATGATATGCATATTTATCTTTCTTATCCCATTCTCCCTATGCTCGGGCAATGGCAAGATCTGCTACAGGTGTGGAAACTATTTGTGTAGCTGGAGATCCTGTTGCTGCTACTGGTACTGTGACAATAGGTGGAGTAGAGCTACTGGGGCTGGATCGTCCAATGGTCTAAGTGTAGATCCATCAATGTACTCCCATTTGTCTTGAAGTACAAGAATGGTCTCCATTCGGTATTTCCATGTCCGGTAATTGGAGTTGTCTAGCTTAGTGGATGCCTCAAGATTGAGGTTGTTAGTTGTAGACATGGTGCAAGGAATGTACTCAAAGTGTCATGAAAATCACTGCATGAGTCAACTGCAAAACACTAACTATGCCAAGTGAAATGTGAACTGTCGATGAAGATAGAACTGCAATATATAAAATCTGATTTGTATTACAAGGCTTGTGGCAAATGATGCCAGGAATAGCCGAGAGGCTTTACAAGGCTGAAATGATGTGCACAATGCCATGAAATAGCTGAATAGGCTTTACAATGATGGCATGTGTGTGTGAAATCAAATCATGTGCTATTTGCCGACTGAACAATCGGCAATGCCTCTGAACACTCTAAAGCGTGCTCATTGAACTGATGAACGTTAGGTTTCAGGTAATGTGATGATGTGAAACCATATGTGAGCATATGGACTGACTTAAAGTAGGTACTAGTCGGCAATTTCGGGCATGGCTTAGATTGGCAACTTGAGGAGATTTAAAGCGTCCCTTTATGGCGATCTAGTCTACTTTGATCTAGATCTATACCAACTATCAATCGATGAAAGAACATCAAATAATTCTTTTTCTTTGGTTCTTTTTATGTGCTGGGTCAAATGCATTGATGTAGAGGCTGATGTGCATGTAGAAAGTGGATTTGTAACAAAGCTCAAAAGTGAGTGATACTTGCATCGAGATGTGCGCATGATGTGACGAGCGCATAGAGCATGAAAAATTACTCGTTTCACCTTTTTGGAGCACCCTCAAATTCTTCCTAGATCAAGAGATATGGCTTGATCTAGGTGGAGGGGCAAAAGGAGTGCAACTATGCCTAGTAAGAGGTGTGCTTGTTGAGTTCTATGCTAAGGTGGAACTTGTGCTCACATGAAGTGCTTATGGAGCACTGTGTGTGCTTGTAGAGGGTTAGTGCCACTTGGTAGATGAGGTGGCAGTGATTGACCTAACCTAAGGTCATGCTGACCCAACCATGGTCAGGTTGACTAACCCAACTGGCTCACTAACCTAGGGTTAGGTTGACCAAGGTCAAGTGATGATGTGGTAGATGATGATGTCAACTGATGATATGGCTGTGCTAATGTGGCAGTTGAGGTGGCCTGATCATGTGGTAGGTTGGTGATGTGGTTGCCACATGTCAGTTGAGGTGGTAGGGATGATGTGGCAACTGAGGTGGCAAGGATGATGTGGTAGAGCCTTGCTGACATGGCACATGTGGTGATGTGGTAGAGTGCTAATGTGGCAGGCGATTATGCTACTGATGTAGCCAGATAAGATGATGTGGCCTTGCCTACATGGCACTGTTGATAAGTGATGTGTCTTGACCTAGCCTCAAGGTGTAGATAGGGCTTAGGATAAGGTTGGTGTAGACCACGTGTCGATTGGAGGGGCACTAGAATCATTTTTAGATTCTGATGAAATCTGAAAGATTCTGACATGACAGAATTTGAAAGATTCCATCATCTTTCTTCATTTGAGATATGCACTGAGCGTTATCCGTGAAGCGGTTGTTGAAGTCATCATGGTGGTTGGCTTGCATTTGCAGAGAAGGTTGGCAATCCATGGAGGTTGCTGCGTGATGCGTAGGATAATATCCCTTGCTACCTGATGAGCCTGGGAGCTCATGAGCTCCGTGTGCTATGGTGGCCTGGCGCTCAGGCATTTGTGGTTGTAGATGAGCCGCCTCAGAGGTAGAAGCATTGAGGGCAGTTGGAATTGGAAAGGTAGATGCTAGAAGCTTTGGGCGGATTGTATGGACAGTAGGCATTTCTCCCAAAAATTGGATTGACGAGGCTATTGTTCATTGGAGAGGCTTGAGTTTAGGCAGCTGGTGCAAGCTTGAATGAAGGCGTTGTTGTTGCTCACTGTTGTCGATTGTTTGTAGGTGAGTGTGCCATATTTGGAGAGACCACATTGTAGATTAGAGTTCGATGGAGAGCCGATGTTCTCAGGGAGGCTGAGTCACCATTGAGAGAGCCGCTTCTACAATGCATGCTGGCTATGGCAGCCGAGCGTAGGAGCTGGTGTGGTACATCGGTTGTTGGCAGAAGGTTGCTTTGCTTGTAGCAGGAGGTCGATGGTTGGAGGTATCGAAGCCCTTGGAGTCAAAGACTTAGTTACCGGAGGCATCAAAATAGGAGTCATGTAGAGGCGCATGCTAGGCATCGCTGCTTTGTTGTAGTAGGCAGCTACGGACCTTGTTGTGCAAAGGTCTGCAATTGGCAGAGCCCCCAGCTGGAGCTTTGGTTGGTGGTGTGGAGATGACTAAGTCCACCGCTGCGCCTTGGTCTTGGCTGCTGGCAATCATTTGCATGCAGCTAGAGCAACCTTTGATTGGATGGAGCTGCTTCAAGGAGTTGTTGATAGAAGCTCACTAGCATGCATGAAGCTCTCAAGTTTTCTTTTTCTTTCTCAGAGATCTCTCAAAAAACTGTCTTTTAAAGACTAAGACCTATCTCTCTCTCAAAAACTCACTCAGTCTCTCAAAGAAGATCACTCTCTCACGGAAGAATGAATGGAAATTCAAAGAGAATACCTCTCATGGACGGAAAAATCTCTTAAAAGAATGGAAATCCTTCACTCAATGGAAGTGAATGGAGTAAGCTCACAATCACTCAATCTCTCGATTGATCTCTCTCACTCTCATAAGGAGGATGGTGCCTCAGTAGAAGGCAAAACCATGCTCTGATACCATGACAAAATATGAAGAGGGGAGAGGAGAAGAGTGGAGATGAGGAGAGAGGGCACAACTAGAGAGCACACCACAAATGACTAACTGTACACTAGATTTAGTTGAAAATGTAGAGTATATACAAACCCATTTAGGGTTAGGGTTAGGTCATCTATGTAGAATCACGTAGGATAGAATAGATGCATCTTGCAAGAGGTGTGAGAGCACAATGAAAGAAGGATGGTAGATCTCTATTAAGATTGTGAGAGAGAGAACTCTCTCTTATAGAAATGGGGAGAAGGTAATACCTTCCCTACATAGTGGCAATTAGTCCCTACATCAGTGGGAACCAATCGCTACATCAGTGGGATTGCCTTTGTCTTACATCATCACTTAGGTCACACAATAGACACATCATAGCACTTGATGTGCCTTTACAACACATACAAACACACATGTGACTCCCCTAGATGCACATATGCACCACATGCCTACATCATATGGTGACTAGAGGTGATTTACATATTCTTTTTGGAGTACTACTCTCTAGGCAGAGAACCTCAAAATTTGACCAAGTGATGATAAACAAAGAAGACAAAGTGCCTAAAAAGCATAATCTTCATCATGTGGAGACTCATCAAACGAAAGTAGATTGGCAGTTTCTGACTTTGCAGCTTCTTCCTTTTTTACTCTACAATACTTTTCATGGTGATTGTTTTTGCCACAACGTTTGCATGGATTGATCTTGAAGCAATCTTTTGAGAGGTGATTAGTCTTCCGACAATGTTTGCAAGGTGAAAACTTGCCCTTTCAAATTTTTATGGCATAGGCTATGTCATTGCCTCTCTGGTATGCTATGTCATTGCCTCTCCAGAGTTCCCATGTGCCTTTCTTCTTCTTGAAGAGCAAAAATAAGACCTTCAAGATTAGGATTAGGAAGATTTTTCAAAGTGGTAACAACATGATCATAATCTTCAGGCATACTTTTGAGCAACACTGCCATTGCATCATCTGTAGTGATTGGAGAGTTGATAGAAGCAAGTTGAGTCATGAGACTCCGCATATGATTGACATGGGCAGCCAAAGGAGTGCCACTAACCATCTTCAATTCAAAGAAAGCAATCTTAAGTGACAATTTTGAGATGTGAGAGATAGCACCAAAAATAATGTCAAGCTTCTGCCAACCTTCTAAAGGAGACTCTAAGTCAGAGATGTGATGAATATAGTCATCTCTGAAGGCAAGAGCAATGATGCCATAGGCTTTCTCCTCTCTAGCAAGATCTCTTGCCACGCATGTCGGAGCTGAGGATTCTCCAGCATTAGAGGTTGTTGAAGAAGAAGTTGAAGCTGGTTTGACAAGCCCCCAGAGGTTTTCCCTCATCAATGCAAACTTAACCTTCATCTGCCATGTGTGAAAGCCTTTACCATTGAACTTATCCATATTCAAGATGGTAGCCATGAGAGGGTCTAACCCAGAATGGATAGTGTCTACTCTCTTACAAGGCTAGAAAAAATTGAAAAGCTTCAAAATACAAGCATTTAGAGTAGAGAAGGCTTGCAACCAAATTCCATACTACAAAACATAATGGAAATGATGTTTTCACTTGCATGCTTCATAGAGGTGACTAAATGAAAACATTCTAAGAAAATCTAGGTGTAGCAACTTAAAGCAAAGTGTAGCCATAGTTGTACTGAAATTTTCAGCACTTTAAAACATCAGAAATGCTAAAGTAGCATCTAATGTAGCATCAAACTCACAACATTGTCAAAACTGTCCAAAACAGAGACTTGAACTTGGAGGGTGCAATTCTCATAGATCATAGCTCTATTCAAGGGGATTTTTATGCAGGAAGAAGGGCCTTGTACCAGAGAAGGGCTACTAGCAAGGAGAGACACAATGTTGCATCAGGTCGCCATAGCCAAGCTTAAGAAAACCAATTGGTTTTTCATCGTTTTCTCCTCCATTTGTTGTCCAAATGAGCTCAAATTTTAGTAGTAGCTTGCCCTCAGTCTTCCAGCATGGACTCAGAGAAATTTGTAGATAGGTAGGTATAGAGGCAGAATTGCGCGAATGTTCATCGAGGAGTGTGAGTGTTGGCATTGCACATACAGATGAAATTTCACCAAATGCTTGCAGTTGGAAGTTTGCCCATATAAGAGGAGTTTGCAACTCAAAGGGTTTGGGCATTGGTCATTTGTAGGCAGAGAATAGAGCTCTCAAAGATTTTGGGAAGTAGGAGGAAAATGGAGAAGAAGAAGAAACTTGTAGTTTATGCTTTAGATAGCATCTAATGCTAGGCTAGGCTAGATCTAGAACCTAAAGCTCTGATACCATTTGTAGAATCCCATAGGATAGAATAGATGCATCTTGCAAGAGGTGTGAGAGCACAATGAAAGAAGGATGGTAGATCTCTATTAAGATTGTGAGAGAGAGAACTCTCTCTTATAGAAATGGGGAGAAGGTAATACCTTCCCTACATAGTGGCAAGCAGTCCCTACATCAGTGGGAATCAATCCCTACATCAGTGGGATTGCCTTTGTCTTACATCATCACTTAGGTCACACACTAGACACATCATAGCACTTGATGTGCCTTTACAACACACACAAACACACGTGACTCCCCTAGATGCACATATGCACCATAGAGCAAGCCCATGATTATACTTACCCCAACAATCTAACCCTTTCCTTTATAGCACTCTATAAGGTTAGTGCTATGCACATATGATCACATGATGGTGCTATGCACAAATGATCACATGATGTTGAGTGTGAACTCTCAATATGATTCATTCAAGAATAAATACAAAACATTGAGTCATATTCAACTCTTTGTTTACCTTCTTGTTATTCAGAATGAATGAGAATCTTTCTGCAACACTACCCTCTGTCTCCAGATGAATGTCCTGTCGTAATTGAGCAAGTGTGCAGCATTGTGTGAGTGATATAATTTCCAATAAATTGTCATTCTTGTTAATGGTGATCTCCAGTGCTTCATTCTCAGGACCAAAAGAGTTTAAATCTTGATCCATTGGAACCAAGTGGCTCCAATCATTCTACTGCATTTATAGTAAAAGGTTAATATGAAATTTTGAGTGGCAATCATGTACTTAGGTTTAATGGAGTTATGCACAACCTCACAGTATACTTGGTTGGATGTTATCATGTCCCAACCATTATACAAGAAGTCGGGAAAGACTATTATTGGCATGCAAATGGTTATTTTGTTATTTCTACTAGCAATCCCTGGCCGCAAGGATCGTTGTACTTTTGAAAACAACCTAGCTCTATATGACTCTGTTATAGCACCATGAGAAATTGGCCAATCAATGGTATTCCATGCTGGAAGAGCTAGTTTCATCAACACACCATGTGTGTTGGCTTTGTCCAATAGTTGGTAAAAATGATCATAGAAAAAGACTCCTAACCGAGATAACTATGCTACCAATCTACCTTGATATTGCAACTCTCCTATGTACCCATGTAACACATCCATGAATCCTAAAATGCATTTGGTAGGCTGCCATTGCTCATAAGATGAAGGATATATATCTAAAAATAAAAATAAAGACATTGAGGTTCATGAAATTCTCTGATTATGAAATATAAATTCTCAATGAAGTCACTTACAATTTGGTCTATGTTATGGAAGATAAGTTGGATAATTCTCTCGCAACACAAGCTCTCTATGCATGTATACATGTTGAACCAATGTTTCCTTTATTGATTTCATATCCTCTTTGGTTCTAAAATGTTTCACCCTACCCTTCCAAGAAATGCCAAAAAGAAATTACTTAAATGTGGCTTCTTCCTTCTATTTGGTTGCATAAGCACCTAACTTTCCTTTGATATAGTCGGTCTTTGCTAGGAGCCATCCATAGTAACCTTGCTTGGCAACATCGATGGAAGATATAGAGGAAAGAGGTCAATGAGGAGGGAGCTCACATTTATAGCTTCGTCCTCGATAGTCTGATCAACACGACATTTGGCACAAGTATGGTTCTGATTATCGATGCATGCAATTGAGACTAGTATCCAAACTTTTACTCGAACATGTGAAAACTCAATGGACATATCAAAGAGCATACATTATACTCTAGTCTTGCATAAGCACAATCTTCTTATTCAAAACTTTAAGAATATAATCAAAGAGAGAGAAATTGACAAAGCAATGGCATCGTTCTTTTACCTTCCACTTCAATATTATGATCAACAAAGCTTCCTAAAAAACTAAGACCAATTATTGTGTTGTCATCCCCATGAAAAACTTTCAAAAGTTATATTCCATTATGCAGCATCTTTATAAATACACTCTTGTTCACCAAAAACTGAAAGAATATTACCTAATTTAACACTTTCAATCTTAAATGTAAAAAAGAGATATTGAAAAAGCAAAGAGCTCACTATTGTACCTTGCTTCTCGATATTTTGATAAAGAAAGCTTCTCAAAGAGTGAGGTCCGGCCAATCGCTTGTGAAAAAACTTGCAAAAGTTATATTCTAGTTTGCAACATTCTGATAAACACACCGTTTTGCACAAGCATAGATTAGATTCAGAGAGAGGGATTGACAAAGGAAAGAGCTCATTCTTGTACCTTGCTCCTAGAGGTACTTCGAGTTATGGTTTGCCATTGCCACCCAAAACTTGTTGAAGGAAACCCAATCTATAGGTTGAAGGAATGTATATGAGGAAGCAACCGAGAGAGAGAGAGAGAGAGAGAGAGAGAGAGAGAGAGAGAGGGAAAGGGAGAGAGAGAGAGAGGGAGAGCAGGAAGAGTAATTTGGGAGGGGAGAGTAGTTTGGGAGGGAAAGCACATTTGAGTTGGTGATATATTTTTGAGGAGGAATTGAGGCTTAAAGCTCGAGATGGAGGCCACAATGGGGATGCTACATTCTCTGCTAGTGCGAAAGGCAAAGGTGGTTCCTCCAACAAAGGCGAGTCCTCTACTAGTGGTGACAAAAAGAAGAAGGGCAGCAAGAAGAAGTTTCAGGGAGAATGCTTCTACTGCAAGAAGAAGGCCCATGTGAATGCAGATTGCCAGGTCAAGAAAGTAGATGAAAAGAATGGTACCTTGAAATCAGGGGAAAGAGACAGCTAACACAACAGAAGCATAGTTGGATCTATTTCTGGCCATTGAGGAAGTGTGTTCCTCAGTTCAAGAAGTGTCAACCACTGATTCATGGGTGTTGGATAGTGGTGCCTCCTGTCACATGACCTGCAAGAAGGGTCTATATTGTTCCATGCAGCCTCTACAGGAACCCATCACCATGACGGTTGCAAATAACACAAAATGCCCTGTGTTGAGATATCGAGCTCCACTCGCGATATGCCAGGGTGACCGTTGTGCATTTATGTCACTGACTTGTTAGCTACAGATGCAGTTGGTACACCGCCCATGAATAATAGCTAGATGATAGATATCCTTATCTACACTAGTTCGTGGCTCAGTTAGTATGCCACCTTAGTTAGTTGAGTTTGGTTTGAGACCCACATATAGGGTTCTTCTATTTCTTTGTACTTGAGTTCTTTTGGCTTTCACAACTAAGAAGAGGAAAACTATTTTCAGCCTCCACCTTTGTGTGTATTCCCCCATTGTGCTTGTGAGAAAGCCTCAAGTGAGACTCCTTCCCTCTCTCCCACTATCTTCACATGGTATCAAAGCCTTGTTCATGGTAAGGAGCTCAAGAAAGCAAACCAAGTTCGCAGTGTCCTGGTAAGAGGCCAGTGTTGCTTTCCTTTTTTGAGTTTGGGAGCAAATCTCTGCAGGTAGCACAGTCGGAAGTGCAAGAGTGCACTGTGTCAGATTGAGACGCCCTTCACGGTGTGGCGAGAGGGCATTATATGCTGTGGGCGTGGGCGAAGCCCTCGGTGACTTTATTTTTCTGATTCGAGGTCATTTAGGGGCCCATTTTGGAGGCGGAAGTTCTCCGCAGGCACTCAAAAAAAGGCCCTGTTTGGGCTGTGTGACCACTCTTCTGCAGGTCGGTGACAAGTTGCCACAGAAATTGCATCGTATGCCTGTGCACAGAGATATTGGGAGTTGCAGAATCATCCTTATTGCCTGTTGATGCAAAATCGTCACTAGGAAGTGACTGTGTGGTCAAAAACCACTTTCATCAGGTTTGCAGATTTGCCCTTGTGAGACAGAAGCTGTGTTTTTTGCAGTGACAGAATATTTTGCAGTGTTCTGTAATGGCATCTAATTCTCTTTCACAGATTGTCACTGAAAAACTTGACAAGAACAACTTCCAAGCATGGAAGTTTAGAATGACGAATTTCCTTATGGGAAAAGACTACTGGGAGTTCATTACAGGAAATGAAGAAGAATCAGTTCTTCCTAATGTTCCCAATCAACAGGAAATGCAGGCATTTAAAGGATGGCATGAGAGAGCCAGAAAAGTTATGTATTGGCTGTCTATCAATATTTCAGATTCAATGATTATGCATATTCAGGATGCAAGTACGCCAAAAGTGGCATGGGATACTTTGGCTAAAATGTACAGCACAAATACGCAGGCCAGGAAAATGTAGCTCAAGCAGGAGCTGCACAATGTGCAGAGAGAAAATATGAGCATCATGAAGGTGAAGAAAATTACGGATGCACTTGCTTCCATTGGGTTGCCAGTGGATGATGACGATTTAGTTTCTATGACCTTGAATGGTCTAGGAAAGGATTATGCACAGTTCCGGACATCCATTGCCGTCCGTGAAAAATTTCTTGATTTTGAGGAGTTGATTACTCTTCTAATTTCTGAAGAGCAGAGAAATGGTGGTGCATCTTCTTCAGGACGAACTTCAAAAGAAACTGTCTTCTACTCAAATGCTAGAAGGGGTAGAGGCAGAGGTAGAGGAGGCCGTGGTAGAAATTAGAATATGTAGCAAACTCAAGAAAACCAATCCTATGCAGGAGGACGTGGTAACTCTAGAGGCAGGGGGAGCCAAAGAGGTCGTGGTGGATGGCAGAGAGGCCAAAATGCAAACAGCAATGTTGAATGCTACTACTGTGGTAAAATGGGGCATATGGCTAAAGACTGCTACAAAAAGCAGAATGACATTATGAATGGAAAATTGCAGCAAGGCAATTATGCATCCTCTAGTAGATAGGGTGATGACAGAAATGAGCATTTGTTTATGGTACAGCATATGACAAATTCTGTGACAAGTGCAGAAGAAAGCAATGATGTGTGGTATGTTGACTCAGGTGCGTCAAGCCACATGACAGGTCATGCTGAATGGATGCAGGATGCAAGGAAAATGGAAAAACCAGGATTTGTGGAGACTGGTGATGATACTGTACATCCTATTGTGCAGATTGGCAAAATTCCTTTGTCTATGCAGGATGGGAAAAAGAAATACTTGTCTGATGTATTTCATGTCCCGAACATCACCAAGAACCTGGTTTCTGTTGGTCAAATGGTTGAGCAGGGCTTGCAGGTCAGATTCAATCCTCATGGATGCTTTGTTGAGGATATATGTGTGGTATCTTGACTCAGGTGCATCAAACCACATGACAGGTCATGCTGAATGGATGCAGGATGCAAGGAAAATGGAAAAACCAGGATTTGTGGAGACTGGTGATGATACTGCACATCCTATTGTGCAGATTGGCAAAATTCCTTTGTCTATGTAGGATGGGAAAAAGAAATACTTGTCTGATGTATTTCATGTCTCGAACATCACCAAGAACCTGGTTTCTATTGGTCAAATGGTTGAGCAGGGCTTGCAGTTCAGATTTAATCCTCATGGATGCTTTGTTGAGGATATGAAAAATAATGGTTGCTTGATAGCAAAAGGAAAGAAGAAGGGCAGGATGTTTACGCTGGATGCGGACATGCCTGAATTGAGTGCAGCAATGTTTGCACATGGGACCGGTGTAGTTGCAAATATTGATATCTGGCATAAATGCATTGGTCATGTTAATGTACAGCGACTTAAATCAATGCAAGCCCAAAATATTGTTGCAAGATTGCCTAAATTCAAGGTTGCAGAAATGCATAAGGTGTGTGAAGCCTGTCAATTTGGAAAACAGGCAAGGAAACCATTTCCTAAGCATGTTCAAGAGAGTAAGAAGCCATTGTAATTAATCCACTCTGATGTGTGGACTACTAAAGCTACATCTATTGGAGGCTGTCATTACTTTGTCACCTTTATTGATGACTATAGCAGAAAAGTTTGGGTGTATTTTATGAAAAAGAAAAGTGAAGTGTTTGGGCACTTCAAAGTTTTTAAAGCTATGGTTGAAAAAGAAACAGGCTTGCAAATAAAATGCCTAAGGTCAGATGGAGGGGGAGAGTACCTCTCAAATGAATTTGCAAGGTTCCTGCAGGAGCATGGCATAAAGCAACAATATTCATGCAGTCATACTCCACAGCAAAATGGACTTGCAGAAAGGAAAAACAAGCATATTGGAGAGGTATCTCATGCCATGCTCAATGAAAAAGACCTGCTAGAATTTTATTGGGCTGAAGCAGTTGCTATAGCAGTTTACATAATGAACAGGACTCCCACTGCAGCAATACATGGCATGATGCCAGAGGAGATGTATACTAGTAGGAAACCAGATATTTCCCATTTGAAAATTTTTGGTTGCATTGCCTATGTTCATGTGCCAGATGAATTGAGGTCCAAGTTGGATCCAAAAGCTGAGAAGTGCATCTTTATTGGTTATTCTCTGCGCAGCAGAAAGGGTATAGATGCTATAACCCTTCTACTCGTAAGTTTACAGTGAGCAGAGATGTTGTTTTTGATGAGATGAGCAGCTGGTATAAACTAGTAAATGTGATGATTGATGTAGATGCACAAAATGGTAATGCTGCACAGCAACAATCACAAAATATCAGTGGACTTGCAGTGTCCTCTAGTAGTGGTTCACATACCTCACCATGGACAGGTAGATTGAGATCAGGAGAATCTCCTCAAAGCAATGCAAATAGTGGTACGCAAGTATCACGAAAAGGAAAAGAGAAGGTAGATCAGCCCATGTTTGATGTGAATGCAGGTCACTCTTATGTGGATGGTGAATCCAGTGGCTCAAAACAGAGCATTGATGATGAGTTGGGTATTCCTTCTGTTGTTACACTTGGAGTAAGGAAGACCAGGGATGTTTTGAGAGCACCTGGAAGTGAGCCTATTTTGCGCAGGTCTACCAGAGCTAGGTATCCTGTGGATAGGCTAAAATATGATGGATTTACAGCCATTCACTATGCCTATATGGTCAAAGTGATACAGGAACCAAAACCCATTTCTTTTGAGCAAGCCATGGGAAAAGAAAAATGGGAGAAAGCCATGGATGAAGAAATGGATGCCTTGGATGCAAATGCAACATGGGAATTGGTGCCTTTGCCTAAAGACAAGAATGCAATTGGCTATAAATGGGTTTATAAGGTGAAGCACAATGCAGATGGTTCTGTGAACAGATACAAGGCAAGATTAGTTGTCAAGGGGTATGCACAGACATATGGCATTGATTATGAAGAAACATTCAGTCCAGTTGCAAGGATGGCGACTGTAAGAGCAGTCATTGCTATGACTGCATCAAAGGGATGGTCTTTACATCAGATGGATGTAAAGAATGCCTTCTTACATGGTGATTTGCAAGAAGAGGTCTAAATGGAGCAGCCACCAGGTTATGTGCATGTTGTTCATCCTGAGTTTGTTTGCAGGTTGAAGAAAGCCTTGTATGGCTTGAAGCAAGCACCTAGAGCATGGTCTAAAAAGATAGGACAGTATCTTGTTACTATTGGCTTTCAGATTTCCAAGGCAGATTTCTCACTCTATGTGAGAAAAACAGAGAAGGGTATTATGCTGCTTGTCATTTATGTTGATGATTTGTTCATCACAGGTGATAGTGATGAAGACATCCTTCATGTGAAAATGCTATTGAAGCAAAAGTTTGAGATGAAGGATTTGGGAGAGCTACGTTATTTCTTGGGCATTGAGGTGATTAGATCACCAACTGGGATACAGCTCTTGCAGAGGCAGTATGGATTGGACATGCTATCCAAATATGGGATGACAAGCTGTAAGCCTATTTCAGTTCCTTTGGAGCAGAATGTGAAGCTGAGCGCAGATGTAGGTGAGCTTCTGGAAGACCCTACTATGTACAGACGCATAGTAGGAAGTTTGATTTACATGACTATTACCAAGCCAGATTTGAGCTATGCTGTTGGGTTGGTAAGTCAGTTTATGCAGGCTCCAAGGAAACCGGATTTGGATGCGGCTAGACGCATACTCAGATATGTGAAGTCCACATTGTAGTATGGACTATTCTATGAGGCTGGGGTTCAAATACAGTTGCATGGATACACAGATGCTGATTGGGCTGGTAGTATTTTTGATAGACGATCTACCAGTGGATATGTGTTCTCTTTTGGGAGTGCTGCAGTCACTTGGAGCAAGAGCACAGAGGCTGAGTACAAGGGTGCAACAATGGCTGCATGTGAGGTAGCTTGGTTGCATAAGCTACTCTATGATATGCATCAGTGGGCCAGTTGTCATTTATTGTGATAACATGAACAGTATACACTTGGCAAATAACCCAGTCTATCATGCTAGAACAAAGCACATTGAGGTGCATTATCACTATGTGCGGGAGAAGGTTTTACTAGGTCTTATTGATCTAGTTTATGTTAGCACAGAGGATCAGGTAGCTGACATATTCACGAAGGCATTGGGCGCAGAGAAGCTGCGCAAGTTCAGAGACCTGCTTGGTGTGCAGGAATTGGGATTGAGCTTGAGGGGGAGTGTTGAGATATCGAGCTCCACTCGCGATATGCCAGGGTGACCGTTGTGCATTTATGTCACCGACTTGTTAGCTACAGATGCGGTTGGTACACCGCCCACAAATAATAGCTGGATGACAGCTATCCTTATCTACACTAGTTCATGGCTCAGTTAGTATGCCACCTTAGTTAGTTGAGTTTGGTTTGAGACCCACATATAGGGTTCTTCTATTTCTTTGTACTTGAGTTCTTTTGGCTTTCACAACTAAGAAGAGGAAAACTGTTTTCAGCCTCCACCTTTGTGTGTATTCCCCCATTGTGCTTGTGAGAAAGCCTCAAGTGAGACTCCTTCCCTCTCTCCCACTATCTTCACACCCTGTTGAGGGTACAAGTATGGTTTCATTTGTTTCGGTAAATGGAGATGTTAAGAAACTATCTATTGTGCTGTATCTTCCACAAATCAAGAGAAATTTGCTATCAGTTGCTTCCATAAGTGACCTTGACCATGAGGTGAGGTTCAACAAGACAAGAGCAAAAATTTTGGATAGTGCTGGCAATCTTGGTGGCATAGGAGTAAGGAGGAATAACTTGTATGAGCTAAGTGCTCTTACAGCCACCGCTGGAGTGGGCACAAGTAGTCTTTGGCATGAAAGATTCGGCCACATCGGATTTGTAATGCTGAAGGAGATGCAAAAGCAAGGTCACTTACCTGCAGTGTCAAAAATCAAAGAACCATGTGAAGCTTGCATGATGGGCAAGCAACAAAGAAAGGCATTCTCACAAGAAAGCAAGAATAGAGCAAACGCTCCTCTAGAGTTGGTGCATGTTGACTTGTGTAGTAAGATGCCTACACAAGCCTTGGGGGGATCATCCTATTTTTTATTGATTGTCGATGACTATAGTAGGAAGATACTTGCTTCGCGAAAAGGCTCAAGCTTTTGGTAAATTGAAAGAATAGCTACAAGTTGTTGAAAATGAAACAAGGAGAAAAGTGAAGAAAATCAGATCGGATGGTGGTGGTGAGTTTGTTTCTACAGAGTTTTGAGATTTTTGCAAGAGCAAAGGGATCAAGTGACAAATGATGACACCACATACGTCTCAACAAAATTTGGTTCACCGAATGCAGACCATTGTGGAGATGGGGAGGTGTATGTTGAAAGGTGTTGGACTGCCAAACCACTTTTGGGCTGAGGCTATCAATACTACAGTTTACATCCTTAATCGCAGCTATACAAAGGCACTCAAAGGTAAAACACCACATGAGGCTTACAGTAGTAAGAAGCCATCTGTCTCCCACTTCAAAACATTTAGGTGTGAATGGTATGCACATGTACCAGACAAAGAGAGAAAAAGCTACAACCAAAAAGCACCAAATGTATCTTCTTAGGCAGGCAAAGAAAATCATAGCGAGCCACGATGTGGTGTTAGGGAGCAGCCACATGCAGTGGAGGCAGAGAAGAGCTCTTCCACTTTATCATCAAGCGAACAGGTAATTCACTATGGACCTATCCTAGGAGCTATAAAGGAGGAGGAAATATCAGATGATGAATGTATAAGTCACCAACCTGTTGTTACACCACCAGAAAAGCCATTTTCGTGACAGGTAAGGCAGCTCTATGACCATGATAACCAGATGCCTATGTCTATTGAGCAGCATGCAGATGGACCAAGGCGGTCTCAGAGAATCGAGGAGCAAAGGAGGGCTTCTGCTCACATAGACAATATGGCCTTGATGGCTGAGATTATTGCAGAAGTAAAGGAGCCTGCAAGTTTGGAGTAAGCACTTGTAGATCGAGATTGGAAAAATGCTATGGAAGTAGAATATGACAGCATCATGAAGAATGAAACTTGGGAGCTAATAGATCGACCACCTAACAGAAGGGTTATTGGCACCAAGTGGGTTTGGAAAGTAAAGTACAAGGCCAATGGGACTTTGGAAAAGTACAAAGCCAGATTGGTTGTATAAGATTTTTTGCAGGTTGAAGGGTTTGATTTTCAAAAATCTTTTGCTCCGACTGCCAGAATGACCACAATTCACACAGTACTACCAGTGGATGCTCATAAAAAGTGGCCAGTTTATCAAATGGATGTCAAATCAACATTCTTGAATGTGGTGACCTCAAGGAGGAGGTGTACGTGGCTCAGCCACCAGGGTTTGAGGCCCCCCATTCTAAGAACAAGTTATGCAAGCTGAAGAAGGCTCTGTATGGGCTGAAATAGGCCCATGAGCATGACTCATCCTCTCAATCCCATACAATATCTTAGAAAATAGAAATAAGTGAGAGCCATTAGGCTATCACTTGATACTTAAATTCTTATCAAACATAGAGAAAAACAATACCAATGCCAAATTAAAAATATCAATTTTTGGCATCACACTATGCGACATGAAATGAAATGAGTTACAGGCTTTTGTAGCATACAAGCCCATGATAGTCGTGCAACCAAATAATAGAGCTTTGCGTATGGACATATCTTTCCAAGGATCCGAGACATTTCCACAAACAGTTTGGAAAATTTGCCAATTGAGATAGAGTCCCGGGACAAACATATGCATCCCTTTCCAAAAATTATATATACACTTACTGCGGCATTCTCTCAACTCCAATGGGAGCTTTATGAACCACTGCGTATCAAGAAAAGGACAAAGACAAAGACCGTGATCAGGCATTCCAAGAATCTAATGTAAGGAAGGATCTCATAGAAGAGCAAGCATGCTATCAATAGTTATCTAGCTTCTACCAGAGCTCTCGCCTCCACCTCTACCTAGAACCAACGACAACACTTAGGCATCGAGGTAGAATTTAAAAGCTTTGGTTTACGAAACTCTTGTAATAGAGAGCATAACGTGTTGCGATGCTCGAGGCTCTCTTTTTCTTTGGTGGCTTAATGAATATACTAGGTGACTAATCACCATGCCTAGTCACCCTGATTCATTACAAACCTTCTAGTGCAAACCTCTACAACATAATATGGGCATGGTTAGCGAGCTCCAATCAACAGATCGTTGTTTTTCATAGCATCATCGTAGACATGAAATGAGAGACGCTGTCTCAAGAAAACTGGCTACTCTTCATGAAGCTGACAATCGTGATTATATAGCTTGTTGCATATAGTCTGTAGCTCACATAGCTTAGGGCCAGACATGCAATGGAGAGTCTGCACAGTAACACCCTTCCTAAGCATGGAATCACAATTACATGGGAGCCAAGTGGGACTCCCAGTATGCCATTAGTGTGATACCTGTTATTACTTGGTTGACTCCGAGAGCTCCCAAGTGTAGATGGCCTACAAGTCTGCAATAAGGCTGGGAAGATAGACTATGCTAGAGCAGGTCATAGGTCTAGTAGAAGCGATGTGCGAGCTTCTTTATCCCAGACAAAGAAAAAGAAAAAGGCTCGTTCCAAAGATCCAAACACAACATAGCAGAGGATATACGGGTTGCTATCATAGTAGACGAGAGTGCTAGTAGGTCACAATAAATCTGAGGGACTCAGAGGTGAGAGAACACAAGGTCTCTGCATATCTAACTAACAAGGCGAGTGTCTAATGTGAGTGCCAATAACTAACATTGAGAGAGATATACTCAAGCTTGAGCACTTGAATTTTCATAGTGGAGAATGATAAAAATCTGCCAAGTGTGCTCAAGCTGCTCTGCAACTTCATCTCCTGCTCAGAATGTTACAATGGACATACTAGAAAGTTCAGAGTGTTCAAGCTCCCATGAACAGCCAATCCCTATGAGGAAATTGGAATGAAAACACAGTTGAGAGTGCTACAATGGAAATTCTCATGGTTGGAAGGGGGAGGGAAGATGTACATCCCCATGCATTCAATTCCATAGGGGAAGATGTACTTCAAGGGGACCCAAAGCATAGATTATAAAGTACAGTGTGAAAGTACAAGTCTAGTATCTCCCCTCTCTTATCCCAAATCTGCTCCTCATTAATATAAACTATTAAGTCACGTAATCGTATGGGATGTATATAGTCCATTTTTCCACTTGTATTCACATGGTGATATCTAACTCCGAGATCTTCTCCTCATCAATGCTCCATTTCTCAAGGCAGTTCTCTATGGTAGTACCTCTCATGGTCCAAGCTAAACCTTGGGATATTCCTTAGGGCGCTTGGTTTATGTCCTTCCTCCATATCAATGACATAGTGGGGTACCTTTTCATGACCAATTATCAAATATTCATGGTCTTCTTGTCTTATCTCATTTCTATAGGGCAATTGCTTTCCCAACTCCTGGGTACAAAATAAAGGCACCTACTAGTAATAATTACATGTTTTAGAGCATAAAAAGCCTATAACTTTTCTCTATTAGTGGGTAAAGTTCATAATAATAAATCAATAATGGTTTGGGCATGCTCCTCCATTAAATCCACTATGCTAGCTCCATGATCAATAATAAACAACATTATGGAGAAAACAATAATAACAAGTATTGTCAAGTCCTATAAGATGTGATAACCCTCATGGGACTAAGCCTGTGCATAAGTGGGACATCATATTCTTTATGAAAGGCTTCAATATGATTTCCGACCTTTATGAGCCATCAGTGTTGAAAATCCTGAAGCACATAAGGATCCCCAAAGGGATGTGTATGTGTGTACAAAAGAAAGTGATTAGGAGGGTTGCAAATTTCCCAACCCTCCATTTTACTTTCTTTTGTACACTCTCTCCCTCTCCCTCCCCCTCTCTCCACCTCCACCCCTCCCTCTCTCTCTCTCTCCACCCCCTTCTCTCTCTATCTCCCTCTCTAGCTAGATCCCACCCTCTCAGTCTCTGTCTCCCTCTGTAGCTAGATCCCCACCTCTCTCTCTGTCTCTAGCTCCCCCCCCCCCCCCCCGGTCTCTCTCTCTCTCTCTCTCTCTCTCTCTCTCTCTCTCTCCAACTAGATCCCCCCCTCTCTCTCTGTCTCCCTCTCTAGCTATATCCCTCCCTCTCTCTCTATCTCCCTCTCTCTCTATCTCCCTCTCTAGCTAGATCCCCCTGTTGAGATATCGAGCTCCACTCGTGATATGCCAGGGTGACCGTTGTGCATTTATGTCACTGACTTGTTAGCTACAAATGTGGTTGGTACACCACCCATCAATAATAGCTAGATGACAGCTATCTTTATGTACTCTAGTTAGTGGCTCAGTTAGTATGCCACCTTAGTTAGCTGAGTTTGGTTTGAGAACCACACATAGGGTTCACCTATTCTTTTGTACTTAGAATTCTTTTGGCTTTCACAACTAAGAAGAGGAAAACTATTTTCAGCCTCCACCTTTGTGTATATTCCCCCATTGTGTATGTGAGAAAGCTGCAAGTGACACTCCTTCCTTCTCTCCCACTCTCTTCACATGGTATTAGAGCTCATTTTGTGGTAAGGAGCTCAAGAAAGCAAACCAAGTTCGCGGTGTCCTAGTAAGAGGATCAGTGTTGCTTTCCTTTTTTTTCGAGTTTGGGAGCAAATCTCTATAGGTAGCATAGCTAGAAAGTGCAAGAGTGCATTGTCTCAGATTGGGATGCCCTTTGCAGTGTGGCGAGAGGGCAACATATGGTACAAGTGAGGGCAAACCCCATGGTGAAATTATTTTTTTGATTCGAGGCCATTTTGGTGGCAGAAGTTTTCCGCAGGCACTCAGAAAAGTGCCCTATTTTTGCTATGCAACCACTGTTCTGCAGGTCAGTGAAAAGTTATCGTAGAAATTGTTGAGATATCGAGCTCCACTCGTGATTGTGGGGGTTAAAGGTCACTGTGCCTTAACCCCAGTTATGTACAATATTCAAACACATATATAAATGAATGAAAAAGAAGATTAGGGTGGTTCTGCACCCACCAAAACTTGTGTGGCTCTCTGTCTCCCTCTCTATCTCTCTCTCTCCTTCTTCCGTTCTTGCTTCCGTTGAGAGCACTCTCAACTGGTATCAGAGCCGGGTGATCTAGCTGAGCGTGCGTGAATGCTTGAAGCTCAGCAGCTCTGTGGGAGGAAGGAGAAGCTCTGTGGGAAGCTTTGTGGGTGACTTTACTTACATCCAAGTGTGCAGAGACCTTGGAGGAACCTTTGGAAAAGTCACTTTGGCTTTGCGAAGTGGTTTTGAGAGCCTGTTAAGAGCTTTCAAAGAAAAAGTCGTTTTTTGAGCTTTTCCCTATTCCGTTCGATGACAGAGACTCCATATTGACTTGTAGAGGCAACTATTGATTGCTTTTGGTGTCCACATTACTTCAGGAGCTTGGAAACACCTTCATTCTTGAATCTGGGATCATTTCATTGGATTTCTGACTCACTGTGTCAGTTCCTGCGTTTTTTGCCCGGGTGTTGGAACTCAAGTTTGGAGCAACCATTTGCAGATCTGTCAGTTCCGGTGGACTCAGGAGGTCCTAAAACTTCTATGTTGCTCATCATTCGCACTCCGGTGGAGTTTACAGATAGCTCTGTTTCCAAAAACGTTTTTCAGTCCGTGTGTTGGACCCAGTGATTGAGGCCACGGTTTCCAAAACCGTCTGTCCCATTGCATTACGGACGCCCAAAAACCCCTACCTATCAGTTCTTGCGTGATTCGGTGGAGGATTTTCAGAGTTATAAATCTTTATGTATTCGATTTCGTCTCTCTGTTATGCATTTTTCATTCTAAGGTTTTGAAACCTTAGATTTATGCCACATGGCAGTGGATAAGTGTTGACTCCCATTTCTCACTCATCGGTTGGGATTTTGGAGTTCTGGCAGAAGAGAGATATTTGCAGATTTTCTTGCTGATTCCGATTATGCAATGGCTCCCATGTTTTGAGGCATCTCAGGTTCTATTTTCAGTAGCGCTCATTACCGTGGGACTATGATTTCTTGAGCATACCTTATGCAGATCACTCTAGTTGCAGTTTGAGCAGTGTGCGCTCATTCGTGGTGTGCATTGGGTTGCAGTGGATGATTTATAGGCCATTTGGATGCATTGCGGTCCTTGTTGGATGCGCTGATAGGCCCAAATTGCCTTGTGGGATGCTATTTTTTATGAACGCTTTGCACATGGATGCTATTTTATGCTGAGGGATAGCTTTGAAACATTGCAGGTGATGCACTGATAGTGCTATGCTCTCTTGGATGAGACATTATTGATGCATATGCCAGTGGACAATGTTTATGCTTGAGTCATTTGGCACTTATTGGCATTTTCTTTTGGGCCAGATTTGCTCATATGGATGCATAGTATATGCACATGAGTCAGATGCTTTGAGTTTTAAGTTTTTGGTGATATTTCACTCTATTGTGGCATACACATTTGGGTGCACCTGGTATTTGGTGTGATTTTCTCTTGAGGCACTAGCATTTGGGATTTTGTTTCATTTGCATCATGGCATCCTCTTCCATGCCTGAAAAGGAGTTTTTCAGCATTAAAAAGTTTGATGGGACAAACTTTTCTTTGTGGAAAGAACAAATAAGGGATGTGCTTATTCAAAAGAAGCAGATTAAACCCTTGGCAGGGATTGAAGCTAAGCCTGCAAATATGTCTGAGGATGATTGGAATGAGTTGGATGCATTAGCAAAGTCTACTATTAGACTTCATCTTGCAGAGTCAGTTTATTTCACAGTAGTAAATGAGCAGACTACGGAAGATTTGTGGAAGAAACTGTGTGCCACTTATGAGAAGGAAACTGCCTCTAATAAAGTTTACCTCATGAAGAGGTTGTTTGAGCTGCAGATGAAGGAAGGGGTCTCCATTGCTTCTCACTTGAATGAATTCAATATTATTTTCAGCCAGCTTCAGGCTCAGAAAATGAATTTTGATGCGGAGACTAAGGCAATATTTCTCTTATGTTCATTGCCATCCTCATGGGATACCTTCTGTACAGCTGTCAGTAACTCTGCACCTGGTGGAGTACTGAAATTTGATGATGTTGTGGGTAGCTTGTTGGCCGAGGAGATTAGACGGAAGTCTATGGATGGCAACAAGCAGGATGCAGCCTTAAATGTGCAAATGGGCAGATCACAGTTCAAAGGGAAGTCCCAAGAAAGAGGGAAGTCTCGTAGCAAATCCAGGGCACGGAACATTGAGTGTTACCATTGTGGCAAGAAGGGCCATATGAAAAAGGATTGCTACAAGCTGAAAAGAGAGCAAAAGGATAAGAAAAAGAATGCAAATTGGGGTGCAAATCAAAAGGAAGAGAGTCCAAGGGAGGACAAAGGAAAAGTGAAGATCGAGGAGATCAATGCAGTCACACGTGATAGTGACAATGATGTTCTCTTCATGTCTAGTTTATCTGCAGAGTTGCTTGCCACTTCAGATGATGCATATTCCCAGGATTGGATTTTGGATTCTGGTGCTTCATTCCATGTTACTCCCCATAGGGAATGGTTCTCCACTTATGATAGTGGAAAGACAGGTTGTGTGCATCTTGGAAATGACTATGCATGTGACATAGTGGGAGCAGGTGACATAAAGTTTTCTTTTGCAAATGGGTCTGCATTTGTTTTGAAACATGTGAGACATGTGCCTAAGCTGACCAAGAGTCTTATTTCAGTGGGTCAGCTAGATGATGCTGGTTTTCACACCACTTTTGGCTTTCAGAGTTGGAAAATTCAGAAGGGCTCTATGCTTTTGGCCAGGGGTGCCAAGTGTGGGACTTTGTATCCCTTACATGTATCAGGGGTATTTGATCATGTTGTTGCAATAACCGAGCAGCCAAGCACTTCTTTGTGGCATTGTAGGTTGGGGCACATGAGCCAGAATGGAATGAAACTCTTATGTCGTTTGGGTTATGTACCGCATTTGAGTTTCTCTGATTTTGAATTTTGTGAGCATTGTCTCTATGGGAAGCAGACTAAATCAGCCCATAAAAGAAGGGGAAAGAAAGAGTTTGAAATGCTTGATTTGGTGCATTCAGACGTATGTGGTCCCATGCCTACACGGTCATTAGGCAGGGCTGAATACTATGTGACATTCATTGATGATGCAACTAGGAAAGTGTGGGCTTATGCTATAGCTCGGAAGAGTGATGTGTTCCAGGTATTTCAGAAATGGCTGGCCTTGGTTGAGAATCAGTCAGGTAGAATGCTTAAATGCCTACGGACTGACAATGGTGGAGAGTATCTCTCTCATGACTTTCAGCATTTCTGTGATACACGTGGGATTAAGAGGGAGCTCACATCCCCTCATACTCCAGAGCAAAATCCAGTTGCAGAAAAGATGAACCGTACCATTCAAGAAAGGTTGCAATGCATGCTTTCCAATGCAAGTCTTTCTGGTGGTTTTTGGGCTGAGGCAATGAAGACTGCAGTGCATGTGATCAATAGCTCACCTAGTAAGAGTTTGGATGGTGGTATTCCTCAAGAGGCATGGAGTGGCAAGAAGCCCTCTTACTCTCATTTGCGTATATTTGGGTGTGAGGCATATGCACATGTGCCAAAAGAGCTTCGAAAGAAGCAAGATCCTAAGTCTAGGAAATGCATCTTTCTGGGTTATGGTGAAAGTGGAGAGATGGGCTGTCGTCTCTGGGATCCAGAAGCAAAGAAGATCATACGCAGCCATGATGTGGTCTTTAATGAGAAGAAGATGCATAAGGCACCCATGAGGGATGTGGAAATGAGGAGAATCACTTTCCAGGATGTGAATCCACCTACATATGTTGATAGACAGGAAGCTGTCCATGCACCAAATGTGCAAGAAATGGTACCACCAAGTACTCCCACAGGTATACAATCAAGGGTAGATGATGGATCATCTATTGATGGAAATGATGAGCCAAATGTGGCTGATATGCAAGTGGGACAGCAAGCTGAAATGCCCTTGAGAAGATCATCTAGAGTGTCTAGACCGCCTGATAGGTTTGTTCCAGGGGTAGACTATGTGATGCTTACTGATTGCGGGGAGCCTTCTTGCTACAGAGAGGCTATGATGCGTGAGGATCAACGTAAGTGGGAGTATGCTATGCAATCAGAGATGAGTTCACTTATGAAGAATAAGACTTGGGACTTGGTTTCTTTGCCACATGGAAAGAAAGCATTGCCATGTAAATGGGTCTACAAAATGAAGGTCACAGGTGATGATGTGCCTAGGTACAAGGCCCGTTTGGTTGCTAAAGGGTTCAAGCAAGAGAAGGGTGTGGACTTTGATGAGATATTCTCTCCGGTTGTGAAGATGACCACACTTAGATGCATGCTTGGACTAGTGGCAGTAGAGGATATGGAGCTTATGCAAATGGATGTCAAGACAGCTTTCTTGCATGGGGATTTGCATGAGGACATTTACATGGTGCAGCCGGAAGGCTTTGAAGAAAAGGGCAAAGAGCATTTAGTTTGCAAGCTGAAAAAGAGTCTCTATGGTCTTAAGCAAGCACCTAGAGAATGGTATCAGAAGTTTGATGCTTTCATTCGGTCCCAGGGTTTCAGAAGGAGTGAAATTGATCACTGCCTCTACACTAAAAGGGCTAAGGATAATAGCCTAATAATCCTGGCACTATATGTGGATGATATGCTATTGGCTAGCAAGAATACTTATGAGCTAGATGCATTAAAGGCCAAGTTGCATGAGGCCTTTGATATGAAGGATTTGGGATTTGCAGGTCATATTCTTGGTATGCGCATCACGCGTGATCGGAGTAGGAAACTCCTTTGGCTTTCACAAAAAGAGTATGTTACAAAAGTATTGCAACGTTTCAATATGGAGGGGGGGAAGGCAGTGAGTACTCCATTGCCTCCATATGTGAAACTGAGTCATACAGATAGTCCCAAATCAGATGAGGAAAGGGCCATGATGGCCAAGGTTCCTTATGCATCAGCAATTGGGAGTCTTATGTATGCTATGATAGCTACTAGACCAGACATTGCATTTGCAGTGGGAGTTGTTAGCCGGTATATGGCTAATCCAGGAAAGAGGCATTGGGAGGCAGTTAAGTGCATCATGAGGTACATGAAGGGTACCAAGGAGATGTGCATTTGCTTTGGTAAAGGAGACATGCGTGTACTTGGGTACACAGATTCAGACTATGCAGGGCATGTGGATAGTAGGAGATCCACTTCTGGTTATGTGTTCACCTTTGCAGGTGGTGCAGTGTCGTGGATGTCTCGTGCACAGAAGTGCGTGGCTTTGTCTACCACAGAGGCTGAGTATGTTGCAACCACAGAGGGTTGCAAGGAGGCTATATGGCTTGATCGGCTAGTGGGAGATTTGGGGATTCATACAGGTGTACCGACATTGCATAGTGATTCCATGAGTGCTATTCAGCTAGCACGGAATCCAGTCTTTCATGCAAAGACCAAACATATTGAGGTCAGGTACCATTTCATCAGGGAGGTACTTGAGGACAAGCGCATAGAGCTTGTCAAGGTTCATACAGATGATAACCCTGCAGATATGCTGACGAAGAGTCTACCTAGTCAGCGGTTTGAGTATTGTCGTGTATTGATGGGCATTGGATAGTATGCTCACTGGTTGTTCTCTCTTAAAGGCACATTGTCCTTTAAGTGGGAGGTTGTGGGGGTTAAAGGTCACTGTGCCTTAACCCCAGTTATGTACAATACTCAAACACATATATAAATGAATGAAAAAGAAGATTAGGGTGGTTTTGCACCCACCAAAACTTGTATGGCTCTCTGTCTCCCTCTCTATCTCTCTCTCTCCTTCTTCCGTTCTTGCTTCCGTTGAGAGCACTCTCAGTGATATGCTAGGGTGACCGTTGTGCATTTATGTCACCGACTTGTTAGCTGCAGATGCGGTTGGTACACTGCCCACGAATAATAGCTGGATGACAGCTATCCTTATCTACTCTAGTTTGTGGCTCAGTTAGTGTGCCACCTTAGTTAGTTGAGTTTGGTTTGAGACCCACATATAGGATTCTTCTATTTCTTTGTACTAGAGTTCTTTTGGATTTCACAACTAAGAAGAGGAAAACTATTTTCAGCCTCCACCTGTGTGTGTATTCCCCCATTGTGTATGTGAGAAAGCCGCAAGTGAGACTCCTTCCCTCTCTCCCACTATCTTCACATGGTATCAGAGCCTTGTTCGTGGTAAGGAGCTCAAGAAAGCAAACCAAGTTTGTGGTTTCCTGGTAAGAGGACCAGCGTTGCTTTCCTATTTCAAGTTTGGAAGCAAATCTCTATAGGTAGCACAGCCAGAAGTGCAAGAGTGCACTGCCTCAGATTGAGACACCCTTTGCGGTGTGATGAGAGTGTAGTATATGCTACGGGGCCATTTTGAGGCTCTTTTTGAAGGCGAAAGCTCTTCGTAGGCACTCAAAAAAAGGCCCTGTTTTTGCTGTGCGACCACTGCTCTACTGGTCGATGAAAAGTTGACACAGAAATTGCATCATATGCCTGTGTGCAGAGATATTGGGAGTTGCAGAATCATGCTTGTTGCCTGTTGATGCAAAATCGTCACTAGGAAGTGACTGTGTGATCAAATACCACTTTCGTCAGTTTTGCAGATCTGCCCCTGTGAGGCAAAAGCTGTGTTTTTCGCAGTGACAGAATATGTTGCAGTGTTCTATAATGGCGTCTGATTCTCTTTCATAGATTGTCACAGAAAAGCTTGACAAGAACAACTTCCATGCATGGAAGTTTAGAATGATGAATTTTTTTATGGGAAAAGGCTATTGGGAATTCATTACAGGAAATGAAGAAGAACCAATTCTTCCTAATGTTCCCAATCAACAGGAAATGCAGGCATTTAAAGGATGGCATGAGAGAGCCAGAAAAGTTATGTATTGGCTGTCTATCGGTATTTCTGATTCTATGATTGTGCATATTCAGGATGCAAGTATGCCAAAGGAGGCATGGGATACTTTGGCAAAAATGTACAGCACAAATACACAAGCCAGGAAAATGCAGCTCAAACAGGAGTTGCACAATGTTGTGCAGAGAGAAAATTTGAGCATCAATGACTACCACATGAAGGTGAAGAAAATTGCAGATGCACTTGCTTCCATTGGGTTGCCAGTGGAAGATGATGATCTAGTTTATGTGACCTTGAATGGTCTAGAAAAGGATTATGCACAGTTCCGGACATCCATTGCCGTCCGTGAAAAATTTCCTGATTTTGAAGAGTTGTTTGCTCTTCTAATTTCTGAAGAGCAGAGAAATGGGGGTGCATCTTCTTCAGGAGGAACTTCAAAAGAAACTATCTTCTACTCAAATGCTGGAAGAGGTAGAGGCAGAGGTAGAGGAGGCCGATCTGTAGGCCGTGGTAGAAATCAGAATATGCAATAAACTCAAGAAAACCAATCCTATGCAAGAGGACGTGGTAACTCTAGAGGCAGGGGGAGCCAAAGAGGCCGTGGTGGATCGCAGAGAGGCCAAAATGCAAACAGCAATGTTGAATGCTACTACTGTGGTAAAATGGGTCATATGGCTAAGGACTGCTACAAAAAGAAGAATGACATTATGAATGGAAAATTGCAGCAAGGCAATTATGTATCTTCCAGTAGACAGAGTGATGACAGAAATGAGCATCTATTTATGGTGCAGCATATGGCCAATTCTATGACAAGTGCAGAAGAATGAAATGATGTGTGGTATGTTGACTCAGGTGCATCAAACCACATGATAGGTCATGCAGAATGGATACAGGATGCAAGGAAAATGAAAAACCAGGATTTGTGGAGAGTGGTGATGATACTGCACATCCTATTGTGCAGGTTGGTAAAATTCCTTTGTCTATGCACGATGGGAAAAAGAAATACCTGTCTGATGTATTTCATGTCCCAAACATCACCAAGAACCTGGTTTCTATTGGTCAAATGGTTGAGCAGGGCTTGTAGGTCAGATTTAATCCTCATGGATGCTTTGTTGAGGATATGAAAAATAACAGTCGCTTGATAGCATAAGGAAAGAAGAAGGGCAGGATGTTTACGTTGGATGCGGACATGCCTGAATTGAGTGCAGCAATGTTTGCACATGGGACCGGTGTAGTTGCAGATATTGAAATCTGGCATAAACGCATTGGTCATGTTAATATACAGCGACTTAAATCAATGCAAGCCCAAAATATTATTGCAGGATTGCCTAAATTCAAGGTTGCAAAAATGCATAAGGTTTGTGAAGCCTGTCAATTTGGAAAATAGGCAAGGAAACCATTTCCTAGGCATGTTCAAGAGAGTAAAAAGCCATTGGAATTAATCCACTCTGATGTGTGGACTACTAAAGCTGCATCTATTGGAGGCTATCACTATTTTGTCACTTTTATTGATGACTTCAGCAGAAAAGTTTGGGTGTATTTTATGTAAAAGAAAAGTGAAGTGTTTTGGCACTTCAAAGCTTTTAAATCTATGGTTGAAAAAGAAACAAGCCTGCAAATAAAATGCCTAAGGTCAGATGGAGGGGGAGAATACCTCTCAAATGAGTTTGCAAGGTTCCTACAGGAGCATGGCATAAAGCAGCAATATTCATGCAGTCATATCCCACAGCAAAATGGACTTGCCGAAAGGAAAAATAGGCATATTGGAGAGGTATCTCGGGCCATGCTAAATGAAAAAGATATACCAGATTATTATTGGGCTAAAGCAGTTGCTACATCATTTTACATAATGAACTGGACTCCCACTGCAGCAATACATGGCATGATGCCAGAGGAGATGTATACTGGTAGGAAACCAGACATTTCTCATTTGAAAATTTTTGGTTGCATTGCCTATGTTCATGTGCCAGATGAGTTGAGGTCCAAGTTGGATCGAAAAGCTGAGAAGTGCATCTTTATTGGTTATTCTCTGCAACAAAAAGGGTATAGATGCTATAACCCTTCTACTCGTAAGTTTACAGTGAGCAAAGATGTTGTTTTTTATGAGATGAGCAGCTGGTATAAACCAGTAAATGTGATGATTGATGTAGATGCACAAAATGGTAATGCTGCACAGAATTCAATGCAGCAGTCACAAAATATCAGTGGACCTACAGTGTCCTCTAGCAGTGGTTCACATACTTCGCCATAGACATGCAGATTGAGATTAGGAGAATCTCCTCAAAGCAATGCAGATAGTGGTACGCAGGTATCACGAAAAGGAAAAGAGAAGGTAGATCAAACCATGTTTGATGTGAATGCAGGTTACTCTTATGTGGATGGTGAATCCAGTGGCTCAGAACAGAGCATTGATGATGAGTTGGGTATTCCTTCTGTTGTTACACCTAGAGTAAGGAAGACCAGGGATGTTTTGAGAGCACCTGGAAGTGAGCCTATTTTGTGCAGGTCTACCAGAGCTTGGTGTTGAGATATCGAGCGCCACTCGTGATATGCCAGGGTGACTGTTGTGCATTTATGTCACCGACTTGTTAGCTGGAGATGCGGTTGGAGATGCGGTTGGTACCCCACCCACGAATAATAGCTGGATGACAGCTATCCTTATCTACACTAGTTCGTGGCTCAGTTAGTATGCCACCTTAGTTAGTTGAGTTTGGTTTGAGACCCACATATAGGGTTCTTCTATTTCTTTGTACTTGAGTTCTTTTTGGCTTTTCACAACTAAGAAGAGGAAAACTGTTTTCAGCCTCCACCCTTGTGTGTATTCCCCCATTGTGCATGTGAGAAAGCCGCAAGTGAGACTCCTTCCCTCTCTCCCACAATCTTCACATGGTATCAGAGCCTTGTTCATGGTAAGGAGCTCAAGAAAGCAAGCCAAGTTCGTGGTGTCCTGGTAAGAGGACCAGTGTTGCTTTCCTATTTCGAGTTTGGGAGCAAATCTCTGCAGGTAGCACAGCCAGAAGTGCAGGAGTGCACTGTTTCAGATTGAGACGCCCTTCGCGGTGTGGCGAGAGCGCAGTATATGCTGCAGGCATGGGCGAAGCCCTCAGTGACTTTATTTTTCTGATTTGAGGCCGTTTCGGGGCCCGTTTTGAAGGCGGAAGTTCTTCGCAGGCACTCAGAGAAAGGCCCTGTTTTTTGCTGTGCGACCACTGCGCGGCTAGTTGGTGGAAAGGTGCCACAGAAATTGCATCGTATGCCTATGTGCAGAGATATTGGGAGTTGCAAATTCATGCCTATTGCCTATTGATGCAAAATCGTCACTAGGAAGTGACTGTGTGGTGAAATACCACTCTCGTCGGTTTTGCAGATCTGCCCGTGTGAGGCAAAAGCTGTGTTTTTTGCAGTGACAGAATATTTTGCAGTGTTCTGTAATGGCATCTGATTCTCTTTCACAGATTGTCACTGAAAAGCTTGACAAGAACAACTTCCAGGCATGGAAGTTTAGAATGACGAATTTCTTGATGGGAAAAGGCTATTGGGAATTCATTACAGGAAATGAAGAAGAACCTGTTCTTCCTAATGTTCCCAGTCAACAGGAAATGCAGGCATTCAAAGGATGGCATGAGAGAGCCAGGAAAGTTATGTACTGGCTGTCTATCAGTATTTCGGACTCCATGATTGTGCATATTCAGGATGCAAATACGCCAAAGGAGGCATGGGATACTTTGGCAAAAATGTATAGCACAAATACGCAAGCCAGGAAAATGCAACTCAAACAGGAGTTGCACAATGTGCAAAGAGAAAATTTGAGCATAAATGACTACCACATGAAAGTGAAGAAAATTGCAGATGCACTTGCTTCCATTGGGTCGCCAGTGGATGATGATGATTTGGTTTCTGTGACCTTGAATGGTGGTCTAGGAAAGGATTATGCACAGTTCCGGACATCCATTGCCGTCCGTGAAAACTTTCCTGATTTTGAGGAGTTGATTGCTCTTCTAATTTCTGAAGAGCAGAGAAATGGGGGTGCATCTTCTTCAGCAGGAACTTCAAAAGAAACTGTCTTCTACTCAAATGCTGACATAGGTAGAGGCAGAGGTAGAGGAGGCCGATCTGCAGGCCGTGGTAGAAATCAGAATATGTAGCAAACGCAAGAAAACCAGTCCTATGCAGGAGGACATGGTAACTCTAGAGGTAGGGGGAGCCAAAGAGGCCGTGGTGGATGGCAGAGAAGCCAAAATGCAAACAGCAATGTTGAATGCTACTATTGTGGCAAAATGGGTCATATGGCTAAAGACTGCTACAAAAAGCAGAATGACATTATGAGTGGAAAATTGCAGCAAGGCAATTATGCATCCTCTAGTAGACAGGGTGATGATAGAAATGAGCATTTGTTTATGGTGCACCATATGACAAATTCTGTCACAAGTGCAGAAGAAAGCAATGATGTGTGGTATGTTGACTCGGGTGCGTCAAACCACATACAGGTCACGCTGAATGGATGCAGGATGCAAGGAAAATGGAAAAACCAGGATTTGTGGAGACTGGTGATGATACTGCACATCCTATTGTGCAGATTGGCAAAATTCCTTTGTCTATGCAGGATGGGAAAAAGAAATACTTGTCTGATGTATTTCATGTCCCGAACATCACCAAGAACCTGGTTTCTATTGGTCAAATGGTTGAGCAGGGCTTGCAGGTTAGATTTAATCCTCATGGATGCTTTGTTGAGGATATGAAAAATAACGGTCGCTTGATAGCAAAAGGAAAGAAGAAGGGCAGGATGTTTACGTTGGATGCAGACATGCCTGAATTGAGTGCAGCAATGTTTGCACATGGGACCGGTGTAGTTGCAGATATTGATATCTGGCACAAACGCATTGGTCATGTTAATATACAGTGACTAAAATCAATGCAAGCCCAAAATATTGTTGCACGATTGCCTAAATTCAAGGTTGCAGAAATGCACAAGGTTTGTGAAGCCTGTCAATTCGGGAAACAGGCAAGGAAACCTTTTCCTAGGCATGTTCAAGAGAGTAAAAAGCCATTGGAATTAATCCACTCTGATGTGTGGACTACAAAAGCTGCATCTATTGGAGGCTGTCACTATTTTGTCACATTTATTGATGACTTCAGCAAAAAACTGTGGGTGTATTTTATGAAAAAGAAAAGTGAAGTGTTTGGGCACTTCAAAGCTTTCAAAGCTATGGTTGAAAAAGAAACAGGCCTGCAAATAAAATGCCTAAGGTCAGATGGAGGGGGAGAGTACCTCTCAAATGAGTTTGCAAGGTTCTTGCAGGAGCATGGTATAAAGCAGCAATATTCATGCAGTCATACCCCACAGCGAAATGGAATTGCAGAAAGAAAAAACAGGCATATTGGAGAGGTATCTCGGGCTATGCTAAATGAAAAAGATCTACCAGATTATTATTGGGCTGAAGCAGTTGCTACAGCATTCTATATAATGAACAGGACTCCCACTGCAGCAATACATGGCATGATGCCAGAGGAGATGTATACTGGTAGGAAACCAGATATTTCTCATTTGAAGATTTTTTGTTGCATTGCCTATGTCCATGTGCCAGATGAGTTGAGGTCCAAGTTGGATCCAAAAGTTGAGAAGTGCGTCTTTATTGGTTATTCTCTGCAGCAGAAAGGGTATAGATGCTATAACCCTTCTACACGTAAGTTCACAGTGAGCAGAGATGTTGTTTTTGATGAGATGAGCAACTAGTATAAACCAGTAAATGTGATGATTGATGTAGATGCACAAAATGGTAATGCTGCACAGAATGCACAGCAGCAATCACAAAATATCAGTGGACCTGGAGTGTCCTCTACCAGTGGTTCACATACTTCGCCATGGACAGGCAGATTGAGATCAGGAGAATCCCCTCAAAGCAATGCACAGAGAAGGTAGATCAGCCCATGTATGATGTGAATGCAGGTCACTCTTGTGTGGATGGTGAATCCAGTGGCTCAGAACAGAGCATTGATGATGGAGTTGGGTATTCCTTCTATTGTTACACCTGGAGTAAGGAAGACCAGGGATGTTTTGAGAGCACCTGGAAGTGAGCCTATTTTGCGCAGGTCTACCAGGGTTAGGTATCCTGTGGATAGGCTGAAATATGATGGATTTACAGCCATTCACTATGCCTATATGGTCAAAGTGATACAGGAACCAGAACCCACTTCTTTTGAGCAAGCCATGGGAAATGAAAAGTGGGAGAAAGCCATGGATGAAGAAATGGATGCCTTGGATGCTAATGCTACATGGGAATTGGTGCCTTTGCCTAAAGGCAAGAATGCAATTGGTTGTAAGTGGGTTTATAAGATCAAGCACAATGCAGATGGTTCTGTGAATAGATACAAGGCAAGATTAGTTGTCAAGGGGTATGCACAGACATATGGCATTGATTATGAAGAAACTTTCAGCCCGGTTGCAAGGATGGCAACTGTAAGAGCAGTAATTGCTATGGCTACATCAAAGGGATGGTCTTTACATCAGATGGATGTAAAGAATGCCTTCTTGCATGGTGATTTGTAAGAAGAGGTCTTTATGGAGCAGCCAGCAGGTTATGTTCATGCTATTCATCCTGAGTTTGTTTGCAGGTTGAAGAAAGCCTTGTATAGCTTGAATCAAGCACCTAGAGCATGGTCTGACAAGATAGGACAGTATCTTGTCACTATTGGCTTTCAGATTTCCAAGGCAGATTTCTCACTCTATGTGAGAAAAACAGAGAAAGGGATTATGCTGCTGGTCATTTATGTTGATGATTTGATCATCACAGGTGATAGTGATGAAGATATCCTTCATGTGAAAATGCTATTGAGGCAGAAGTTTGAGATGAAGGATTTGGGAGAGCTGCGTTATTTCTTGGGCATTGAGGTGATTAGATCACCAAGTGGGATACAGCTCTTGCAGAGGCAGTATGGATTGGACATGCTGTCCAAATATGGGATGACAGGTTGTAAGCCTATTTCAGTTCCTTTGGAGCAGAATGTGAAGCTGAGCACAGATGCAGGTGAGCTTCTGGAAGACCCTACTATGTACAGACGCATAGTAGGAAGTTTGATTTACATGACTATTACCAGGCTAGATTTAAGCTATGCTGTTGGGTTGGTAAGTCAGTTTATGCAGGCTCCAAGGAAACCACATTTGGATGCGGCTAGACGCATACTCAGGTATGTGAAGTCCACATTGCAATATGGACTATTTTATGAGGCTGGGGTTCAGATACAATTGCATGGATACACTGATGCTGATTGGGCTGGTAGCATTTCTGATAGACGATCTACCAGTGGATATGTGTTCTCTTTTGGGAGTGCTGCAGTCACTTGGAGCAGTAAGAAATAGCCTACAGTTGCCTTATCGAGCATAGAGGCTGAGTACAGGGGTGCAGCAATGGCTGCATGTGAGGTAGCTTGGTTGCATAAGCTACTCTATGATATGCATCAGTCTACAGATGGGCCGGTTGTCATTTATTGTGACAACATGAGCAGTATACACTTGGCAAAGAACCTAGTCTTTCATGCTAGAACAAAGCACATTGAGGTGCATTATCACTATGTGCAGGAGAAGATTTTACTAGGTCTTATTGATCTAGTTTATGTCAGCACAGAGGATCAGGTAGCTGACATATTCACGAAAGCATTGGGTGCAGAGAAGCTGCGCAAGTTCAGAGACCTGCTTGGTGTGCAGAATTTGGGATTGAGCTCGAGGGGGAGTGTTGAGATATCGAGCTCCACTCGCGATATGCCAGGGTGACTGTTGTGCATTTATGTCACCGACTTGTTAGCTGGAGATGCGGCTGGAGATGCGGTTGGTACACCGCCCACACGAATAATAGCTGGATGACAGCTATCCTTATCTACACTAGTTCGTGGCTCAGTTAGTATGCCACCTTAGTTAGTTGAGTTTGGTTTGAGACCCACATATAGGGTTCTTCTATTTCTTTGTACTTGAGTTCCTTTTGGCTTTTCACAACTAAGAAGAGGAAAACTGTTTTCAGCCTCCACCTTTGTGTGTATTCCCCCATTGTGGATGTGAGAAAGCCGCAAGTGAGACTCCTTCCCTCTCTCCCATAATCTTCACACTTGGTATCCTGTGGATAGGCTGAAATATGATGGATTTACAGCCATTCACTATGCCTATATGGTCAAAGTGATACAGGAACCAGAACCCACTTCTTTTGAGCAAGCCATGGGAAATGAAAAATGGGAGAAAGCCATGGATGAAGAAATGGATGCCTTGGAAGCAAATGCTACATGGGAATTGGTGCCTTTGCCTAAAAACAAGAATGCAATTGGTTGTAAGTGGGTTTATAAGATCAAGCACAATGCAGATGGTTCAGTGAATAGATACAAGGCAAGATTAGTTGTCAAGGGGTATGCACAGACATATGGCATTGATTATGAAGAAACATTCAGTCCGGTTGCAAAGATGGCAACTGTAAGAGCAGTCATTGCTATGGATGCATCAAAGGGATGGTCTTTACATTAGATGGATGTAAAGAATGCCTTCTTGCATGGTGATTTGGAAGAAGAGGTCTTTATGAAGCAGCCAGCAGGTTATGTTCATGCTATTCATCCTGAGTTTGTTTGCAGGTTGAAGAAAGCCTTGTATGGCTTGAAGCAAGCACCTAGAGCATGGTCTGACAAGATAGGACAGTATCTTGTCACTATTGTCTTTTAGATTTCCAAGGCAGATTTCTCACTCTATGTGAGAAAAACACAGAAAGGGATTATGCTACTTGTCATTTATGTTGATGATTTGATCATCACAGGTGATAGTGATGAAGATATCCTTCATATGAAAATGCTATTGAAGCAGAAGTTTGAGATGAAGGATTTGGGAGAGCTGTGTTATTTCTTGGGCATTGAGGTGATAAGATCACCAAGTGGGATACAGCTGTTGCAGAGGCAGTATGGATTGGACATGCTATCCAAATATGGGATGACAGGCTGTAAGTCTATTTCAGTTCCTTTGGAGCAGAATGTGAAGCTGAGCACAGATGCAGGTGAGCTTCTGGAAAACCCTACTATGTACAGACACATAGTAGGAAGTTTGATTTATATGACTATTACCAGGCCATATTTAAGCTATGCTGTTGGATTGGTAAGTCAATTTATGCAGGCTCCAAGGAAACCGCATTTGGATGCGGCTAGATGCATACTCAGGAATGTGAAGTCCACATTGCAGTATGGACTATTTTATGAGGCTGGGGTTCAAATACAGTTGCATGGATACACTGATGCTGATTAGGCTGGTAGTATTTCTGATAGACGATCTACCAGTGGATATGTGCTCTCTTTTGGGAGTGCTGCAGTCACTTGGAGCAGCAAGAAACAGCCTACAGTTGCCTTGTCGAGCATAGAGGCTGAGTACAGGGGTGTAGCAATGGTTGCATGTGAGGTAGCTTGGTTGCATAAGCTACTTTATAATATGCATCAGTCTACAGATGGGCCAGTTGTCATTTATTGTGACAACATGAGCAGTATACACTTGGCAAATAACCCAGTCTATCATGCTAGAACAAAGCACATCGAGGTGCATTATCACTATGTGCGGGAGAAGGTTTTACTAGGTCTTATTGATCTAGTTTATGTCAACACAGAGGATCAGGTAGCTGACATATTCACGAAGGCATTGGGTGCAGAGAAGCTGCGCAAGTTCAGAGACCTGCTTGGTGTGCAAGGATTGGGATTGAGCTTGAGGGGGAGTGTTGAGATATCGAGCTCCACTCGTGATATGCCAGGGTGACCGTTGTGCATTTATGTCACTGACTTGTTAGCTACAGATGCGGTTGGTACACCGCCCACGAATAATAGCTGGATGACAGCTATCCTTATCTACTCTAGTTAGTATGCCACCTTAGTTAGTATGCCACCTTAGTTAGTTGAGTTTGGTTTGAGACCCACATATAGGGTTCTTCTATTTCTTTGTACTAGAGTTCTTTTGGCTTTCACAACTAAGATGCGGTTGGTACACCGCCCATGAATAATAGCTGGATGATAGCTATCCTTATCTACTCTAGTTTGTGGCTCAGTTAGTATGCCACCTTAGTTAGTTGAGTTTGGTTTGAGACCCACATATAGGGTTCTTCTATTTCTTTGTACTAGAGTTCTTTTGGCTTTCACAACTAAGAAGAGGAAAACTATTTTCAGCCTCCACCTGTGTGTGTATTCCCCCATTGTGTATGTGAGAAAGCCGCAAGTGAGACTCCTTCCCTCTCTCCCACTATCTTCACAGAAATTACATCGTATGCCTGTACGCAGAGATATTGGGAGTGACAAAATCATTCTTATTGCATGTTGATACATAATCGTCACTAGGAAGTGACTGTGTGGTCAAATACCACTCTCGTCAGTTTTGCAGATTTGCCCTTGTGAGGTAGAAGTTGTGTTTTTTTACAGTGACAGAATATTTTGTAGTGTTCTGTAATGGCGTCTGATGCTCTTTCATAGATTGTCACTGAAAAGCTTGACAAGAACAACTTCCAAGCATGGAAGTTTAGAATGATGAATTTCCTTAAGGGAAAAGGCTATTGGGAGTTCATTACTAGAGCTAAACAAGAACCAGTTATTCCAATCAATAGGAGTTGCAGGCATTTAAAGGTTGGCATAAGAGAGCTTGAAAAGTTATGTACTAGCTATCTATCAGTATTTCATATTCTATGATTATGCAAATTCAAGATGCAAGTGTGCCGAAGGAGGCATGGGATACTTTGACAAAAATGTATAGCAAGTAGGAGTTGTATAATGTGCAGAGAGAAAATATGAGCATCAATGGCTACCACATGAAGGTGAAGAAGATTGCAGATGCACTTGCTTCTATTGGGTCACCAGTGGAAGTTGATGATTTAGTTTCGGTGACCTTGAATGGTCTAGGAAAGGATTATGCACAATTCCAAACATCCATTGCCGTCCGTGAGAATTTTCCTAATTTTGAGGAGTTGATCGCTCTTCTAATTTCTAAAGAGTAGAGAAATGGTGGTGCATCTTCTTCAGGAGGAACTTCAAAAGAAGCTATCTTCTACTCAAATGTTGGAAGAGGTAGAGGCAGAGGTAAAGCAAGCCGATCTGGAGGCTGTGACAAAAATCAAAACATGCAACAAATTCAAGAAAACCAGTCCTATGGAGGAGGCATGGTAACTTTAGAGGCAGGGGGATCCAAAGAGGTCGTGGTGGATGGCAAAGAGGCCAAAATGCAAACAACAATGTTGAATGCTACTATTGTGGTAAAATGGGTCATATGGTTAAAGACAGCTATAAAAAGCAGAATGACATCACGACTAGAAAATTACAGCAAGGCAATTATGCATCCTCTAGTAGACAGAGTGATGACAGAAATGAGCATATGTTTATGGTGCAGCACATGACCAATTCTGTGACAAGTGTAGAAGAAAGCAATGACATGTGGTATGTTGACTCAAGTGTGTCAAACCACATGACAGGTCATGCAGAATGGATGCAGGATGCAAGGAAAATGGAAAGACCAGGATTTGTGGAGACTGGTGATGATACTACACATCCTATTGTGCAGATTGGTAAAATTCCTTTGTCTATGCAGGATGGAAAAAAGAAATACCTGTCTGATGTATCTCATGTCCCAAATATCACCAAGAGCCTAGTTTTTGTTGGTCAAATGGTTGAGCAGGGTTTGCAGTTCAGATTTAATCCTCATGGATGCTTTGTTGAGGATATGAAAAATAAAGGTCGTCGCTTGATAGCAAAAGGGAAGAAGAAGGGTAGGATGTTTACATTGGATGCGGACATGCCTGAATTGAGTGCAGCAATGTTTGCGCATGGGACCGATGTAGTTGTAGATATTGATATCTGGCATAAATGCATTGGTCATGTTAATGTACAGTGACTTAAATTAATGTAGGCCCAAATATTGTTGCAAGATTGCTTAAGTTCAAGGTTGCAGAAATGCATAAGGTATGTGAAGCCTGTCGATTTGGAAAACAGGCAAGGAAACCATTTCCTAGACATGTTCAAGAGAGTAAGAGGCCATTCAAATTAATCGACTCTGATGTGTGTACTACTAAAGCTGCATCTATTGGAGGTTGTCATTATTTTATCACTTTTATTGATGACTACAACAGAAAAGTTTGGGTGTATTTTATGAAAAAGAAAAGTGAAGTGTTTGGGCATTTCAAAGCTTTTAAAGCTATGGTTGAAAAAGAAACAGGCCTGCAAATAAAATGCCTAAGGTCAGATGGAGGGGGAGAGTATCTCTCAAAAGAGGTTGCAAGTTTCCTACAGGAGCATGGCATAAAGTAGTAATATTCATGCAGTCATACCCCACAGCAAAATGGACTTGCAGAAAGGAAAAACAGGCATATTGGAGAGGTATCTCGTGCCATGCTCAATGAAAAAGACCTGCTAGATTATTATTGGGCTGAAGCAGCTGCTTCAACAGTTTACATAATGAACAAGACTCCCACTACAGTAATACATGGCATGACGCCAGAGGAGAAGTATACTGGTAGGAAACCAGATATTTCTCATTTGAAAGTTTTTGGTTGCATTGCCTATGTTCATGTGCCAGATGAGTTGAGATCCAAGTTGGATCCAAAAGTTGAGAAGTGCATCTTTATTGGTTATTTTCTATAACAAAAAGGGTATAGATGCTATAACCCTTCTACTCATAAGTTTACAGTAAGCAGAGATGTTGTTTTTTATGAGATGAGCAATTGGTATACACCAGTAAATGTGGTTGACGATGTAGATGCACAAAATGGTAATGCTGCTGCACAGAATTCACAGCAGCAATCACAAAATATTAGTGGACCTATAGTGTCCTCTAGCAGTGGTTCACATACTTTGCCATGGACAGGCAGATTGAGGATCTCCTCAAAGCAATGCAAATAGTGGTATGCAAGTATCACGCAAAGGAAAAGAGAATGTAGATGAGCCCATGGTTGATGTGAATGTAGGTCACTCTTATGTGGATGGTGAATCCAGTAGCTCAGAATAGAGCCTTGATGATGAGTTGGGTATTCCTTCTATTGTTACACCTGGAGTAAGGAAGACAAGGGATGTTTTGAGAGCACCTGGTAGTGAGCCTATTTTGTGCAGGTCTACCAGAGCTAGGTATCCTGTGGATAGGCTAAAATATGATGGATTTACATCCATTCACTATGCCTATATGGTCAAAGTGATACATGAACCACTTCTTTTGAGCAAGCCATGGGAAAAGAAAAATGGGAGAAAGCCATGGATAAAGAAATGGATGCCTTGGAAGCAAATGCTATATGGTCAAAGAAAGCTTTGTATGGCTTGAAGCAAGCACCCAGAGCATGGTCTGACAAGATAGAACAATATCTTGTCACTATTGGCTTTCAAATTTCCAAGGCAGATTTCTCACTTTATGTGAGAAAAACAGAGAAAGGCATTATGCTGCTTGTCATTTATGTCGATGATTTGATCATCACAGGTGATAGTGATGAAGATATCCTTCATGTGAAAATGCAATTGAAGCAGAAGTTTGAGATGAAGGATTTGGGAGAGCTGCATTACTTCTTGGGCATTGAGGTGATTAGATCCACAAGTGGGATATGGCTCTTGCAAAGGCAGTATGGATTGGACATGCTGTCCAAATATGGGATAATAGGCTGTAAGCCTATTTCAGTTCCTTTGGAGCAGAATGTGAAGCTAATCGCAAATGCATGTGCATCTTTGCAAACACATAGGGGGGAGGTGAGGGGAGAGCTGCAACGGAGGAATATAGTGCTTTTGTCGGGGTCGAGACAAGTGTCTTGACCTTGGGGAAGGCCACAAGTGTCTTGGCATCCCCATCCATAGTGGCCTGCATATATTCAGGCGCCCCTTGCTGTAACTAACCCCCAGGGTTGGGTTTTGGGGCTCAGCCCAAACCCTGGGGTTACGTGTCCCTTGCTGAGGCGGACGGTGACTTCTGGTGGAGGCGACTGCTGGCTGCTGTTGGCTGAGCGGGTGAGGGAGGCTGAGTGGGTGAGGGAGGATGAGGCGGAGAGGCTGAGTAGTTCTCTAGCTAGATCCCCCCTCTCTCTCTTGTCTCCCTCTATCTCTATCTCCCTCTGTTTTTGTCTGCTTCTTAGGCTAGATCCCCCCTCTCTCTCTTGTCTCCCTCTATCTCTATCTCCCTCTGTCTTTTCAACATCCTTATGGGTGCCTTATGCATCTTCTTCTCATTGAATACTACATCATGGCTGCATATGATCTTCTTTGCTTTTGGATCCTAGAGATGATAGCCCATCTCTCCACTTTTACCATAACCCAGAAAGATGCATTTCCTAGACTTAGGATCTAGCTTCTTTCGAAGCTCTTTCGGCACATGTGCATATGCCTCACACCCAAATATACACAAATGAGAGTAAGAGGGCTTCTTGCCACTCCATGCCTCTTTAGGAATACCACCATCCAAACTCTTACTAGGTGATCTATTGATCACATGCACTGCAGTCTTCATTGCCTCAGCCCAAAAACCACCAGAAAGACTTGCTTTGGAAAGCATGCATTGCAACCTTTCTTGAATGGTACGATTCATCTTTTCTGCAACTGGATTTTGTTTTGGAGTACGAGGGGATGTGAGCTCCCTCTTAATCCCACGTGTATCACAGAAATGCTGAAAGTCATGAGAGAGATACTCTCCACCATTGTCAATCCGTAGGCATTTAAGCGTTCTACCTGACTGATTCTCAACCAAGGCCAGCCATTTCTGAAATACCTGGAACACATCAATCTTCCGAGCAATAGCATAAGCCCACACTTTCCTAGTTGCATCATCAATGAATGTCACATAGTATTCAGCCCCGCCTAATGACCGTGTAGGCATGGGATCACATACGTCTGAATGCACCAAATCAAGCTTTTCAAACTCTTTCTTTCCCCTTCTTTGATGTGCTGATTTAGTCTACTTCCCATAGAGACAGTGCTCACAAAATTCAAAATCATAGAAACAATGTGGTACATAACCCAAATGGCATAAGAGTTTTATTCCATTCTGGCTCATGTGCCCCAACCTGCAATGCCACAAAGAAGTGCTTGGCTGCTCGGTTATTGCAACAACATGATCAAATACCCCTGATCCATGTAAGGGATACAAAGTCCCACACTTGGCACCCCTCGTTCACTTCATCCACTAGTGGTGATGAATCCTCGTTTGAGAGCTTCACATCAACCTCCATAGGGGTACCAACTGTCTTGCACTCAGCCATGCCAAATGCCTTTGATATCTCTCCAGAATACTTCAGCCATGAAATAAAGATCTGTTTCGGCTCTTGCCAAACTTCAATCCCCAACAAACAGAATTACATTAGTCCGAGGTCTATCATTTCAATCTCTCTTCCTAGAAAATGCTTCATCTGTGAGATCTTCTCTTCATGGTTCCCTATTATGACAAGGTCATCCACATAAAGGACCATAATCATACACCTGCCTCCTCTGAAGATATAAAAATTTGCATCAGATGGGCTTCTCCTGAACCCATTTTGCAGAAAGTAGGCATTAATTCACTGGTACCATGCTCGTGGGGCCTGTTTTAGCCCATAAAGTGACTTCTTTAGTTTGCAGACTTTACCTTCTGAGCCAAGGATCTCAAAACCTAGTGGTTGTTCCACGTATACCTTCTCCTTGAGATCTCCATTTAGAAAGGTGGATTTTACATCCATCTGAAACACGAGCCAACTTCCCTAGGCAGCTAAAGCCAAAACACTGCAAATTGTGGTTAGTCGAGCTATGGGAGCAAAAGAATCCTGATAATCAAAACCATGTACCTATGCAAATCCTTTTGCCATGAGCCGAGCCTTGTACTTATCCAACGTGCCATCGGACTTGTACTTGGTCTTGTACACCCACTTGGTTCCGATTACCTTGCATTTTGGTGGTCGATCTACAAGGTCCCAAGTGTTGTTCTTCATTATGGAGCCATACTCCGACTACATAGCCTCCATCCACCTATCATCACCCTGTGCCTCTTCAAGACACTTGGGTTCTTCAGCACGGATCACCTCTATCATTAACATATAGTTGACCAAGTGTTCCTGTGCCCTTCTTTGCTCCTCTAATCTCTTGGACCGGCAGTATTCGGATGGTTCCTCCTCAATAGCCGGAGGTTCTCTGCCATCCAAAAGCTACTTTACCCACTTTGGGAATGGCTGTTGCCATTGTGGTTCTGCAGGCTCTTCTTCCTCTTCTTTGTCTTGAATCCTCCCAAGCATCGTTGGGGGAGATTGGTCTGCTGTTGGTGGTGGTATTGGATGGATATCCTGGTCCTAGTTGTCTCCAAAGAAAGCATCCTCCTCCAATTGATGCGGCTGTTCTGAGAAGACCACATCGCAACTTACAATTACCTTCTTGGTAATAGGGTTATAGAGATGGTAACCCTTTGCCTCTTCACTGTAGCCCAAGAAAATACACTTTCGGCTCTTCGGTTCCCATTTGGTCCTGGTAGCATCAGGGACATGCACAAAACAATCACATCCAAAAACTCTGAAATGTGCAGCTGAAGGCTTCTTACCAAAAAAGGCCTGCAGTGGAGTCATCCGATTCACAGCCTTTATGTAGCTATGATTCAGAATGTAAACTATAGTGTTACATGCTTCAGCCCAAAAAGTCTTTGGCAAATCTGTCCCTTTCATCATACTCCTACCCATTTCATAGATGAGGTGCATCTTGCATTCTGCTACTCCATTTTGCTGTGATATATGTGGCGGGGGTTTCTGCCTCTTGATTCTGTGACTTTTGCAGTAACTCTCAGTTGATGTGAACTCTCCACCTCTATCTGATCTCAACTTCTTCACCTTCTTTCGTGTTTCTTTCTCGACCATTACATGCCATTCCTTGAACTTACTAAAAGGCTCGTCTTTAGTCTTCAGGAAGTATATCCATATCCTTCTATTGTAGTCGTCGATCACCATCATGAAGTAGTAGGAAACACCCAAAGCTTCCGCCTCCATCTTTTCGCAAAGGTCCATGTGAACCAGCTCTAGAGGATCCTTTGCCCTACTGGCCTCTTTAGGAAAGGGATGCCGATGCTACTTTTCCATCATGCAAGCTTCACATACATCGGGCAAATCTACAATTTTTGGTAGGTCTGCAATCATTCCACTTTTATGCATCTCCTTCAAAGGACTAAGGTTTAGATGACCAAACCTCTCATGCCACTGCTTAGTGTTCTTCACATCTGCTCAAGCACTGAAAGCTGAGAGTTCATAGATGTTGTTGCGCCGTGTACCTTTACCAATGACCTTCCCTTGAAGATCCAAAATCTATGCGCCATTCTTATTGAAGTGAACTTTGAGGTCCCGATCCATGATCATAGAAATGGACAACAAGTTCCTCTTGATATCTAGCACATAAAGAACATCGGACAACTGTTTTACAACTCCATTTGACTTGAGAGCAATCGTACCTTTTCCTTTTGTTGGACATTTTGCATCATTGCTGACTACTACTAGGATGTCATTCCCTACTGATTGTAGAGAGGTATACCAATCCTTGCGACTGGTCATGTGGCATGATGCACCACTGTTAATGATCCACGGTCCATCTGCAGGTACATGAACTATCTCCGTGCAAATCTCCTCAATTGCTACGAATAGCTCTACTGATACTGCCTGTGCGCTATTGCCGGACTCTTTCTTTACTCCATTCTTCTCATCTGCAATCTTCTTTCGGCACTCATTCTGCTTGTGCCCTACCTTGTTGCAATAGAAGCACTTGATCTTCTTCTTTCTCTTTTTATCATCAGAAGAAGATGGGTTACTAGAGTCCTTACAATTACCTTTCTTTGATCTAATGTAGAAAGCCAAATCTTCTCCAGTCCTCGTTGTTTGACGCATCTCCTCCTCCAGAAGCATTGCGCTGAAATCCTCAAAGTTGAGGGGCGGATTTTTGTTTTGCGTATTCAGCGCTGTAACAAGACTGTCATACTTTGGTGGGAGAATCCGTATGCACCTCCGTGCTAAATTCTCGCTAGTGATGGTGATGCCAATTATAGTCATCTAATCACGTAGATTCTTCACCTTGGTGATGAAATTCTCTGTTGCTTTAGACTCAGATAGTTTCTCGTTCGCGAGTTGAGTCTCCAAATTCTGAATCCACGTCTGATTCTGGTCTCATACTGATTCTTCAAGATCGTCCATGCCTCCTCTACTATGGTGACAAGTTGAATTCACACCATGATGGAATCACTTACACTGTAGACAACAGAACACAGTGCATCTACATTTCTTCTTGTCCACGTGAGAATCTCATCTGCAGTTGGTGCTATCTGTTGCGCTGCATTGGTCAGATTTGGTCGGCTTATGTCCACCCCAATAGTAGTATCCCAAAGCTCATATGCGCTTAGGATGGTCTTCATCTTGAACTTCCAGAGTGGATAGTTAGAGCCATCCAACTTTTCGCTTTCACCAAACAGTGGGATTCACAGTCTTGCGGGCTCGGCCATCTCTCACAATCTACTCACAAACAAAAACATCTCACAATCTGCTCGCAAACAGAAACACACTACCAAATCTTCTTGCTAGAGTCCAGGCTCTGATACCATGTAAGAAAACAATACAACATCTATGCTCAACAGATAAAAGGATCTCGTACGCAAAAATTTGATTACTGTAAAACTGATACAATAGATGGCGCTGCCTCCCAACTGTGCACTCCTGTGAAAGAAGCTTCGATGGCAAGCTGGAAATAGTAGAAGATGGATGTTGGATGCTAAGGAATCAGGGTTGCTATAGCCAGTGATGAAATGGGCTTCACGAGCTTGCTCTTATATAGCCACCACAAGTAGTCGGTTAGAGCCAATTGGGTGACCAACCGAGGCAGTCGATAGAGCGAGTGAGCTTTTCCACAATTTCCTTATCGAGGTACTCAACATAGCTTTGTGGAAACCACTATTTGGGAAGATTCTCGAAAATAAAACTTATGTTAGTATGTGTAACTATACCAATATTGTGAATTATAGTCTACCTTAACTTCCAATTGGAGCCATACTCACATTATGCAACAATAGTATGTGGGTTTGAAAGAAACCGAATTTCCACTCCAAAGCAGATTCCATTACTGATACAACAATTCTTTTGCATTTGAAATGGGTCTTATTATCAAAGTCCTTCAATAATCAAAACAAATGTGTTGCTTGATATGTTGAACTTAGTAACATAAACATTACTTCACCCATATGTGGGGTGTCTGTAGACTTCATAGCATGGGATTGCATCAATACTTATGACATTCAAAATGGTTCTTCTTATTAAAAGTGTTATCAACCATGAAAGAAAATGTTTAAAAATAGTTCACCCGTATGTTGAAAAACCCAAGTGTCATTTATGGCATTCAAAATTGTTCTTGCAACCATCTTGTAGTTCCTAGAGATTTTGCCCATACTTCCAACCCCTTCCCTTCAACCACTAAGAGGTATCTAATAGTTTTATAGAACACTTGAGATATCATCACCTCCTAATACAAAACCATTATTACTATTTGTAGAACACTTGAGATATCATCACCTCTTAATACAAGACCATTCTTACTATTTGTAGAACACTTGAGATATCATCACTCCTTCCCTTCAGCCACTAAGAGGTACCTTATACTTTTGTAGAACACTTGAACCATTCTTACTATTTGTAGAATACTTGAGATATCATCACCTTTTAATACAAAACCATTCTTATGGTTTGTATAACACTTGAGATATCATCACCTCTTAATATAAGACCATTCTTAGTATTTGTAGATCACTTTAGATATCATCGCCTCTTAATACAAGACCATTCTTACTATTTGAGAGATTAATGGATTAAAGGTTTGAAGCTCATAGGAGACGAAGGAAGAGAAAGTCAGTTTCAACATGAGGACAATAAAACTAATTGGAATATTTTCACTTATTTATTATACCTTTTTGAAGACTATGAATTTAAGTCAATTTCAACATTAGGATGATAAAACTAATTAGAATATTTTGACTTATGTATTATATATTTTTGAAGACTATGAATTTTAATGAGGAGAGGCATGCACACTACTTAGTAAATACACTAGTACTACTACTAGCCTATGACTATTAAGCCTAGTAGCACCACTGTGATTTTGAGCCTTGTATCAACCTTTTGATAATTTTCTTTCACCATTAGTGTAATAGAAATTATTCCTTCTATCAGAAGAATCTTGCCAAATTTATTCAAAGTGATGATTTTGTAGTCTACAGCCACTATCCTTTGACTCTCAAAAATATATTAAATGTGAGCACCCATTTATCTTGTTTGATCAACCCTAGACTATGCTACGATAGGACATTACTAGAACAAAAAAAATATGAATTGATATGGTGATGTTCGGTGTGAAATAACCAAATTAAGGATTTAATAAGAAAGAAAACAATCAGAATCAATAGGCTATTCAATGGCTCAAATCTGCACAAAAATTATAATGTGCCTCCCAACTCTTATGCATTCCAGCTCCTCATGTTTGACAAGAATGCAAACAATAATGAAATCACATTATCTTTAGTTTCAAAGTAAGCAAAGCACCAAAAATAAATGCAAACGTATTGGATGAGGAATAAATAGGTATAGATATAGATAGACCTATATATATGTATTCATACATATAATGATGATTAAAGTTGGACGGTCGTAATAATATTATGTGTACTATCATTGGGATTAGGAATACTATTGGTAATATTGTATGTAGTAGTAGGAGAAATACCATTGAGGAACACTCAAATAAAATTACTAATGGTGGTGATAAAACTACCACTAGTAGTTTGGTAATTACCCCTAACATCTACAACAAATATTTGATGGGTAGCTAGTATTAGGTCAAAAGGCCCCAATTGTGCTATAATAATGGACCAAAAAAGGGAGTGCTATAGCATCACCTAAGGGTCACTTTTTATCCATGAAAGAAACAAGTCGGTGCAACCTAGGTCATACAGATCTAGGTCATGTGGAGTGGTTCGCGTCTCTTTCCTTGATAAAAAAGTTACACTACCTTTGATAGTAACTACAAAGATTGCTGCCATAGTGCCGTAGAGTAGCCCCTAGGTTGCACCATCATCCTTCTTTGCTTTTGAGCCATTAAGTTTGATCCACTGATTTTATGTAGAATTATTCTACTATATGTTCACATGTCCTTAATAGGATCTTGATATAATCCCTTCCATTGTAAGTACTTTTACTTTAAGTTTCACATATCCTTAACAAACCACTAGGCTTCAACACAAATTCATTCTTATGTTTCAAGCCTCAAACTCAAACACCCTTGTAAAAGGGATAATGTAGTAAAGCTACATTCAATCCATCAAATCTTTTGAATAATAGTTCTATTGAAAATTCATGTATCATCAATAGGATTTCATCCATTATATGTTCATTTGTCTTTAATAGTGTGTCTAAAAATTCATGTATCTTCAATATTATTTCTCTCATGTGTTCCAATATCTTCAAAAGGATACCTTTATTTATGTCCAAACTTGAGCATTGATTTGTATTTATCAAACACAATTTCACTCCACCTATTCTTTAGAATGAAATTTTTTCGCCAAAAGTGGGCCAAATGTAAGGTCTTTCCACATATTCTTAAGAATGAAAATTTTGGCCTTACATTGGCAAGTCTATGGAATGAGGGTAAGGCCAAAGTCTCTGGTACGGTGCATTAGGTCTTGATTAATTCTTCTTTAGGCTTGAATATTTAATGCATTAACTTCACAACTATTATTTATGCTTGAACTTGTAATGTATTAATTTCATGACTTAGGATTTTATGAAGTTATATCTAACATGTCCCAAATTTAATGGAAATTAATATCCTACATAACACAACAAAGTATCATCATATCCCTTCCCAAAATCAATGCTACCTAGCAACTCTCCTGGCATTTTCATTGCCTTGCATTTGAGTTAGCTATGATGAAGAATGTTGCCTGCCTTTAGAACCTCTTAGAGTTACCGTTAGCATGATCTAATTTCATGTACCCCAAAACTTGAGACTTGGAGATTCCCATATCACACCAGCGGTAGCTATCTTGTCCACTCTCAATGCTAGTAAGAGCTAGGCCCCATAGACCGGTAAAAGAAGTCTTTTTGGAGGTTCAATTTTTTCCCTCCGTCTTCTACAGGCCCCATGATGAAATAGGATATATTCATCACCCTACATTTAATGCAAGAATTGACACAACTTTTTTGGACCTGACTATGTAGTTTACATCCCAAAATTGGTGCTAAAATTGTAGATTGGAAGATTCCCATATCATACCAATGGTAGCTGTCTTGTCCACTCTCAACACTAGTAAGAGCCGGTCCCCATAGACCGGTAAAAGAAGTCTTTTTGGAGGTTCAATTTTTTGCCTCCGTCTTCTCCGGCCCCATGACGGAATAGGATATATTCACCACCCTACATTTAATGCAAGAATTGACAACTTTTTTTGGACATGACTATGCAGCTTACATCCCAAAATTGGTGCTAAAATTGCATACTGGGCATCTCCATTTGCTGGGGGGTGTCCCTAGCGACCCCTTGGACTTGCTCTATTTGTCTAGTTGTGTCTCTCCACAAAAATCGGAGTGGGGCCTATTTTCCCCATCTAGTAGAACTATATGCATCAATATGTATTTATGTATGTATGTATGTATGCATGCATGCATGCATCCATGTATGTATGTACACACACACACACATATGTATGTATGTGTACTAAAACTACTGAAACTATATCCATCAAATAATGTTGTTGATCAATTTTTGGCATACCCCACCAAAATCAAGACCCCCATTGCAAAGAAAGGTAAGGAACACAAGTGCTTGTTCTTATGCTCATGAGACAACAAAATGCATGACATAGGCAATCAATGGGGTCTTACTTTTGATGTTTGTATGTATGTATGTATATATATGTGTATGTACATACATACATACATACATATATATATATATGTGTGTGTGTGTATATATATATATATATATATGTGTGTGTGTGTGTGTATGTATGTATATATATATATATATGTATGTATGTATGTATGTATGTATGTATATATATATATATATATATATATATATATATATATATGTATATGTATATGTTGATGCATATATGTATATATTGATGTATATATTGATGCATACAATTTTGATATAGGGAGAAAATGGACATGAAAACCATCTAAATTGGTTCTTGTCACTCGATTTGATAGATGACATGATCCTATTTGGATTTGTAAGTCCAAAGATATGGGGTCCTACTTTTAGGGCCTGAATGCCTAAAATAGGCAGCGCGTTAACACGCTACCTATTTCATGCATTTAGGCCTCAAAAGTAGGACCCCATCGACAACACAATGGGGTCCTAGTTTTGAGGCCTAAATGCATGAAATAGACAGCGCGTTAACGCGCTGCCTATTTTAGGCATTCAGGCCCTAAAAGTAGTACCCCGTATCTTTGCACTTGCAAATCCAAATGGGGTCATGTCATATATCAAATCGAACGGCAAGATCCAATTTAGATGGTTTTCATGTCCATTTTCTCCATCAACTAAAACTATATTCATCAAATAATGTTGTTGATCAATTTTTGGCAAACCCCCCCAAAATCAAGAGCCCCATTGCAAAGAAAGGTAAAGAACACAAGTGCTTGTTCTTATGCTCATGAGACAACAAAATGCATGACATGGGAAACCAATGGGGTCTTACTTTTGATGTTTTTATGTATGTATGTATGTATGTATATGAATGTACATACATACATATATATATATATATATATATATATATATATATATATATATATATATATATGTATTTATGTATATGTTGATGCATATATGTATATATTGATGTATATATTGATGAATACAATTTTGATATATGGAGAAAATGGACATGAAAATCATCTAAATTGGCTCTTGCCATTTGATTTGATATATGACATGACCCCATTTGGATTTATAAGTCCAAAGATACGGGGTCCTAACTTTAGGGCCTGAATGCCTAAAATAGGTAGCACGTTAACGCGCTGCCTATTTCATGACTTTAGGCCTCAAAAGTAGGACCCCATTGGCAACACCAATGGGGTCCTACTTTTGAGGCCTAAAGTCATGAAATAGGCATTCAGGCCCTAAAAGTAGGACCCCGTATCTTTGGACTTGCATATCCAAATGGGGTCATGTCATATATCAAATCGAATGGCAAGATCCAATTTAGATGGTTTTCATGTCCATTTTCTCCATCAACTAAAACTATATTCATCAAATAATGTTGTTGATCAATTTTTGGCATACCCCCCCAAAATCAAGACCCCCATTGCAAAGAAAGGTAAAGAACACAAGTGCTTGTTCTTATGCTCATGAGACAACAAAATGCATGACAATATATTGATGTATATATTGATGCATACAATTTTGATATATGGAGAAAATGGACATGAAAATCATCTAAATTGGCTCTTGCCATTTGATTTGATATATGACATGACCCCATTTGGATTTGTAAGTCCAAAGATACGGGGTCCTACTTTTAGGGCCTGAATGCCTGAAATAGGCAGCGCGTTAACGCGCTGCCTATTTCATGCATTTAGGCCTCAAAAGTAGGACCCCATTGGCAACACAATGGGGTCCTACTTTTGAGGCCTAAATGCATGAAATAGGCAGCGCATTAACGCGCTGCCTATTTTAGGCATTCAGACACTAAAAGTAGCACCCCGTATCTTTGGACTTGCATATCCGAATGGGGTCATGTCATATATCAAATCGAACGGCAAGATCCAATTTAGATGGTTTTCATGTCCATTTTCTCCATCAACTAAAACTATATTCATCAAATAATGTTGTTTATCAATTTTTGGCATACCCCCCCCAAAATCAAGACCCCCATTGCAAAGAAAGGCAAGGAACACAAGTGCTTGTTCTTATGCTCATGAGACAACAAAATGCATGAAATAGGCAACCAATGGGGTCCTAATTTTGATGTATGTATGTAAGTATGTATATATGTATGTATATACATACATATATATCTATATGTGTCTATATGTGTGTGTGTGTGTGTGTGTGTGTGTGTGTGTGTGTGTGTGTGTATGTATGTATGTATGTATATATATATATATATATATATATATATATATATATATATGTATGTATATGTATATGTTGATGCATATATGTATATATTGATGTATATATTGATGCATACAATTTTGATATATGGAGAAAATGGACATGAAAACCATCTAAATTCGCTCTTGTCGTTCGATTTGATATATGACATGATCCCATTTCGTTTGTAAGTCCAAAGATATGGGGTCCTACTTTTAGGGCCTGAATGCCTAAAATAGGCAGCATGTTAACGTGCTACCTATTTCATGCATTTAGGCCTCAAAAGTAGGACCCCATTGGCAACACAATGGGGTCCTAGTTTTGAGGCCTAAATGCATGAAATAGACAGCGCGTTAACGCGCTGCCTATTTTAAGCATTCAGGCCCTAAAAGTAGTACCCCATATCTTTGGACTTGCATATCCAAATGGGGTCATGTCATATATCAAATCGAACCGCAAGATCCAATTTAGATGGTTTTCATGTCCATTTTCTCCATCAACTAAAACTATATTCATCAAATAATGTTGTTGATCAATTTTTGGCATACCCCCCCAAAATCAAGACCCCCATTGCAAAGAAAGGTAAAGAACACAAGTGCTTGTTCTTATGCTCATGAGAACATAAAATGCATGACATGGGAAACCAATGGGGTCTTACTTTTGATGTTTGTATGTATGTATGTATGTATATATATGCATGTATATACATACATACATACATACATACATACATACATACATACATACACATATATATATATATATATATATATATGTATGTATGTATGTATGTATATGTTGATGCATATTTGTATATATTGATGTATATATTAATGCATACAATTTTGATATATGGAGAAAATGGACATGAAAATCATCTAAATTGGCTCTTGCCGTTTGATTTGATATATGACATGACCCCATTTGGATTTGTAAGTCCAAAGATACGGGGTTGCCAATGGGGTCCTACTTTTGAGGCCTAAATGCATGAAATAGGCAGCGCGTTAACGCGCTGCCTATTTTAGGCATTCAGGCCCTAAAAGTAGCACCCCGTATCTTTGGACTTGCATATCCGAATGGGGTCATGTCATATATCAAATTGAATGGCAAGATCCAATTTAGATGGTTTTCATGTCCATTTTCTCCAGCAACTAAAACTATATTCATCAAATAATGTTGTTTATCAATTTTTGGCATACCCCCCCCAAAATCAAGACCCCCATTTTGCTGTATGTATGTAAGTATGTATATATGTATGTATATACATACATATATATTTATATGTGTATATATATATATGTGTGTGTGTGTGTGTGTGTGTGTGTATACACACACACATGTATGTATGTATGTATGTATGTATGTATCTATCTATATATATATATATATACATACATACATATGTATATATTGATGCATATATTGATGCATATCTTGATGTATATATTTATGCATACAGTTTTGATTGATGGAAAAAATAGGCTTGAAAACCATCTAAATTGGCTCTTGCCATTCGATTTGATATAGGACATGATCCCATTGGGATTTGTAAGTCCAAAGATACGGGGTCCTACTTTTAGGACCTGAATTCCTGAAATAGGTAGCTTGTCAATGTGCTGCCTATTTCATGCCTTTAGGCCTCAAAAGTAGGACCTCATTTGGTCCTACATGGGGTCCTACTTTTGAGGCCTAAATGTATGAATTAGGCAGCGCATTGACGCGCTGCCTATTTTAGGCATTCAAGCCCTAAAAGTAAGACCCCGTATCTTTGGAATTACAAATCCAAATGGGGTCATGTCATACATCAAATCAAATGTCAAGAGCCAATTTAGATGTTTTCATGCCTATTTTATCGATTTAATAAAACTATATGCATCAAATAATGTTGTTTATCAATTTTTGGCATACACCCCCAAAATCAAGACCCCCATTAGAAAGAAAGGTAAGGAACACAAGTGCTTGTTCTTATGTTCAGGAGACATTAAAAAAGAGGCCTAGTAGCCCAAAAATGGCAGCGCATCAATGCACTATCATTTTTTGGTTGCCAAGTCTCTTTTTTGTTGTCTCACGAGCATACATATGGAGGTTATTATACAATATAACTAAGAAGTAGTATTGAAGTAGTTCTAGAATTTGGATGCATTAAGAGCATTCATATAGCAAGGAAGAATATAATAATTGAATACATTTTTTTTTCAATACATATTGCTAGTGAGACTACCAAAAAGAGGCTCTACCCCTCATGATGTCTCTGGATACAGAATATGAGATTGCTTGATGCTTGGATTGTAGCTGGAAACGTTGCGTGGGCAAAGCCACTATATGCCTCAAGTGTTGGAAATTGATGTATGGCTCAAGTGCTAGAATGTGCAAATCATGGCCAAAATCAAGACCCCTTAGAGATTCCATGAGGGCTATCCTTTTACTACTACACACGTCACCTTTAGTCGAGGGCAGAACCATTCATCATCATAGGCAGCAGGTTCATGGGACCCCATCCCATGATCCAAGGCATGATTCAAAGACAAAGTATTTCTGACCATTCCCAAATTGAGTTTGCCAATTCCTAATCTGATTGATTTCATTTACTAGACTTGCAATGCTTGCAAAGCCCTTGCTTAAGCTTGAATGAGCCTCTTGATTTTGGGGGTATAATGGTAAAAAATGGCTTAACATGCCCAAAATCAAGAGGCTCATTCAAGCTTAAGCAAGGGCTTTGCAGGTCTTGTTTTTGAGTGGCAAAAGCACGAAAAATGACAGCACATTAAGGTGTTGCCATTCTTATGCTTCCCCCCTCCAAAAACAAGACCCCCAAGCTATTCATTGGAGACACCAAAATGAGGAGAAGGATGACGTGAGGAGTAGAGGAGCTGGCCAATGAGGGAAGGGACAGCCTTGGAATTGCCAGCAACAAGCATGATGCAAGGAGGTGAGAAGGCAAAGAAGCAAGGAGGTGAGGAGGTGAGGAAGCAAGGAGGCGAGGAGGCAAGAGGCAGTCTTGAAGGGCAACAAGAGGGTGGAGGTGGCCGAAAGAGTAAGAAGGAAAGGGAGGGATGGAGATTGCTTGTTGGAAATGCTTGGATTAATGCTACAAATGCCATTTTTTTGTGTGTGTTTTGTAGCATGAAATTTTTATGGCATTTTTCTTTTAAAAAATACAACATTGTTGTGATTAATTGCGCTACAAACAACTCAAGCCGTAAAGCACCATGGATTAGTACAACAATATACATCACAAATGGATGCATACACTCATATACATCACCGATGGATGCATACACTTATACTCACATCAATTTCCAATATTGTATTAGATGGACCCTTAGCATATATGTGTGCATAGAAGACCATTTCCTACATTGATCCCTGATTTCATAGTTAAATTATTCCCTTTCTCACATTCTAACATGTGAAGATTTAATGTACATGCATTATGGGCACATTATATTGCAGTTTATGACTAACTTTTTTTATGAATGCATGATACTTGTATATGGTCAAGGAAGGTATATTATCATTTTTGAATGACAACATTACTCTATGCTCCATTTTATCCTATATTAGAAACTATGATCACTAGATATTACATAAATGTATTGCTCCATTATATCCTATACTAAATACTATTTTGACCCAAATACATAATGCCAATTGAGGTTAGTACTCATGACAAGTGATGAAAACAATCTAATGGTATGAATGAGATCTTGTAAATTTTGGATATATAATATGGGTACTATGTTGATTGAGCTATTTTTCTAAGGGAATATTTTCAACTTAATTACTAAATACATACTTACAATGGTGACCTGATTCCCATCTATATGTATAATCAAGTTTTACTTTGTGTTTAAAAAAAAGCTTTTGCATAAGGTTAAAATTCGAATAGTATTTATATTTGTTTAAAACTACCCATTGAGTTGGCTCCTATCCTTATATTGAACATGATAATGTTCATAAAGATTTTATGAATATAAATAGATAGCATTGGCTCTCTTTTTAGTGGTTGGGAATGAACCCTAAAAGTACCCTAAAACGACTATGTATTCCCTTATTTGTAGCATGGAAGTGATCATGGTAGAGTGGCATAATGCCTATTTTGCTTTTTTCATAGGTTCTTTTGCTACTCATGGTTGGCGAATACACCACGGCATAGATCCGAATAGATATTTGGTTTTTTGCTTCAACTTGCTTGACTAGACTTTCCTTGATGATTGTTCGATTGTGCATGATTAGTAGTCACTGGCTTAATTGATGCATTAAGTGCAATGTTTTCCTTAAAGTTTTTCATACTACAGGATACGAGTTTGCTTATACGGGTGGAAATAGAAGCTTGTTAACGCCTGGTGCATATTTTCCGTTAGATGCAGTAGGATACTAGTTACAGAGTGTCTTTGCCAATTATTTCACTTGAATCATGCTCCTCTTATGCTTGAGTTTGTGGTCACGTATTGAGTTTAACATAATAGTCTACAGGATACTGGATGAGCACTCAACATAGTGGTTAGATGCATTCATTTCTAGTTCCGATAGAACTATCATTCAGACATTGGTCATAATAGAAGTATGGAGGGCTAAAATCCTTTTTTGGCTCCCTAAGTTTTTTAAAGCATGGTATTGTCCAGATTGCATAGGTATTTTCACTAAGAAAAATTAATCCTTATGATCAAAATGAGTTTTTTTTCTTTTGACATAGTTAGTTCTGTTTCCATGTTTTTGGATCGAATGTATGGATGATCTTCTGCAAGCATAAAAGACATGATATGTATATGTAGCACATGATCATGTTTATATATTTTCAGTCATATATTCTACCTTGTGATCTATCATTATCTTGCTGTGTGGATGTTCAATCTGAGTAGTGTTTGCTTTTTTTATTGCAAATTTTATGTATTGTTGTGTCTCTACCTCTCACAACGACTCAAATTGATAGTATGGGGATGAAAGAGAAGTTAATTGTGAGTTTTAGGCATGCCTTCATTGTTGGAATATGTTTAATTTGCTTATGATCACATCAATTGTTCCAATGATATTGAGAGTAATAAGATGCTGGATGAGGTTCTCGCTCACTTGAAACCTATTTAATCTTGCTCGCTTATTTGGGGCTGCTCGCTTTTCTCTGCTCACTTTTTGGTAATCCTCTGACCAACCCAATCTGCCCAAAATGGTCGACTAAGGGTCGGTCCCAAAATAGGCCACCGACCACACGATAGAACCGGTGTGCAAAATAAAGCAACTAACCTACGGTCTCCATTCCATCTGGGATCATCTGAGGCTCCAAATGGGCCCCACAACCCGAGAGTGGGCTGTCGCAGGAAATCCTCTGTCTACCCTCAATGCGGTCAGTCATGGGATGCCTTCCCACACTTGCATGTAGCCTAGTTGGCAGTGTGCCAACTCTATCTGAAGTCGTCCAGCCATCAGGCCACACATGGCCCCCATCTGGTGTCCACACCCGGACCTACCGGATAACTGAGCTACTCAAATGCCTTCTCCTCATATGGGGGGCTTACAAGTAGAGTTAGTTGGTTCCCACGTAGTTACATGAGAGTGGAGCATTGATATCTAACAGAATGTAGTTTTGTATGCCCATAAGGCTATATTCAGTTTCTCTACCCAATCAGAACACTGTGGTTCTACTACCTTGGTGAGGATAATGCATATTATTTTGTTGGTGGATTCGGCTTGGCCATTCCCTTGGGGGTAGTAGGGTGTACTTTTTCTATGGATTACCATGAAGCTAGACAAGAGTTCTTGGATTACCTCATTGACAAAATGTGTGCCTCTATCTGACACAATTTCAATGGGGCCTCTGAATCGGGTGATCATATTTTTGTATAAGTATCTCGTTGTGCTTCTGGCATCTGCCTTTCTGACTGCTTTAGCTTCAACCCATTTTGTAAAGTAATCAATGGCCACAATGATGTAGCATGCATGTGTTCCTTTTGCTACTAGATGTATGGGACCCACATAGTCAATCCCTCATTTTTCAAATGATTTTTGTGCAACAATTGTTGTTAGGGGATTGAAGTCTTTGTGTTGTGGTTTAGTAGTCCGTTGGCATACATCACAGCCTTTTACATATTCATAGGTATCTGCCCATAGTGTTGGCCACCAATAGCCTGTGAGGAGAACTTTTCTTATTGTGGCTTCCCCTTGGAAGTGTCCCGCTACAATGCCTTCATGGACTTCATTCAGGATTGGCATGATGTCATGAGGCATTACACATCTTCTTAATATTTGGTCCTTGCCCATCTTATACAGTTGTCCTGCAATGAGTTGATAGGGTGCAGCCTTTAGAATCAATTTTCTAGCATCTACTACTTTCATTTCAGGGGGTGGTCTTCCTGCCATCAAGTACCCAATGATATCTCCACACCACTTTGGAATAGCATCTATTTGAAATAGTGTGGCATCTGGTAAGTCATCTTCTACTCCAGTGGCTTCTTCTCTCGACTAGACACGAGACATGTGATCGGCACTGTAGTGTTGGGCACCTTTGCAAACCACTATTTTGAAGTTGAATTCTTGAAGCAAGAGGAGCCATCTAGTTATTCTTTCTATTGTACATGGACGGTTCACAAGATAAAGCAATGCTTGATGGTCGGTGTGGAACACAAAATCATTTGCCAATAGATAGTGCCGAAATTTCTTTACACTATACACCATTGCTAGGGCTTCTCTTTCTGTGGTGGTATAGTTGATCTCTACATCATTGAGTTGTTGACTGGTGAAGTAGAATGGGTAGTCTTTCTTATGTTCACCAAGTTGACAAAGCACGCTCCCAATTGCATACTTGGATCCATCAGTATGAACATGAAAATCAATATTCCAATTGGGAGATATAAGGATGGGTGCTGTGATTAGGTGCCACTTTAAAAGCTCAAAAGCTTGGTCGCACTCTTTGGTTCATAAGAATTCCACTAACAATTTGTAAAGTGGTCTAGCTATCATGGCATACTACAATATAAATCTTCTACAATAGCAAGCATGTCCCATAAAGACCTGTACACCTTTGGAATTTGTAGGAGGAGGCAATTCCATGATTATTTTAATTTTGTCCATGTTAGTTGCAATCCCATGTTGAGAGACAATGTGTCCCAAAACAACTCCATGGGTGACCATGAACTGGCATTTTGTTGGATTTAGGGAGATGCCATACTCCCTGCATTTGATTAGTACTGCTTCAAGATATTTGAAGTGGTCTTGTTTGTTTAAATGGATGCACAAATCATCCAAAAACACCTGTAAAAACTTATCCAGAAATGACTTGAAAGCTGTGAATATGACTCGTTGGAATGTGGCCGGGGCATTACAAAGGCCGAATGGCATGACTCTATATGCAAAAATACCCCATTCTGTAGTAAATGCTGTTTTTGATTGGTCTTTAGGAGCAATTTACACTTGGTTATAGCCACTGAAGCCATCCAAGAAGCTATATATTTTTGAACCTGCTACCTTTTCCAATACTGTTTCTGTTAAGGGCAGGGGATAGTGATCCACAATTTTGGCAGCATTCACATTTTTTAAGTTTATGCATATTCTAAGCTTCTTATTGTGTTTAGGCATAATGACAATGGGTGAAACCCAATCAGTGTGCTCTATCTTGTAGATGAATTCGACATCTAGGAGTTTTTCCAGCTCGTCATATGCCATGGTGCCATATTTAGGATTTGTGCGATAAGGTCCACAAACCTTAGTGTGAGCACCTTCCCTTATAGGTATCATGTGTATTACCACTTCGGGTGAAATTCCTTCCATCTCTTTGTATGACCATGCTAGGCAGTCACGGTATTCCATTAGAAGTGCTTTGAGTTTGGTTTCATCTTCTTGTTGAAGTTGTTTCCCAATGAAAACCAGTTTTTCTTCCTCCCCTTCAAGGGCAAGGTTTATTGTGTGTGTTTTTGCTGATCCCTCATAGATTGGAGTTTCTCCAATGCTATCGATTACTTGAACTTCAGACTCTCTTAGTGGTAGTGGTCTTGGCATTGCTATTGGCGCACTGCCACTTGTATAATTCTTGAAGTATTCTGGCACTTCTTGAAGATCGGCCTCTGATGGTGAAGAACTAGCTTGACATGTGTCATGTGTACTAGGTGGCATTGTTGCATTTACTAATTGGTTAGGCTCTTCTTGACTATCTTTTTCTGAAGTCTCTTAATCGAGCTTTTCATCCATACATGTGGCTTATATTTTTGAAACTTCTTATGTTGGGAACTATGGGGTAACTTTTCCATTGGTAAAGTGTTTCCAAGTAAGGGTTCATTTGCTGCACATACTCCATCCAGTCCCTCAGGGACCATTCAAGAGGCAGTGGTTCTGATTTTGAGGGAGCTGACTTTGCAAGGTACAATTCAACAATCCTTGTTTGGACTCGTTAAAATTCATTGAAGTGATCGGCCTTGGCTTTTCTGCGATTTCCTCCTTCAGCTTTCTAGAGGGATCTTCTGCTGTTATTCAAATTTGGAGGTTCAACTTTTGGAAGCTTGACTGCCATTAGGGCATGCAAAATGGCTAAGTCATTATTAAAGATTTGATCTTCAATTCTAGCATTCTCAGCCTCTGTTTTAAGGTCCCAAGGAAAATCTGAGTCGTCATTGGTATGGGTATCTTCTTCAAGTTCATTATCCCACTCAAGGTTAGCCATAAAGAATGGCATCTCTGGATCGATTGGTTCTTCATGTGGGAGTGGAGGATCTACCTATAGTGCCTTAGCATCTATTTGTGAGAAGATGGGGTCTACTGAATGGCAGTTGTCAACGGTTGCCAATGTTTGTATCTAGTTATTGACATTGCTTTGTGAGTCACCTGCTATGGCATGCTATTGCAAGGGAGCTGATTTTCTTGAGATTGTCGTTGAAGATGTGTCATACAATGCCCTAGGCACAATTGGTTTTATAGCTCCTATCCCCACACTCACCCTAACTACGGTGTCACGATTCTAGATTTTCAATTTATTAGTTTCCCAGTCATGGAGGACTGATGCTTCCCATAACCAAGGACGTCCTAGTAAGAATTGATAGGAAATTTTGGGGAGATCCAAGATTGTGGATTGAAGGGAAAAGTGGACTCCTACGATTTTTGTGGACACACCATTTACTATTCCCAAGGGTTTAGCCCAGAAATCATCGGCAAGGCGTATGTTGAAATTAGCCTTTTGCATTGGTGGGAGACCCCATTCTTCATAGAGCTCCTTTGATAGGACATTTACACCTACTCTGCCATCCACTATGGCTTGGACTTCATTATCTGCCTTGTGGATCAAAGGCACAGTAATGTTGCATATGTCATCTCTTTCACCCATCCACCGCACAGGGATATCTTCAATGTCGTTCATAAGTGGAGGGGGATTTGCGAGTTTAATCCATCCTTTGAAACTCTCCCAGTGATTGGGACAATTTTGTAGGAGGATTCCGATGGGAATTGACTCAGGGCAACTCAGGATGCTAGAGAGTGCGGCTCCTTCAAGTTGACGTGGCGGTACATTATGTTGTGGAGTCTATTGTTGGAACAGAGGCTCGAATACAGTATCAATACTTTGTGAGGCTAAGTCATGGATTGGGTCTTGAGCTTGTTTCTCAGCCTCAAATTGAGGTTGTTCATTTTGTACCCATTGTTGAAGTGCCTAAAAATGAGCCTTTTCCACCTCTGTATTTGGGTATGGAGCTGCTTTTATTTGAGGCTTGGGAGTTGATGTGGATGAGCTCGGCTGCTCATTGCTTGGCGGAGGTGGAGGCACTTGTGTTTTCTTTTTTCAGAAGTCGCTTTGGTTGGATTGGAATGTTAGGGCCCTTGGTGGCCTCTTTTTGTTGGCATGTAATTACATTTACAGGTTGTAATATTACACTGGCCAGACCTAGACTTTGATGGTCCACCCCAATGATGTCGATTGGGATGTCAAGCTTAACCTCTAGTTGTTCTAGGCCTTTATTTTTCATGGGACAATCCATACAGGCATGTCCTATGCCACAATCTCTATAGAGGGGTTGGAAAGTAGCTGGGCTACCACGGTGAGGGCACTCTGCGATCTGGTCATTTTCTCCACAACCGTAGCACTTGATTGGTGTGCGATATGTTTTACGACGTACTTGATTTGCATAAATTGGTATTAGACCCTCTGCACCTTCTACATAGTACACTAGGTACTCTGCTTCATACTCAAATGGCAAGTCTACTTCCTTGACTTGTAATTGATCTATTGGAACTGCCTGAGGTGCTGGATTTGGTACTCTTGGATATGGTCGTGGATTTGGATTCATGAGTAATTGTGGGACTTGTGTCCAAACAAGAATAGAATTTAGCCTCAGAGCTAGGGGCGCTTGTGTAAGTGCCAGTCACCTGTACACTGGCATGGGTGCTGCTTGGTATTGTTGAGGTCGAGGTGGGTTATTATGCATGTTGAAGATGCAACTGTTTTCATAATGATCGCCGACGATGCAAACATGGCACCACAACCTTGGTGGTGGATTTGCTTGTGCAATGATCCTGGCCCTTAGGACCAAGCACTCATTTGCTGTATGATTGGCCATGCAGTGTTGACACCAGACATTTTCTCACCGTGGATATGTCTGAGTTGGCGACTAAGACAAGTGAAGTTTTTGTTCCATGGCATGCATCATGTCTTCTTTCAGTTTCAGGGTCATGGCCTCTAGGCAATCTTCATTTGATGTTTCGGCAGTGGCCTTTGATTTGTCCTTTTTCGAGTGCTGATCGCATGTACTAGATCTACCGTCATCACTGCTAGTGTCTGAGTCGGTCATGCCATCCTCAATGTCAATGGCTGCCGCATGAGCAGCACTGAACGTTTCATAGCTGCTTATCTTTTTCATATCCTTTCAGATTTTCTTTCTTAGTCCTGCAATGAACCATGCCGTGAGGTACTTTGCATTTGAGCATGGGTCACATTTGGCAATTAATCTTTTCATCTTACCCAGGTACATGCGTACATCTTCTCGCCAGCCTTGTTCGATCTTGCTTAGTTGGGAGCGGGATCATCTTTTAGCCTCTCCATTTGAAAGCATCGTTTGAATTCTATTTGAAGTAGGTCCCATGTGGCACGCTCTTCCACTAGAAGGTCTAGGTACCATTCAGACGCTTTATCAGTTAAGGCCATGGGAAACCAAGCCACCTTGGTTTCACGGGATTGATCTCCACTTGCGCGGCATGCGGCATCAAAATGCTAGAGGAATCGGGCTGGATCTCCCCTACCATTATATTTGGAAAGTTCCAGTTTTCCCAAGGGATGTCTGCCTTAATTGTTATTATTTCTTCAATTAAAGAAATTGTCAGCCTCTACATCGAGTTCGATATCCCCATCATTGTCGCGATGGCATCCAACCATGTTGGGGCATGGAGAAGTTAAAGGGGGTGATTGAATTTCTGGGGGGGATTCAGGGTAGAGGATTGTTGAGGGCGGTGGTTGCAGCGGAGTTGTATGCAAATTTGGCAAGCGTTGGAGTCAGAGGCATTGGCCAGAAATGAACGCTCTCCAAGTCTTTCTCGATGTAATGGGATTGTTGAGGAACAATGGACGTTGGGTGGATGGCTAGGTTATTGTTGCGAGAGATGGGCTCCAAGTCACTTACCATGTGAGGATGGGAGTAAGGTGGCGGTCAATGGAGAGGGAGGAGTGTCTTGCGTAGGGTTGAAAAGGATGGAGGCAAAATGTGAAAGATGAAGAATGAGGGGGTGGAGTGGGTTTTTATAGGATATGGGTTTAGGTTTAGGGTTTAAACCCTAAAGTTTTCCCGAGCCATAACTTTTTATGGATAGCTCGGTTTGCTCTTCTACAAAAAGGTGAAATTATCGAAATTACAAGATCTATGCATTCGTGTCCACTACCTAGCTTGATTGTTTATCAAGTGGCTTCTTTTTAAGAAATAAAGAAAATTTCTTAAGGTAGTAACCCAAGGTTGATGCTTGGGGTTGATATGTTTGGCTAGAAATGGAAACAAAATTTCCTCTCCTTGCCCTTGAGTGTTATGCTTGTGAAAGTTTGAAGTAGTTTATTTTTTATACATACCTACATATGTGTACTCATTACTTGAGACGCTAGTCTCCTTGACAGTGGTGCCAAATGTTGGCTCTTTCCTATGGCTTTTGTAGGAAGAGCAGGGTATTCTCAATATGCAGGGCTTCAAGGCTTTTTGTCACCTACAGATATATCGGGGTTGTCGATTGTAGTATTTGTGTAGCTTAGGACCTTGAGTCATGTTCCGGCAAGAGATGTAGGCTTAACTGTGGTAAGCAAGCAAAGTGCATGCATGTGTCAAAGGAACGTGTATTATCATGATTGAGGTAATGAAGGCTTTTGCCTTCATTGGGGGTTGCAGGGTTTAGGAGGAGTTTAAGGGTTAGAAGGAGGTTCTAGGGTTAGAAGGAGGTTCCAGGGTTAGAAGGAGTTCCAAGGTTTAGAAGGAGGTTCCAAGATTCGAAGGAGTTCCAAGGTTTAGAAAGAAATTCCAAGGTTTAGAGAGAGATTCTAGAGTTTAAGAGAGGCTCCAAGGTTAGAAGGAGGTTCCAAGGTTTAGAAGGAGGATCCAAGGTTCAGGGTAGAGTACATGGTGGAGAACTCGTCTCCCTCGTAGATCATAGAGTTTAAGGGTTGAGGAACTAAGGGTTTAGGGGGAGTATAGGAGTGGGAGAGGAAGAAGGTGTAAGAGCATGGGGGAAAGAGGAGAGAGGAGAGAGGAGGGAGGAGGAGGAGGATAAGGGAGAAGGAGAGAGGAGAAGGAGGAGGAGGGAGGAGGAGGAGGAAGGAGGAGAGGGAGAGGATGGGTTGCAAGATTGGAGGAGAGGGGAGGAGTTGCAAGGTTAGGACATGCTTTTGGATGTGGAGTGCAAGGAAACATGGACACTTGAGACAATTGTTTGGAATACCAAAGTAGAACTCAACACAATGCCCCAAAGAGTGTGGGCTTCATTCCATTATGGGGTATTTATACAAGTTAGAGAGCTTCTCTTTTTGCATGTAGGGATTGTAACACATTCTCTCTCTAGATGTAGAACTTGCATATAGAAGTTGCATGTAGAAGTCATATGTAGAACTTGCATGTATAACTCACATGTAGGAGTTGCGGGTAGAAGTCACATGTACAAGTCGTATGTAGAACTTGCATGTAGAACTCACATGTACAACTCGCATGTAGGAGTTGCATGTAGAAGTCGTATGTAGAACTTGCATGTAGAACCCGCATGTACAACTTGTATGTAGAACTTGCATGTACAACTTGCATGTAGGAGTTGCATGTAGGAGTTGTATGTAGAAGTCGTATGTTAAACTTGTATATAGAACTCACATGTACAACTCGTTTGTAGAACTTGCATGTACAACTCGCATGTACAACTTGCATGTAGGAGTTGCATGTAGGAGTTGTATGTAGAAGTCATATGTAGAACTTGCATGTAGAACTCGCATGTACAACTCGCATGTAGGAGTTGCATGTAGAGCTTGCATGTAGAACATGCAAGTTGGATTTCTAAGAGGGATTATTTCTAGCCTTATGCAAGTACAAGCGGAGCTTTGCCGCTACTCTACATGCACATTTTGTACTACCTAAGTCCATGTTGGCACAGAGTCAACAATCACAAACAGATGTTGTGTCAATTATATTCTCTACTGCAGTAAGAACTTCATGCCGAATGTGTAACATCAATCCTCCCACATATGACATCTATGTCCTCCACTCTAGTAAGAACTTCATGGCCAATGTCACTCTTATCATCACTCCCTATTAATGTATCACTTATCTCACAAATTGCATCTATATCCTCAACTCCAGTTAGAGCTTCACAAACAATGTTACTAAATTTGTCATCAATCCCTATTAGTGCATCACTTACATTACAAAACTTTTGGACTCAAAAAGGGGACCTTTAGAGAATTATTAAAATATTAGAGGCCTAGATAAGGGAATATGGAATCCATCAAGGAAATTATGCAATGTGGAATTATTTGTAATAGGGGCTCCCCAAATCTAGGAAAAAAATTCCACGTTTTTTCCAAAATACCTGCACGGTATCCTCATGTTTGCCTTTTGGTTCAACCTCTAGTTCAACCATTTGGCCCATAACTTTGACTTCCAAAGCAATTCTCTCTCTCTCTCTCTCTCTCTCTCTCTCTCTCTCTCTTCAAATTTTTTTATCTCTTCCATGCACTCAAAAAATGCATTCCCACCACTTTCTAGTAGCTTGTTTCAAAAATCTTCATTCCTTTCTTGATTAGTCATTTTCCCTCTTCTGTATTCATGTTTTATCATTTTTGCCCCTTTTTGTGTCTTATTTAAGCATAAAGAATCAACTTCTTTTCCTCTTCTATATTCACGTTTTATCATTTTCCCCCTTTTTTGTGTCTTATCAAAGAATCAACTTCAGAACAAAGAACACATATTTTAAAGGTAATGAAATGATTCCTCTTTTAAAAATGTCCCTTTGTTAAATACATAAGTTTTCATTTGACAATCTTGTTGGAATATGGGCCAACCCCCTTTTGACAAAGGGTCTCGCGTGCATTGCATGGATAGGGGATGGGGCTTGGGACCCAATGTGCATATTTTTCACAAAGTGATCCAAAATTAAAGCATATCGACATACAGCAATATGTAAATATCAAGCAAGGTTGACATAGAGTCTTCAATAAAGCTCAACAAACAACAATTGAACAACAACTATCATACATGGAAAGATAGAATAGAAGCCGTATTGTTCTTCAATACAATGGGAAACATGTTAATGGCACTCTACCTAGACCAATAGGTAACACACAAATTGACTATTCCATCACACAAGCACAACAAGATTGGGACAAAAGGGGTAAACACTTGATCAAACAAAATGTGCAAGTTGTAATTCTTGGACAATTGAACACAACAAAAACATCAAAAGAAACATGGGCCATGTTTGAAATCTTTTATGAATCAAAGAATACATCAAGAATCTTGACATTTATAAATAACATCAACTGAGGCTTTTGAAAAAAAAAAGGAGATTGCACATGCATGTGTGTTAAGGACCAAAGATATCATTGCTTGACATGCAACAACACTCAACATGCATGTGTGTTAAGGACCAAAGATATCAACAACCAACATGAAACAATTAGTGAAACAATTAAATTCAACGAACTTATCCAAGTCATCCTCGATGGAGGTTATGGTAGCCTAGTACAAAGCACAACCATTCAAAAGTAGGTACCAACATTGGAAGAGCTACAATCACTTCCATTGGGTGAATAGTTATAGACCCATGCAATTCAATCAAAGAAAGGACAAAAACATGAGCAAGCCTTTGTAGAGTAGAGAAAGAGGTAGATCATCACACAAAGTTGGTTATCATGTAGAGGTAGTCATCATCATCAAATCAACAAAAAATAGGAATCAAGTAGTGATCGACATTAGCATTCCAGAGTTACTTACCAATGTCAGGGTAGTTCTTCAAATAGAGAAAACTTTTAATGTATAGTAAATCTATCAAGAAATATGGTATATGTGTCTATAGCATTCATGAGATTTCAAGATTGAGTGCGTTGTGTACATATGAAACTCACATGCAAGGATAATATGGACCTAGATATGCACTTCTTAGGATGCACAATGCTCCATTTATTAACATCAGCATTCTCGTTTTCTCATGACTTGCATAATCATAATCGTTATCTTATCCTTGATATATTGATAATCATCCTATGATAATGATATTTTACTTCTTGAAATAGTCTTTAAAAAGGTCTTCTGTCTTTATCATCACAATCCCATTTTTTTAATGATATGATTGACATTAAGATGATCATCACCCTATGTTATATATGACATGGGTTAGAAAGCATGTGTGTGCCTTCCTACAATTGTTTTCTTTTTTTGTGTGCAAAAAAGAGACTTCTATTGAGCATGAAAGAACCTTTGAGAGCAAAGCTCAGTCGAGAAGTACATCATGCAAGGCATGAGAATATAAAACCAAATACAAATCAAGCTCTTGCAACACAGCAAGAAATAAGCCAAGGTTGAGGTTGATAGTGTCACCTCAGCCCTATGCGGGATCCCAAGAAGAATGGGGAGCCACTCCACTCCCTCGAGAAAACATTTTTGCTGGTAGAGGCTACTCTTGAAGAGTCCCGCAAAGTCCCCCAAATGGCTATCAAAGTGTGTGCTAAGTCGCTCTACATACTAGCCAATGTGTGTGCTGGGTGGGACTTGGGAACCATCCAAGGTCTCTGTACAACAAGATCTGCAAATATGCCACATTGATATGCTCGCTAGAATCTCTCACAAAGTATCCACAGATGCATATGTAGGCCTATACTAAGAGCCACTAACCTCGACTAGAGAACATGACTCAACCAAATGTCATTGAATCAAAAAAGCCCAACAAAAGGTCATGTCCCTCATAGAACACTTGAGGCCTAGAAAGAGAGAGCCATGCTATCGAGCCCCAAGTCATAAAGAAAGGAGAATGCTTAAAGATGCTCAGTAGTCTAGCAATCCCCTTCCAAATGATCCTCACGTGTTGTAGTCTTATAGGCAATGCTGAATAGGCTCAACAATAGAGAAGCAAAAAGAACATGTGGGGTCAGCCACAAACTTTGACATCCCTTGGTTCAAGGGAGTCCCTCTAGGAATATAAAGCCAAAAGAAAAGAGTGATTTTCTATCCTTGAGGGGTTTCTAGAGTCTCTTCCAAAGGATTTTTGCAGACTAAAAATTCTCCCAATGAGGAGCTCTAGTGGGCTTCTAGCCTTTGAAACAACAATGAGGAAGCAAGATATACAAAACATCAATGGTGCTAAACCTTTCAATAAAACAACTTGTCATAAACTTAAGAGCTACATGCCTCAATGATACATGAAATTTGATTCCACATTTTTCATTGCTTGAAGTGGCTTGAGACCAAGGTCATGGCTAATGTTGATCTCTTGTCGTAAGTTTGTGCTAGAAGGAAAGGTGGCTCATGTTGTCCCTTCACTTGAATAATCATCTTCATAATTGAAATCAACTTGCACCAAAAACTTTACCAATGCTATGTCACATGTTGTACTGAGTGATCACCCTATGGGGCATGCTTTTTGGGGGAGGAGCCTCATAGAGTGGAGAGGTCATTGGTAGGATTTTTGGGCTTGGAAACGGCAAGTGGGAGAGTTCTATACTATTTCATGACCGAAGAAGTATTTTGGCCATCAATGTTGGGCAGCATGTGGGGCAGCATGATGACATGTGGAAAATGTGGCATGGCATTGATGATGTTACGAGAAAGTATTTCTCAAAGCTCTTGTTTGAAACGATGTAAAGTATTTATAGGATTGCACCAGACGTGGCAGGGATACTTGGGTTTAGTCAGGGATGCCTAACTAAACGTGTGCCATTAATAAGTATCATGGGTGATGCCATTTAGAAATACTCACATTAATGGGTAGTCATTTGTAAAGACCATAACTTCGCATGATTGGCTAATCATTTGATGTATATCATTGCACTAAGTATTTGACTAATGGTGGATTGGTTTATTGAGTACAGGAAATGACATAGACGGATGGGAGTAAACAAGCTCAAGGGAATAAAGGCTAAATACCATGGTTTTATGCTAGTGCTATGTAATGTATTAAATGGCCAAGAGTCATTACATTTTTTATAAGGGAGAGTACTTAAAGCCTTCCACTTTTGGCATGTAATTTTGGATGAGTACGTGAGTAAAGGAGTGACAAAGAGAAAAGTATGGTAAAAGGATGCTCAAGAGAAAAGTATGGAAAAGGGATGTTCAAGAGATGAATACGTGACTTTGTATCAACGGCTCATGATCTTATTTCAATATTATAAATACTCTTGGTGTGGGATCACGATCCACAAATCTCGAGGGGGGAGATTGTACTTATGAGTTTTTGTGCATATTCAATTTTTGGTGCTATTGTATGTGTTAGAATTGTTATTCATGTTTCAGTGGTATCAGAGCTCTTGCTATGCTCCACGAGGACCCGGAATTGAGAGGTACTTCTCCAAAGAAGTGTTGGGAAGAGAGCTGAAGGAGCCGTCAACTCAGATTTCAAAAAGGGAGCTCCAATAGTACTTGGGAGAGTGGTAATTGAGAGTCAAATTTTTGGGGGCCTTATCTCCTTGTTTAAAGTTCTCTTTCTCTTGAAAAGAAAACAAAGACTTTCTTCTCTATTATGAATTGCCGCGCGACGGGCCGCCTCTTCTTCTCTTGCTCCATTGCATAAGCCCTCCAAGCTTCCCTCAAAGCCTCTCCAAACGATTGAGAATGGCCATTGGAAAAAAAATTGCTCCAAGTAACGCTTCCTACCACGAACGGCCACGCGAGAAGAAGAAGATCCAACGATGAAAAATTTTGCTACAAATTTGTTTCTAGAGCTAGCTATACGGTCTTCAGACCCTCCAAATGCATTCCCTCGGTCCATTTGCGCTATGGTGGAGCGGTTGAGTGGGTTCAAATGCACTTATCGTGGGTGAAAAGCTCACAGATCGTGGAAGAAGATGATAAGTGCAGTTTTTTTCATTGATAAAAGAAAGAGAGCTTATCTGATAAGTCATCAAGCCCTCAACAACTTATCAAGCCTCTAGTCCTCTTCTACCCCTTTTATTTCCACACTAATTCCCTCATAAGTCAATCAAACGGATAGCTTTCTTCAAGCTAATTTTTGGAGGCTCTTCTACTTGAACAACTTCATATTCAGCAACATCTAGAAATTGTAAAGCTCTTGTCACTAAGCATCAAGAAGGTTCTCTCACATTGATAGCATCGTAAAGTTGGTATTGTGGATCTTGGCAAAGACGATTGGCAATGCTAGTGGACGCTCTCAACTTGGGTGGCGAGCACATAAGAGATAAGTATAACGATTGAGTAAATTTCATTTTATTGAGTGTAAGAGAGTTTATTTGCTTTCACAAAATGGCACAACATTTCCCACCATCTCCAACGGTTCAAGAGCAAATTAATGCACTTTACCTTCAACTTTTGCAAGAGAGAGATCATCAAGAGAAATTAGAGAAAGAGCTTGAGAAAAGTAAGACCAAGAAAAGGAAGAGACATGTGAGAGATGAGAGTACTTTAGGATCTGATTCTAAGGGAATGATTCGTAGAGCTGTTAAATCTACATTGAGAGAAAAGAAGGAAAATAAAATTAGTGGGAAATCTTTTACTTTTTAAAAATATGATGGGAAGAAAGATGCAAATTTTGTTTTAGCATGGATTAGTCAGCATGATGATTATTTCCAGGTTGAAAGGTTTCCTGAAAAAGACAAAATTAAATGTGTTGTTAACCATCTCAAAGATCATTGCATAGAGATTTTACCTGGAAATTCACCTCCTTGTAGAGCTCCATATCGAGTAAACATCTTAGAACGAAAAGAGATTCAAAGACAAATAGAAGAATTGCTGGAAAGGAAGTTGATTAGACTAAGTAGCTCCCCATATGGTGCTCTAGTCCTTTTGGTGAAAAAGAAAATGCCACATTTAGAATGTGTGTGGATTATAGAGCACTTAATAAACTCACTGTCAAGAATCTGTATCCAATTCTGAGAGTAGATGATTTACTTGACAAGTTGAGAGGAGCTAAAGTCTTTAGCAAGATTGATCTTAAATCTGGTTATCATCAAGTTAGAATGATGGAAGAATACGTTTACAAAACGGCTTTTAGAACACAAACGGGTCATTATAGGTTTTTGGTTATGCCATTTGGTTTGACCAATGCTCCAGCTACTTTTAGTTGAATGATGAACCGAATCTTTCTAAAGCATTAGCACTGTGTAGTGGTGTAGAAAGTATTTCTCAAAGCACTTGTTCGAAATGGTGTAAAGTATTTATAAGATCGCACTAGACATGGCAGGGGTTCTATTTAATACTTGGGTTTAGTTAGGGACGCCTAACTAAACGTGTGCCATTAATAACTATCATGATGATGAAATTTAGAAATACTCACATTAATGGGTAGTTGTTTGTAAAGACCATTACTTAGCATGATTGGCTAATTATTTGATGTATATCATTGCACTAAGTATTTGACTAATGGTGGATTGGTTTATTGAGTACAGGAAATGACATAGACAGATGGGAGTAAACAAGCTCAAGGGAATAAAGACTAAATGCCGTGGTTTTATGCGAGTGCTATGTAATGTATTAAATGGCCAAGGGTCCCATCACATTTTAAATAAGGGAGGGTGCTTAAAAGCCTTCCACTTTTGGCATGTAATTTTGGATGAGTATGTGAGTAAATGGGTGACAAAGAGAAAAGTATGGTAAAAGGATGCTCAAGAGAAAAGTATGGAAGAAGGATGTTCAAGAGATGAATACGTGACTTTGTATCAATGGCTCATGCTCTTATTTCAATATTATAAATACTCTTGGTGTGGGATCGTGAGCCACACACCTCAAGGGGGGAGATTATATCCAATGATTGCCTCTTGTCTTTTCATGAGTTTCCATGCATATTCAAATTTTGGTGCTATTGTATGTGTTAGAATTGTTATTCACGTTTCATATGATGATTTGGATGCATGGTGAGTTGTTTGATTTGAGGGTAGGCTACAATCTAGGATGATGGCTTACAAAGCACCAAATCACTAGAGTGAATTCCCACATAAGGGAATCATACACTTTGAAATTTGTGGATGAAGACGTAAATAATTATAGCCATTTTCCAAGAATCTTGCCCTCCTCATTAGCTCAGAAGCTCCCATTAACATTATAGTTTTGGGTGAAGTTGGAGGTGAAAATAGGGAGGGGAGCCAATTTGTTGCTTCATTTTGTAATGATGATCCTGAAACTAGCCACAACACAAAAGGGAATATCCATAAGCTGCTCCTTAATTTATGGCCCACGTTTAGCCAACATGTTTGTCTACATAGGCAACACGCGCAACGTACCATGTCAAAGGGTGCGCGATATGGGCAACAAGCCATGTCAACTATAGCGATACAACAATCTACACCAAGAGGACATATCAATATGGGTAGATTCATTGGCATTACTATTCACACTCCTGATCATTAGGAGGTGCTTTTGTGTGAGAGTGACTGAGAGAATTAAGAGGCCATTCTCACTCAAGGCTTTTGAGCATAAATGCCACAAAGCAACATTTTTTTGGTATGCCACATATTCTCATGAGATGTCTTGATTATTAAGGGGCCCCAATGTGGCAATCCAGTACCCTGTTGGAGATTGAAAAAATGAGTCTCCAGGCGGGCATCTTAAAGCCCCTACCAGTTTACCTCCTTGGAGCCAGTCCGTTTGCACGTTTTTCCTATTGATGTGGGCTCATTACAAGTTTTATAGTTAGAGATGGACAAGGAGGAGTACAAGGGAACCATTTCTCATCACCGCCCACAAATGTGCAAGAATGCTGCTTGAGCATTGTGGAGCAGTAAGCAAGAACAAACTCTAATAAGATGTTGAGAGTGGGAGGTGGCATGTGTGTAGAGAGATGTGGGCATGTGGGTGAGTTGGGTGTGTGTGTGTGGTAAGCGTGTGTGTCTCCCTTGAAGCTTGTGTGGTGATGTGAAGCTTAAACCTTTAGCATACACAAGCTCTTTTTTAGAACTACCTTGCAAGGCAAGACTTTTCATCCCTCCAACCAATTTTTACTATGTGGCAGATGCCATCCAATTGGTGCTTACCTTGTGGCGCATGCCACCCCATGCCCACCATGCCTAGTCATTCCATCTCATTCCAATCCCTTAGTACGTTCTTCTTAGGTTCTAGACGTTCGATTTCAGGTTTTAGACTGAAGTTGCTACTTTTGATGCGATAGCGTTGATGTTGGCAAGGTTGCGGCCGTGTATAGTTATGTTTAATCGTTGTGAATCAGTGGAGCATTACTGAGTCTTATTTTTTCCTTGCCACACACACATCCATCGTGGGGCACATCCGCTCATAGCTTACGAAGGGAACAAGGAGCTTCTTGAGGGAATCAAAAGTGTGCAGCAAGTTGCGCAGGTGGGTGTGTTGGTGTCTCCCTTGGTGCTTGTATGGTGATGTAAAATGTAAAGCTTTGTGATGAGTGGCTCCCTCTTTAATTGCTGCTCCTCCTCTAGCCATCATCACCATTGATGGTGGCTACGGGCCTCCTCTACAGAAGCTCATGATGTTGAAAACTATAGTTTCCAAAAAATATTGTTTATATTTTAAACATATACGAAGGCAACAAGGGGCGTCTCGAGGGGGGGCTTCTTGAGGGAATTGAAACTAGACAAGGTAAGGGGGGGGGGGCAAGAGGGGGTGTGGGTAAGGGCCAATGCACACAAGATTAAGTTGGTGCGACACTCAAGGTAAAAGTCTATTATTTCACATGAACGAAAGTTTGGCGCCTTTAATGCATCTGACGGAGCTTTTGGCGAGCTACATGGAGCTGTGTGTGAGATGGAGGAAGCTCTGTTTGAGCTGCAGGAGGTATGTGGCAATTGCTGATTGGTTGGAGGAGAGATGGCGCACTAATGCCCAACTCTGCAATCTCCAGAATGGAGCCTCTAGAATGGAGGTGTCGATTCTCGCACACCAGTGGCGCTCCAACCAAGCGGGCTACGAGGCACACACACCAGTGGCACTCCAAGAAAGCGTCGAGAATTCGGGCTACGAGAGGCACCAGAAGAGCATAGCATTAGAGGCCTTGGAAGGGCTATAAGTGGGTGTGTTGGAGGGGGAATGCAAAATGTAATAAAATGTAAAGCGTTGTGATGAGTCTACTACATTCTAAGAGCTATGTGTCTACTTAGTATCTCTTTTTGATGTGAGTTTACTACGACATAGAGCTCTTCTTTGATGGCTGCCTCTCTGGTTCGTCCTCCTCCTCCTCCATGGCTTCCCTCCTGCTCCCATCATCGCTCCCTCCTCCACCTCGCCTCCCCCTCCTTCCTCCCTCTCCCCCCCCGCCGTCTCCTCCTCGCTTGCCGCTCTTCTCAGGTTTGCTGCACAATCCTTTCCTCCATTCATCCTTATCAGCCTTCAATAGACCCTCCCTTTCCTGGATATGGAACTTTGCCTGATCGTTTCGTCTCATTGAGCGATCGTAGCTTGGTCGCATTGCTTGACCCAGTTCTATATCCGGACCTCACTCGGTTTTTAATGGGCAGTGCCGCAGAGTCGACACATGTTTATAGAAATGGGATTGCGTGACGTGATTATGTAGATTAGTGGGCAACGCCTATATGTTGAAGCTGGCAAAGCAAATGGGAAACTTCTGTCTTAGTGCGCTCTCACTCGCAAAATTGGACGACCTTCTGTTTATTTTGAGCTGAATCTTCGAGTGTCCTTTCCAGCTAGGATGCTCCCTTTAATAACACCTGTTAGTCGAAGATCATGTCTCTCGCCTTCGGAGGGATGAATGCCGATATTCTCATGTTATTGAATTAAGAACCTTATTCACACACATTCAATCTAGATCTAGTTGGTGCTTTTTAATGAAACACTGTGGTATGACGCTTGTAGTGATTAGTCTCTCTTTGAAATGAAACCGAGCGAGGTGTGTTGATGAGGTTCGCTTTGAAATCAAACAAAGAGAGTCTAGACTGGTTACAGACAATTTTGTTTTTCGAAGGGACTTGTGAACCTGATTTCTTTTCTGTAAAAAATATTCACTCCGAATTACACTCCAGCTACAGTTTTGCAGTATGCTGTTTGCCCGGCCACCAGCATTGAGTTCTTCTAGCTTCTATTCAACTTATGTACATCTCCCAGGGTGGGATAATGCTTTGCTCAAGGAAAGAGAGAGGCCTCAACATAACTCACAGAAAATAACTTGTTATGCTATAGGGTAAAATCCCAATATTTCATATTTAAACTCCTTTGCATGCTACACTCAGCCTCTTCCCTTGCTGCACCAAATCCTCTTGGATGGCACCTTGAAATTAGTTGAAGTGCTCCCACAAACTGCTCACCAAATGGATAACAAATAAGCCTTGGAAGGGTCCCTTTTATAGGCGCCCAAAGGACCCCAGAAACAGCCAACTGGAAGAGCCAATTGTTCCAGTCTGTTAAACTAATCCTACCGGCAACCCTCTTATGCCGTGCCTGGCCACGTTGCAGCCTGGCAGTAGCCCAAGCTTATTCCACCCTGATCCCAGGTCTTTTCCAGACCTGTTTTCGGTCCAATCTGCACTCCAGCAAGTTGCCTTTGTGCTCCAGACATCCTGCCTGTCTGCTGGCTCTGTTCCAGCCTTGCTGCACATGGTACAGCTGTGTACAGCCTGCTGCAACCCTTCGTACGGCTCCAGACACATGCGCCTACAGTCCCAGGCTCTTACAAGCTCCTTTCCTAGCGCAGCCTCCACACCTGACAGCCATACAGCTGCACCACCTGGCTCTGCTCTGGATCGATCTGTTTCAGAGTGTTTCCAGGCCCATACAATGACTGGGCACCATCCACAGGATGCCACGTGCTGGCACCTAACTGGCAGATTTCTAGGTGCTTCTGCTGCTTCATCCCTATTCGAATCTGAACCTACCCACCAGAAGGCTCCAAAGGAAACAGGGCTGCCACATGGGCAGCATCCAGAGAAAGTACCTGGTTGTGACTAACTTGGTCCAGCTCTTGTTGCACTCCTCATTTGGGGGCTCACAGATGGGGAGGTGACCATCTATACTCCAACACCCACCCTCACCAATACATCGTGGGCCAATGCCAACACGTCTATGTAGATGCTCCATCGGCTTCCTTAGAGAAGGCCTCTGGACCAATACCAGGTCGTTGTCATTCCTTGGTCTTTCAACTAGTGGCTCCTGCTCCTCCAGGTCTCGTCTTCTTCAAAATAGAACCATCTTGGTACACAGGTCCAACCAGTGGCTCCTGCTCCTCCAGGTCTAGTCTTGCAAAATAGAACCATCTTGGTACATAGGTCCAACCTTGGTAGCACCATAGGGCACCTCTACCTTTAGGTCTTCCTAGCACATGCCCTCGAGGTCTACCCTTTCTCTGGCAAGGTCTGCATCCAAATGGCCAGCCTGAGCACGAAAACTCTTGTGATTGATCCATACAAATCTCCCAACCCAAGCATATCTCCAGAATACCGAGACCATAAGCTCCCAATCAACTCTCAAGCAAAACCCTCGACTTTAGCACACTTTCTTTTCTTGTAGATGTCCTTGTCTCCACCACTAACTTCTCCAGGTGTTACTAAGGTAAGGCACAGTGTTACAGTAAGGATGTCTGACATTGAGATGTGGTATGGAGAGGAGTCAGACACCTTTCTGAAGGTAAAGGACAACAATGAGCGCTTGGATTGCTCTGAGTGCTTGGCTGGTATCACTAACATGAGGAAGGATTCCTTGGAAGGACCTACGGATTCGGGAGTTGTGGTGCTCAAGGGGGCGTTACAAAGAAAGCTAAGTGTGCCTCCATGAGGTGCATGGATTGCTTTCAGAGCAAGCAAACAAGCAGCAGACTTTCTGGTATGTGCATTATTTGATTGTTGATTTAAACCTCAATAGCATACTGTGGGCATATTCTAGTCTTTTTCTTTCTCTGGTAATGAGAGCAAGAGGTGTATGCCGTCTTGGAAGGGAGAAGGGGAAGTGTTGGTATTCCTTCAAAGCCCAAAAGCAAGATGCTGGAAGGTGGAAATGGTGGACTTGTTGACACCACGAAAAGCTCCAATGACTAACACATTACTGTATTCTTTGACTCTGGTTTTGAATTGGACGACTCCTTGTGATCTGCTTTCTTCCTGCTGCAATCCTACGTGAAATGTCGTGGCCAATCACAATAGAAGCACTTCTTTTGTTGCTTTCATTTCTTCTTATTTTCGTTTCCATCATCCTCAGATGTGTCCTTCTTGGGCTTGCCATTGTTGATAGGCTTGCCCTTCCCTTGCCTTTGCTCTTATTCTGACGGGAAAGGCTTTGTCCTCATGGGTTCGCCTTTGTACTTCTTTTCCCGAGCTTCCTCCTGTAGAAGCAAAGGCATGAGTTCCTCGAAAGTAATCGGCACCGACCGCTACCTTGCAATCATTGTAGTAACAAAGGTACCACCCTCTATCAGCTGAGTGCTGACTAGATGTGGACCCTTGTACAGACAAGACTGTTCTCCTACCTCCTTGACATCCTCCTAGACAGCGTTGTGTGAAGATTTTTGAAAACCCCAAACTCGTCTTGTACATATGTACATGTGTGATGTTCAACTTGTGTGTGTGCTTGCTAGCGTTCAATCAAATTTTGTGTGAGCAGCTTTGAGTACAGCATGGTATCAAGTGTGACGGTGTTGATTGTGGATGACATATGTCCGTCATAGTAGTCCTTTACCAAGTGTTCATAGGGTCATGAGTGATGTTTCGTATTGTGGTAAAGTCATGGGAGCACTCATATACTCCATGTGGGCGTTATGGATGTGTGGTTATATGTGACAATAAAGCTTTAAAGGCTTGCTTGAAGGTTATGTACAAATGTGGTGTGCCTAAGGTTGGAATATAGGCATTAATGGCCTTGGTCTAAGTTTTGGGGGGAACTTTGAGAGTGGTAAAAATGTAAGCATGAGGTGGCTAATGAAGGGTGACGTGGCTAGAATAAAAAAAGGCATGCATGCAACTGCGTCTACGTGATGAGTAAAGGAGACTTCTGGATGACGAGATGGCAGATACGTGGGTTGACAGCAATGAGGGCGGCTCTGGATCTTGCTCAAATCAGAGGCAATCATGATGTGGGATTTCCTGGCTTGACACGAAGGAAGATCGAGTTCTACATGAATGGAGATGTCTTGTCTTGAGCAGCCTGTTTCCTGATGAGAAGACAGTTCTGAAGCTGCTGTGACTGTCTGTTCTGAGCAGGCATGATATGAAGCTATCACTGTGGGCTGTGTGTTTTGTGACAATACATGGTTGTTTGGATGATTGCTGGTCAATGAAGAGGGGACTTCAAATGACAGTTGAACAGATCTGAAAATCATCAATCTTCTGTGCATCCTAAATTGTGGTTCTTTTGTATGTTCCTGAGCTTGAGCTCAGTCAGTAGGAGAGCTTGTCTTGAACTGGATATTCCATTGGGTTTTTTGAGGTTGTTTGGTTTCCGGAGGAAATGTGGCCAGAGTATGAGTTGTATATAGAGGTGTGTAGAGACAAGGATTTACAATGAAAGCTTTTTACCTTCTGATGGTGTTGTTCATTTGCTTTAAATGTGGATGAGGGTGGCTGTGAAGGTGGACTAGGCTCTACTGCTTTTGTCCATCCAGCGTATCATGAGGTATTGCTTGCTATGGAACTTTGACCTCCTTGCTGCTCTGAATGCAGCCCAATCTAAGGTGCAAGTGTCCTTTGTGATCCCGTCTTCCTTGCTGCTGTGAAGGAAGCTAATGGCGAAGGCATGTGAACTCCTTTGTATGCTGCACTCAGCCTCTTCCCTTGCTGCACCGAGTCTTCCTGGATGGCACCTTGAAGTTGGCCAAAGTGCTCCCTCAAACTGCTCACCAAATGGAAAACAATGAGCCATTGAAGGCTTCCTTTTATAGATCCCCAAGGGACCCCAGAAACAGCCAACTAAAGCGACCATGCCTGCAGCCTTTTTGTGCCCTGCCTGGCCACGTGGCAGCCTGCCACTCGCGCAGGCTGATTCTGCCCTGATCCCTGGGTCTTTTCCAGATCTGTTCCTGGTCCAATCTGCACCCCAACAGGTCGCCTTTTGTGCTTCAGACATCCCGCCTGTCTGCTGACTCTGTTCCAGCCTTGCTGCACATGGTACAGCTCCGTACAGCTGCTGCAACCCTCCGTACTGCTCCAGACACAGGCACGTACAGTCCTGGGCTCTTCCAAGCTCCTTTTCCTGCCCTAGCCTCCACACCTTACAGCGGTACAGCTGTGCCACTTGACGCTCTCCAGATCCGTCTGTTCCAGAGTGTTACCATTCCGTACAACTGCTGCACCATCCTCACAATGCCACGTGGCACTCCCTAGCAGATATCTAGGACGCTGCCCACACAGAAGATGTGGACTACTGTGCAAGGCTATTGAAGAGGGTTGTGCTGTCCCCGGGCATGCAGCGGAGCAGCGTGAGTGTGAGAGATGAAGGGAAGATGGAAAGCTGAGAGTAAGGGAAGCTAAAAGAGAGCTGAGTGATAAGAGCTGTGAGTGAGCTGAGAAAACTGTAAAAGAAGCTGTAAAAGAGCTGCTGAAACAGACACCAAACCTTCTTCCGTTCGCTGGTCCAAACCCCGGCTGTAGTGCTGCGTGTACTCCTCCCTTAGAGGCTGATCTGGACTGCTAACTCTTGCTGCTGTGCAGGGGATCTCTGGACATGCACTGGGCTGCACTGGAGGGGCTAAAGGCTGCAGAACTTGAATCTGAACTTGAAGAGAGCATTCATTATCTTGATGTTTTCTGCAACTAACTTTTTTACAAGTGCATTTAAAGTACAATGTGTACAAGTACAAGACGATTTACAGAGTCTCAAGGAATTCTATACGAAGGTTCCCTATAAGGGATTGCTCATGGCATTTCCATTGTGCTCACAAGTCTACCTATCTTGATGGATTAGGACTGAGTGCAACAACTAGCTGCATGCAGGGGTTGTTTCTGAATCCCAAGGTTGAAGACTGGAGGAGATGAGATCAAGAATGAGAAGTGAGGTGCACCTTGCACAGGTCTTCCCCTTAATAAAATCTGTGGTTCATCAGTGGCTAGTTTTCAGTGCAGACTGAGTTGGTCAGTTGTTTGTGTCAAGTGGTGGCTTTCTTGTTGTCCTTGTAGTGGTCCACCATCCAATCACAACCACAACAATGTCAATGGGGCCCATGTCTGAGGCAAAAAGATCGATTGGCAATGCCTGCTAATCATGTGCTGTCCATTGGCATCGATATTTGTAGCTGCAGCTGCAGCTGTAACTTTCTGGAGGGTCTTAGTGTTGATAAATGTGTGTACTCCGGCTGTCCACGAACACATGAACAGTCCTAACACCTATGTTCCTTTTAATCTGAGCGTCTGCACTTTTAGCACCCATCAATGCATGAAGAAAGAAAAGAAAAGAAAGTTGTATTAATATCTTGAGGAGGCCTCACGGGCCTATGATACAAAAGTACAATAACAAAATAGCTCGTACAAAGCCGCTGTGGGCTGAAGCAAAGGGCTCGCTAAGGCCCTTGCTGAGTGCTAAGCTAAGCTAATAATCTCAAAACCTCAACAGACTGAAGTAGGTAGTGCTAATGCTCCAAAAACATATCCAGGGGCCATGGTAGCTCTCCGATGAGACGTGAAGGTGGGGGGCGTGGTCTCTATAATCTCTGCATCCTTTGTGCCACTCTTGCTTCCTTCCTCTTTCCCTGCCTTGCCCCCTTCCCCTCTCTTAGCAGCCCCCAGCGTCACCCCCCCTGCCCCCCCAAGCCTCGCCTTTCATCCTCTCTATCGTGCCTCCATAGCGGGCTGCTGCGCCCCCCAAACCCGAGGTGTGAGGGACTACAAGCTGCCCCGACCTGTGCGTATTGGGCGCCTCCAACACCCGAACTTGTGCGGACTGGTTCACCTCCAACCCCCGCCTGGACGCTTCCAAGATCGCCATGGAAGCAGCCCCCGTGAGCCCTCAGGACTGCTGCGGGTCTGTAGTCCCTAGCACCTGCCCAAGCAGCGCACGGCTGCTATGGGCTGTTCTGAGGTCAGCCCAGACCTTGCATAGCTGCTACAGGGCGTGTGAAGGGCACATTCGCCCATAAGATCCCCCCTTTAGGGGCTGTTGAACCTACCCAAGCCTTGCTGGATTTGCGCCCCCTCTCCAAATATCCCGAACCTGCAAGAACTCACAAAGATGAGGCAAGAACCAATCAGAAAATGCTGTTAGGAGGTGGATACAACAACTGAAGGGAGCTATGAACAGAAGGACAGTCCAAACATAACAGTGCAAGCTACTACATGCTCATAGGGAGACTGAAAGGTAACTCTTGATTGCATTGGGGGCAGGAAGGTTGTTCACGATGCCTACACGGGGACATGTTGAAGACACATGGGGGAAGCAAGCATTAGAGAATGCCGTGATAGCTTACTCAGCAGGGACAACTAGTAAAGCTGCAGAAAATGTCCTTGTCAGTCTCAATAAAATATGCCTTGCATTGATTGAAAAGATAGACAATCTGTAAGCCACAAATGTGGCCTTGCTAGCCGAGAAAGCACTTGTGGATAAGACACTAAATGAGGTGAAGAAGCAAGGGGGGAAGATGCAGGAAGAATGGAGGAAGGAGAAAGCCAAGAGAGAAGAGTGGGAAAAGGAAAAAGCAGAATGGGAATATGTCGAAACAACTCTCCAAGAGAAAGTGCATGCATTGGGGATTGAATTAGGATCAAATCAAGGATATGAAGGGACCTTGGAAGGAGGACGAGCTCAGACCAACGAATGTTAACCTCAGGAAAGACATTGCAGCCATGTGGCTACAATGCAAGGGAAGCACGCTGAACGTGAACAGCAAATCAGTGAAGGGGAAGCATAGATGTTGGAATGGAAAGATTTGGTCAGAAAAGGTACATTAGCCCCTAAAAAGGATATTATATTGGATGCTTTTGAAGAGGACAAGAGGCGGGACAACAAATCCTTAAATGTGCTGGTCAGAGGTTTACCAGTAGGTGATATCTCTATGGCAGATGCCACAACCCTGTTCACCAAATGGGAGTCAACCTCACTTGTGATGCAGCCTCAAGGTAGGCAAGGCTGATGCACCGTCAAGACCGCTGGTATTGAGATTCCAGACAAATGGGGACATGTCTACTCTTATGAGCATGAGGGTGACATCGAAGGGAACTAGGTCTTTCTTCGATAATGATCTCACCCTCGTGCAACAAGAACATAGAAGGAAAGGAATGGTAAAAGTGATGGCAGAGGTAAAAGGGCTGCATATAGAGATGGTAAGGTGATGATTCGAGAGAACCAAAAGAGCAGAAAGGGAAGAGAGAGAGGAGGGTGAACTATCACTGTGTTACACCCTGGAGACAAGAGTACAAAACAAGCTACAAATGGTTGTTTGGAATTGCAATGGCACTGTTGGGTCCGACCCCGGGGGGTTCTCAAAAATATATACTGATAGAGAGTGATTTTCTACACGAAGACCCACGAGAGCCTAGAGAGCGGACTGTCCAGTGACAGGGTACATGTGGGAATCAGCCCATAGGAAGGAGATGCAGAGGGATAGTGGTATATGAGGCTCTAGAGTGGTGGTAGTCCTCTTTAGGTCACACTTGAGACCCTATATGTCTGTGATGCAAAAGGAGGAGTATGCATGCCATATGTGGTGTAGCAGGAGATAGACTATCTCACTCTCTCTCTTGCTCAACAATAATTGCAAACTGGAAGATGATGCACTCAATACACAAAGTGATGTTGTGGATGTGAGTGAGATAATCAGAGGGATTAAAGGTAGTGGGCCTCCGAAGAGGAATAGATACAACTGAATAAAGAATGCCCAAAGGGCTGAATACAATTGTAAAGAGGGGCTAAACTGAAACCCTCACTGCAAAACTGTCCTAGACTAGATACTGAGTAGCTGAGGGGAATCCTCACTAGAGATCCCTGAAGAGGATGAGGCTACCTTGCTGGGCTGCTGCAGGGAGGCCTAGCTACTGCTGTCCTGAAGGGTGGAAGACCTGAGGTGGGATGAGGAATGAAGGCCAAGGGGCTGCCTTTTATAGGCCCCTTTGGGCCTGTACTTAGAGGATGCACCAGATATTGTGGGATATGGCACACCTATTGGATATGGGAGCAGTTCATGATATGATTATATACAACGGTCTTTTCTTCCCGCATGGAGGAGGGTCGAGTGCAATGGATTATTTGTTGGGATCCCCATCTTGTGTGTCACATGTCCATGATCTCACTGACCCTCCCCCCCCATGAGGCGCTGACCACTCCTATTTGACTTTCAGCGTGTTGACCTACATGCCAACAATAGGACGGGATCCACCGGCCCCCGCTTGGGTCCATGTGCACTGCGATCATGCCCTTGATGCGGTATACATGAGCCACCCGTCTCGTGAGTTGCCAGCCCACATTGGAGATGATGCATACCTTGCCCATGCCTCATACATTCTAGTATCAACGGTTCAGGATGCTGGGTCTAGGTCTTTTCCCACGACACGATCTACACCATGCTCTACATCTGGCAAGCTGCCCCATAATCCATGGTTTGATGATGAGTGTCGAGAGATGAGATCCCATCTCATATGTGAGCAAGCTATGGGGCACCTTACGATGACCGAACGCATATTACGTTTGTTGACTTGTTGAAAGAGACCAGCTTTGTTTTCACATAGGATGGATGAGATGGCCAGATCCTTTTGAGGAGGAGACCCCATTTTGAATTGGGTCTCATCTCTGAAGGTAAATCACAGTTTACTTGCCGGAAGAGACCAACTTTCTTCTCACATAAGATGGATGAGTGTTGGAAAGGTCACCTCCCCATCTGTAAGCTCCCAAATGAGGAGAGCATGGGGGAGGGAGACCTAGGGCAAGGTATGCCCAGAGAAAGGGGACAGCCACTGTACGGATCAGTACGGGCTGCTGCAGGGCAGTGTACGGAAGGCGTGCAGGGTATGCTAGGGTCCGGACAAGGGCTGAACAGAGGCGGAACAGTAGCAGCATGTAGTCGCACTGTTGCAGCAGGTATTGGGCAGGTTTATGGCCTGCAAGCAGGGCTGGCAGGTGGCGGGGTAGGCAGTCCAAAGGGGCTGGGCCTTGCATGGAACAAAGGGCCAGCAAAGGGCCCTAAATAGGGCTGGATAGGCAGCCAACCAGCCAACCAACTGGTCGGTTGGTTAGGGCTGCTACAGACCAGCCAGTCGGCCCAATTAGGGCTGGCTGGTCGGTTGGTTCAAAAGGGCCTTGAGCTGTATAAAAGGAGAGGCTCTCAGCCTCATTTTATCATCCAACATTCAGCCAGAAAAGGAGCAGACAGGAGCAGCCAGAAGCCACTCCCTTGGGCCTCACTGGGGGTGAAGGAGAGTGGAAGGTGTGCTGCAGACTGAGTTCCCTAGAGGCTGGACCTTGGCTGTCTTCTAGGGCAGCAAGGTGTTGTGATCATCATATTCTCTGGAGCAGCCAACCACCAGCAAATTGAAGCAGCAGGAGGACCTTCCTTGGGCCTACATCCAGGAGGTGAAGGAGGCACATAGAAGCTGGAGACAAAGCTGAGAAAGGGCTACCTACCTAGGCTGATCTACAGGCAGTAAGGTGGAGAGAACCATTCTGGACGGAAAGTCTACAGACGCTCGAGGTGGAGCATGCGGGCTCGAGTCTAGAGATAGCCAGTAGATAGGAGAAGTACCTTGTGGTAAGATCAGAGGACCACACCATTGGTGGGACTCTGGATCTATCTCTTTTGTATTGTGTCCATAGCTTTGGACGGAAATATATTATTTTGGTGGTTTCTCTATCTGGTTGGCTCATTGTCTATTGATGAGTCTGCACATCTATTTTATGCACATAAGTTAAGAAGTTTGTGATTCCACACCCCACACCACACTGTGTGAGCTCCTGGGCTATTCTATCAGTCTTCCGCTGTGCGTACCCTTTGTTGGGTCATTTCTAACATGGTATCAGAGCCCAAGTAGGAGGCTCACAGGTGTGGGAGCCTGAAGGCAGGGACCTTGCTGAAGGACGACCCTGATTCAGAAGCTCTTAGGAATCGACTTCCACGATTGGAGGATTGTGCCCTTGTGAGAAGGAGGGTGACTCAGGTTTAGTCAGGTGCGTTGAAAGTTCGCGGTCCAGGTTATCTGGAGATGTACTTTTGTTGCAGACCTTGCCAAAGGAAGGACGGGTTGAAATAGACCCTCAAAGAATGGTGCTTGGAAGACTCCAGGTTGTTCACTCATTATGAGGGGGACAATTGGAAGATCGTGATGGTTGGATTGCTCAAGTTCAAAGGCGGGAACGTGACTGAAGGAGGTGGTGCCAGGAGGTGCTACCAAAGATGGACCTGTGTACCAGGATGGTGTGCGGAAGTGGAATTAGACTTGGTGGAGCAGGAGCCACTGGATGAAAAGCCAGGAAAATATTTTGACACCGAAATGTTCCAGAGGACTATGACCAGGGAGTTACTGGAGCATCGTCATCGACGTGTTGGCATTGGGCCGAGATGTGTCGGTGAGAGGGGGTGTTGGAAAGGTCTCCTCCCCCTCTGTAAGCCCCCAAATGAGGAGAGCATGAGGGAGACCTAGGGCAAGGTATGCTCAGAGAAAGGGGACAGCCACTGTACGGATCAGTACGGGCTGCTGCAGGGCAGTGTACGGAAGGTGTGCAGGGTGTGCCAGGGTCCGGACAAGGGCTGAACTGAGGCGGAACAGTAGCAGCATGGAGTCGCACTGTTGCAGCAGGTATTGGGCAGGTCTATGTTCTGCAAGCAGGGCTGGCAGGTGGCGGGGTAGGCAGTCCAAAGGGGCTGGGCCCTGCATGGAACAAAGGGCTAGCAAAGGGCCCTAAATAGGGCTGGATAGGCAGCCAGCCAACCAGCCAACTAACCGGTCGGTTGGTTAGGGCTGCTACAGACCAGGCAGTCGGCCCAATTAGGGCTGGCTGGTCAGTTGGTTCAAGGGGGCCTTGAGCCATATAAAAGGAGAGGCCCTGAGCCTCATTTTATCATCCAACATTCAGCCAGAAAAGGAGCAGACAGGGGCAGCCAGAAGCCACTTCCTTGGGCCTCACTGGGGGTGAAGGAGAGTGGAAGGTGTGCTGCAGACTGAGTTCACTAGAGGCTGGACCTTGGCTGTCTTCTAGGGCAGCAAGGTGTTGTGATCATCATATTCTCTAGAGCAGCCAACCACCAGCAGATTGGAGCAGCAGGAGGACCTTTCTTGGGCCTACATCCAGGAGGTGAAGGAGGCACATAGTAGCTGCAGACAAAGCTGAGAAAGGGCTGCCTACCTAGGCTGATCTACAGGCAGTAAGGTAGAGAGGAGCATTCTGGACGGAAAGTCTACAGACGCTCGAGGTGGAGCACGCGGGCTCGAGTCTAGAGATAGCTAGTAGATAGGAGAAGTTGTGGTAAGATCAGAGGACCACACCATTGGTGGGACTCTGGATCTTTCTCTTTTGTATTGTGTCCATAGCTTTGGACGGAAATATATTATTTTGGTGGTTTCTCTATCTGGTTGGTTCATTGTCTATTGATGAGTCTGCACATCTATTTTATGCTCATAAGTTAAGAAGTTTGTGATTTCACACCCCACACCACACTGTGTGAGCTCCTGGGCTATTCTATCAGTCTTCCACTGTGCGTACCCTCTGTTGGGTCATTTCTAACAATGAGATGGCTAGATCCTTTGGAGGAGGAGATGGATGAGATGGCTAGATCCTTCGGAGGAGGAGATCCCATTTTTGATGGGGTCTCCTCTTTGAAGGTAAATCGCCCATCCCCATCACTAACTTGGGCGTTTGTCACAAATACACTACCTCGCTCTACGGTGTCCCAATACATGCACCATTGGATTTGTCTTCCTTACCCAAACCCACCACATCCACTTTGTCCACTGCAGAGAATGTGCGGGCTGCTCTATGCCGGCTTCACAACCGGAAAGATCTGTACCACGAGGGGTTGTAGGATGGAGTACTTTGCACATGGACAGGAGGTCTTGGCCTCAATCTTAACAGGGCTGTTTAACCATGCGGTATGCCATGCAGTGTGACCAAAAAACGTGTTTCGGGGTGCCGAAATGCATAGAAACGTTTTGTTTTTATGAAACGTGGCAACATAGTGTGAAATGCGTGGTGCAAAAGCCGACGCAATGGGACTGTTTCGCAGTGTTTTTGGTGCCGAATCTGCTCGGGTTTTGCTACTGCAGCTCCTTGCTTGCCTCCATAGTCCCTACTATACCCTCCCTTGCTAAACCCCTTGCTATCCTAGCATAACTCTCTACTTCTACACGTCACTCTCTCCTACCTTCAAGCCTCTCCTCTAGCCTACCCTCTCCTCTATCCTCTATCCTCTCCAACCTCTCTTCTCTTCAATCTCTACCTGCCTCTACAACCTCTCTCCTCTCAAACCTCTCCTCTATCCTCTTATCCTCTCCAAATTTCCAACCTCTCCTCTCTATCCCATGGTGTCATGTGCACGGATTGGTATGTGACGTGTACTAGGGTACACAAGACTAGCTCAGGTAGCCTGGGGAGGCTTAGGGCTAGGCAGGCTTGATTCTCAGGTTGAGTGGCGAGGGTATGATTCAGTTAGAGGTCTTCGCTATTTTTGGCGCATTGGGCCCGAGTCTATATAAGGGGCCCAGAGGTTCAGTTCTCAAGGAGCTGATGGAAGCAAGTCTTATTCCCAGGTGCTAGGTCTGATCTCGGATTGAGGCGTGGACGCGCACCTGCATCTTAGCATAGCTGAAGGCCCAGTAGCAGATCCTAGGCCTCGTGGCACCACGTGGTGGTATGGGACACTAGGCTGGTTAGGATCTGGTTGGGACTTTGTGCCAGTAGCTTAGCTCATGGCTCGGTGGGGACATCTCTTGATTCGAGATCACATCTCATAGATGTCATGGTTGGGTGGTGAGCAGCCTGCTCAGATTTCTCATGTTTGGTGTGTTCTTGTGTTTGCTTGCAGATCAGAGGTTTCATGAGTGCTGGGGTCGTGTCAGTTGGTATTATAGCCAACTCCCGAGGTAGGAATCTCTGTTATGAGTAAATTTGAACGTGGTTTTCTCTAGGTATGCCTCAAATTCGAAATTTATGCTCATGCCCTGCAAGTGCTTGTTGGTTCATCGTTAAAGGGTTGTGGTTGTTTGGATTGGGAATAAAGGAAGGAGAGAGAGAGAGATGGGTGAATTCGTTGCTAGAGGACTATGAGAGAGAGAGAGAGGTGTAGTTAGGAGGGAGCAGTGAGGTCCAGGGGGAGAGGTGCGAAAGGATTTAGGCAAGCGTAGAGCTGGGCAGACCCTAGAGATCGCTTGTACGGTTGGCTGCGTAGGGAACGCGATGACATGTAGAAGGGGAGCGCGGAGAGGTGTGCAATAGGCAGGAGCCAGATCACGATCTAGGTTGAGAGCTATTCGGGGGGGCTTGGAGGCTAAGAAAAGCACCACCCTTCCAAAATTGGAGGGTGGGCTTTCGAAAAGTAGGGCTTTCTAAAAGCCTGCGTACCCACCTTATAGCTCGGTCAGTTCGCCTCTTACCCCAAGCCCGTGGACTGCGCATGTATGAAGCCTCTCCACGCCATCTTGTTCGGGAGCTTGTCACGTGGTATGGTCTGTTGCAGACGATCGTACGGCACAACCAGGAGCGGGAGTAGCAGGGTTCAGTGATTTGTGGCTGATCGTCAGCTTCGTACCAGCCTATCTTTTCCTCGGCCAACCTTTCTTTTCTTTCGTCATCTCCTATCTGGCCAGCTTTTACTCTGTTCTAGTCTCCTAGCTCCGAGCCCACCTGTAGCTTCTCTTCTCTAGACTACCCTCTTCATCAAATTCGATTTCAGTTATGGTTGATTCAGTAGACCCCGGGCTCGCTATGGGTGATCAAGATATGAATTACCACGCAGAGGATGACGAGGGTCTGACCAGGGCCTCTATGATGATTTGATTACGAAAACTGCCTTCAGTGAATTCATCATTGCTCTCGATGAAAAGTTTGAGCGGGTTAATGCGAATCAAAAGTGGTTGACACAGCAACTCCAAGGGATTCAGACTTCAATCTTGCTTTTGACTAGCACTGTTCAAGCGCTCACGCATGTGGATGCTTTGGCTTTAGTGTTGGGTCTAAATATCACTCTCGATCCTTATCCCGGAGATAAAAAATTCAGAACCAACGAGGTGGTTGACACTTGGTTGCACAAGTGGCAAGTACACTTCCAGTTTCACCCTTATCCCGATGAAAAGAAGATGCAGCTTGCAGCAGGGTATATGTAAGGGAAGGCTTTATTGTGGTGGAAGGAACTTCGACCGAAGCCTGCAACATGGATTGAATTTGAAGAGGTCTTGAGGAAAGAGTTTTTTGAAGGAGGAAGATTATGATATCGTAGGCAAGCTTAAGGCCCTTGATATGTCCAAGCTGAATTTGACTTTTGAAGTTTATCTTCAGAGGTATTGGGATTTACAGACTAGAGCTACAAAGATGGATCCTGTTACCTTGTTAGGTTTCTTTGTGGATGGTTTGCTTGACTCGTACAAGCTTCATATCAAGAATAACAAGTGTACTACTTTGCAAGAGGCCATGAACTATGCGTGCATCTATGATGATACCATGGCCAGCGCAAAGGGAACCACTACTGCCGACACGAGTGGGAAGAATAAGAGGAAGTTTTTTCAGTCAACAACTGGTACCGGGGAGTCGAAGTCAATTGACAACGCCTCCAAGAAGAACTGGACTCAGACGAAGAATGGTCGAGCTCGTTTCCTACGCATCTTGAAGTTAAAGAAAGAAGGACGTTGCTTTTCATGCGAGGAGCGGGGCCACACTTGGAATGATTGTCCTAAGCGCAAGAACCAAATGCAAGCGCCGGGACCAAAGCTCCATGCGGGACAAGGTATCAAAGCTAAGGGAGCTAACTAAGCTTCGATGACAGGTATTTCAGTAAATGTCATTACCTACCCACTTTCTTATAATTGCACTTGTAATAATACGTTATTTGGTCCCCATGACCTTTTCTGAGTTTATAGAGAAGTAAGGGACCAAAGAGTTTACATTCTTTTTGACCCGGGTAGCTCTCACAATTTGGTGAACTACAAACTTGTGTAGAGGACCTACGAGGTGTAGCTTCCAGTTGGGAAGCAGTTTTGGGGTCGCAAGGTCGATGCAGTTTCTATCCGGATTCAAGACTACACAGCTGCTCTTACGTGCTATGCCATGCACTTGGAACATGTGGACATGTTAATTGGAATAGAGTGGTTTAAAACCCACGATATTCGGATTGGATGGAAAGATCATACACTCTCTTTTTTGGACAACGACACCCAATCTTGTATTCAATGTGATAATATTTCCTCTTCTGAGGGACCTATTATATCTACGATCCAGCTTCGGAATATAATAACACTTCTCATTATGATATGTATCAGTGTGTTTTGATTCCGCTTTCTTCTTCTTTTGTCTTTGTTAATAATAAAAATGATTTAAGTGTGTTTGAACACCGTGAATTGAGAACGTTGTTAGATGATTTCATGGATGTATTGCCTGCTCAACTATCGGAAGGTTTATTTCCAGAACGGGCAGTAGATCATCGCATAGATTTAGTACCTGGGGCTCAAACCTATTAGTATTCCACCTTATAGGATGAGTCATCTTGAGGAGGACGAGTTAGCTTCACAGCTACAAGATTATCTAAATATGGGCTATATTCGCCCAACTAAATCACCGTGGGGTGCACCTGTCCTCTTAAGAAAGAAGAAAGATGGTTCGTGGAGAATGTGTGTAGATTATAAACGATTGAATGAAGTTACAATTAAGAATCGATTCCCTCTTCCTCGTTCCGATGATTTGATAGACCGTTTGGCCAGAGCGAACTACTTCACTAAGATTGATTTGCGTACGGGTTATCACCAAATCCGTATCTATGCTAAACACATAGATAGAATCGCATTCCGAACTAGGTATGGCCACTACGAGTTTCTCGTATTACCTTTTGGTCTGACCAATGCTCCTGCTACCTTTTAGCAAATAATGAACGATTTTTTCTAAGATTTTTTGGGCAAATTCGTGGTTGTGTTCTTAGATGACATCTTGGTATATAGCCAAACGCTAGAGGATCACATTGGACACCTCAGGATTGTCTTAGTTATTCTAAGACAGCATAGGCTCTATGCCAAGATGAGTAAATGTGACTTCTTTATGGAGGAGATCATTTATTTAGGACACAAGATTTATTCTAAAGGTATTAGCATTGATCTAGATCGTATCCAAAAGGTTTTGAAATGGACCATCCTCAGACAGTGAAATAACTTTGTTCTTTTCTAGGATTCACGGTTTTTCTATGGAAGTCTGTGTGTGATTATTCGAACATCACGGCACCCTTGACCAACATATTGAAAGGTCACGGACGCAGGTCTATCCAGCCGATCTCTTGGAATGATGCATTGAACAAGGCTTTTGAAACCTTGAAGCTAACTATCAAGGAAGCTCCTATTCTTGCATTACCCGATCCTTCCCGGCCTTATGTTTTAGAGGCCGATGCGAGTGATTTTGCAATTGGGGCAGCTTTATTCTAAGAGCGCAGACTTGTAGCTTTTGAGAGTAAAAAGCTAGATGACACCCAATATCGTTGGCCCACACTAGAAAAAGAACTATATGCAGTTGTGTATGCTCTAAAGGTTTGGAGACACTACTTGTACGGTTCGAAGTTTCTTGTATTGATAGATCATCAGTCAATCAAGTATGTGTGTGACGGGTCTGAATTGAGGGGACGAAAGGCTAGATGGGTAAAGTTAATGCAAGATTTTGATTTTGAAATACGTTATCGAAAGGGTTAGATGAATAGTGTGGCAGATGCCTTAAGTAGAGTCAAGTTTGTAAATGCTATATCATTTACGAAAATATCCTCATACTCATTTCAACCCTTGAGGGGGCTTTGCGCAAGTGATAGTCATTTCAGTTCTTATTGGCAGAAAGTCCAGGATGAGAGCTCCATGGTTGACCAGGGCTCGGGGATTGTGCCACCTACGGTACAGGTGGCGGGAGGTAAGTGGATGATTAGGAACGGCTTGTTGTTCTGGAATGGAAACATCCGTGTGTCAGATAGAGTGTCATGATGCTCCTAGTGCTGGACATCTAGGTATATATCGGACTCTATCTCTTGTGAAACATACTTTTTATTGGCTAAGATGCGTGCATTTATTGAAAACTGTGGTAGGTTGCCGGGTTTGTAAGGTTACTAAGGCAGAACGCCTTAGAAGCGCGGGTTTATTACAGCCATTGCAGATCCCGGATAATAAATGAGAAAGTATTTTCATGGATTTCATTACCGGTTTGCCTAGAATGCGCAAGGGTCATGACTCCATTTGGGTCATAGTTGACCGTCTGACAAAGATGGCTAGATTCTTACCTACTAGATCGACCATATCAGCTGTTCAATTAGCTCACGAGTTTGTGGATCGATTGTTTAAGCTATATGGTTTGCCTTCCGACATAGTCAGTGACAGGAACTCTAAGTTTACGAGTAACTTCTGGACACTTGTTTTTGAGAAGTTGGAAACTACTCTAAGTATGAGTTCCTCAGATCATGCACAATCTGATGGCAGTACAGAGAAGTGTGAGGATAGAGTGAGTGAGAGAGCAAGAGAGAGTGTGAGAGCTGGAAGCTTGGAAGTTGAAAGCTTAGTTGCAATAGAAGAGAGTGAGAGTACAACACACTGAAGGAAAAGATAAGGTTTTGTCCTAGTGACAAAACCTTAGTAGTCACTAACCATAGTTAGTGAACTAACTGCGGTTAGGGGGAAAAACCTCTTAATGAGGGAAAAGTGCCCCTAACTAGCTTATTATATTACATTGGTCACTGCTGAATTATATCTATAATTCTAACACCCCCCTGCAGTGCCAATGTCATGTACAAGGCTGATCAGTCACCAAACAGATATAAGTTCAGGGCACTGCGAAATGCCTCAAACTTTTCACGTGGTAGTGCTTTGGTGAAAATATTTGCAACGTTGTCATGTGTGGACACAAAGATCATACTGATCTCTCTTGCATGCAACTTCTCTCTGACGTAGTGATAGTGAACCTCAATGTGTTTCGTGCGAGCATGAAACACTGGATTCTTTGCCACTGCAATGACACTCTGACTATCAGTGAGAATTGGAGAGGGACCCTCCAAAGATAGATGAAGATCAGCAAATAGACGTCGGAGCCAGACACATTCAACTGTTGCTGTGAAAGCTGCCCTGTACTCAGCTTCACATGATGAGGTAGCCACTGTAGATTGTTTCTTGCTCAGCCATGAAATGCAAGATTTACCCAAAAAGAAACAATTGCCACTAGTGGACTGCCTAGTGTCATAACCACCAGCCCAATCTGAATCACTGTAGGCATGCATCTGCAAGTCACCCCTCTGGGAAATAGTAAGCCAAAAGACTTTGTGCCCTGCAAATAACGGAAGATGCGCTTAACTGCCTGCCAATGCATAGTTTTTGGGCTGTGCATGTACCTGCTCACCTGAGATACTGCAAACTGAATATCAGGTCTAGTGTTGCAGAGATATATGAGGCATCCAACAGCTTGACTGTAAAGTGTGGCATCAATTGATTCTCCTGCATCATGCATTGTGAGTTTCAGCCCCGGCTCCATAGGAGTGGCTATGGGCTTACACTCTTGCATGTTAAATCTGTCCAAGAGTTTCTGAACATACTTGGACTGAGACATAACAGTGCCACGTCTCTCATGAGAGAACTGGATCCCCAAATAAAAGTGAAGCAGCCCCAAATCTGACATGTCAAAGTTGGTCTGCAAATCAGCTTTGAAATCTGCAATTTTTTCTTCATTGGACCCTGTGAGCAGTAAGTCATCGACATAAAGAAGGATGACTAATATTTCCCCCCCATCCATCTTGATGTAGAGGGTGCTCTCAGTAGGACTATTGTGCAGCCCCTTGCTGGTCAAAAAGGCATGTATCTTGGCATACCAAGCACGAGGGGCCTGTTTCAGCCCATATAAAGCTTTATTGAGCTTGCATACTTGAAGTGCATTTGCTGTAATTTCAAAGCCCGGAGGTGGTTTGACATACACCTCTTCCAGCAAGTCCCCATTTAAGAAGGTTGTTTTTATGTCCAACTGATGAACATTCCACTCAAAATGTGCAGCCATTGCAATTACTGATCGGATGGTGGTCATCCGGGATGTAGGAGCGAATATCTCCTCATAATCTATGCCCTTTTTCTGAGCATTTCTCAAGAGGTGGCAATGCATCAACCATTGAAAATTTCTGAAGTGTCATCAAGCTGTTGTAATGCATGTGGCCATATCTGGCATGCCATAATTCTGCATTTTGCATGGCAGCTGTAGGGGTAGAAACTGCCAGAGCATGGGCTACTCTTTTCTAAAAAATATCAAGCTGAAAAAGCCCACGCAAAAAGCCCACGCAGCAGAGTACCAGATAACCTTAAGGCATAGTTAGCTTCCCTGTCTCGGACAGCACATTTGTCATCCTCAAAGATGACCTGAAATCCCCCTCTGTGAAGAGTGGACATTGAAAGGAGATTTTTGGTTATGCCAGGCACATATAAGACATCTGAAAGTCTGAAAATTGAGCCATCAATGGCAGTGAGCTCAACCTCTCCTGTGCCACGTACTGAATATGATGAGTTGTTGGCACAAGTGACTTTCTTACCAACGGGAGGTGGATGCAAGGAAGTAAAAAGACACTTCCTAGAAGTGATGTGCTTGGATGCACCGCTGTCAAAATACCATGTGTTCAATGTTTCATTAACACTGAAAGCAGATGCATCTGTAGAAGAGTCAAAGCTGCAAGTCAAAAATGCATATGTATCATCACTGCAAGAGGCTGTACTATCCCGAGCATCTGGAACAGCCAACCTAGAATCTGAAATACAAGATAAAAAGGCATAATCCTGACCAACAAAGTTGGCTGCAGCATCCCCACTGTCAGATGCATGAGGGGCTGAATCTGAGACAGCCATACCTGAGCTGTTTTTCTTTTCTTTTGCAAGCCTTTTCCTGCATTCTGCTATGTGATGACCTGGCTTTTTGCAGTAATGACAAAAACCCTTCTTTTTGGGCTTACTTGCATCATTTTTAGCCTTTTGTGAAGGCTGTCCTGACCCACTGGAAGGCTGATTTGCTGATGTCTTTGCCTGTCCCTTTGTTTTTGATTTAAATTTTGAGAGCATGGCTTGTTCACCTGCACGTGAAGCCAAATTTTTCCTGGTCTGCTCTTCTGAAGCAGAAGTCCTATCAACCCATGAAAAGTGAGGGGATTTGCACCCCCCCTCAATGATAAGTTCAGCGAAGTGTGAAAGCTGAGATAAGACTCAGGAAGAGAATTCAGAGTGGTTGTAATCATCTCTGAATCAGGAATAATTTCATCTATGTTTAACAATTGCTCTCTGAGATCCTGTAGCTTTGTGAGGTGGACTGGCATGGAGTCACCCTCCTCCATATGTGTATTGCTCAACTCTCTTTTTAAGAAAGATACCCTGGCATCATTCCGTGCTGCATACATGCTTTCCAAGATATCCCACGCTGCCCTGGAGATCCTACACGACCGGATATGCGGAATGATAGATCTTTTCACTGAAAGAGAGATGCATGACAAAGCTAAGGCATCCCGTGAATCCCATCTCTTCTGCTCTGGAGTATTGACTGTAGCTGCACCAACAACTTGTCCTGCAGTTGCACCCTGTGCACGACCTCTTCCACCTCCTTGCTGAGGAGGGGTAGCAGGTGCAATATCTGTTGGTCGGATCTCATCCCCATTGACATAATCCCATAGATTTCGAGAAATCAGAATATTACGTACCATGAAACTCCAGAGGGAGTAGTTGGTACCATCCAACTTGTCTTCTTGTGAAAGACCACCAAACGGAAACTCATTCTGATTTTGATGGGCCATTTCTGAGAAAAAGATTGAAGCAGATACAAAGCTGAATTCCCTTACTGGGAATGGAATGCACAACTCCCAAAAAACACAGCCAAGCACGGGCTGTAAATGCAACTTAGATTTCTGTACTTGCACTGTCAGAAATCTGTCCAAGCATCAAAAACTCTCCAAAATCTGCCAAAAGTGCTTCAAACACTCCAAGAAAGGCAGTATGAACTGAATACTCCAAAAAATGCTCTCCCAACACAAAAGCCCCAATTTGTGGCTTGAAATTGCAACCAGAAAGGGGCAAAATTACTGAAAGCCCCAAATCTGCAATTTTTGAACAAAAGCCCCAAATTTCAGACTAGATCTGCAAATCTGTCTGTAGAAGCCCCAAATTTTAAACAAAATCTGCAATTTTGCTCCAGATGTAGCCCCAAAACTGCATAATGATTGCAATGTCTGCAATATACAAAATGCCCCAAATGTACTCCCAAACAACTGAACCAAACTATGGTTTTCTGCAAGATGTGCCTGCCAAAGAACACCTGTGGCTGAAGGCAACCTGTGTAAATCTGCAAATACAGATCTGAAAGTACAGAAATGCATGCAAATCTATGAAAGGTACAGATGATACGGTACAGTACGGATTGTACGGTATAGTACGTACGGACTGTACGGTACAGTACGTACGGACTGTACCGTACAATCCGTACTGTACCGTATCATATGTACCTTTCATAGATTTGCGTGCACAGTACATACAGACTGTACAGCAGGTACGAAACTGTTAGCGCAGGTACAAAATTGTCAGCGCAGGTACGGAATCCAACTGTACGGCTAATCTGTACGGACGTTGCAGCGCAGGTACGACGACCTGTACGGCGTTGTACGGTTGTTGTATGACAGTTGTACGGCGAGTCTGTACGGAGAGAAGCGATACAGGTACGGCAGTCTGTACGGTATGTATGGAGATTGTACGTACGTTGTACGATGCTGCACGAAAATTGTACGGAAGATGTATGGCGCTACACGGAACCTGTACGGAGTCTTTACGGGAGCTGTACAGAGGCAGTACGGAGAATGTACGAAGGCAGTACGTCAGAATTCCGTACAGTCGTACGGACTGTACGGACGAGTCGGAGCAGGCTGAAACGTGAAGCAAAGGGCTGGAACTTGAAGGGAGCAGGGAGCCCGAAGCTCTTGAACCTGCTGTGATACCAAATGTGAGGATAGAGTGAGTGAGAGAGAGCAAGAGAGAGTGTGAGAGCTGGAAGCTTGGAAGCTGAAAGCTTAGTTGCAATAGAAGAGAGTGAGAGTACAACACACTGAAGGAAAAGATAAGGTTTTGTCCTAGTGACAAAACCTTAGTAGTCACTAACCATAGTTAGTGAACTAACTGCGGTTAGGGGGAAAAACCTCTTAATGAGGGAAAAGTGCCCCTAACTAGCTTATTATATTACATTGGTCACTGCTGAATTATATCTATAATTCTAACAAGAAGGTCAACCAATTGGTTGAAGATATGCTTCAGGCATATGTTTCTAAGAGACAGTCTTCATCGGAAGATTATCTCCCCATGATAGAATTTGCTTATAATAGTGAAAAGCATTCAAGTACTGGTTACAGTCCTTTTATGCTTATGTATGGGTTTCAACCTAAGTCACCAGTTATGGTTGGGTTCAAAGGAATTCAAAATGATGCTGCAAGGACATTCTTGCAAGACATGCAAGAAATGTTGCAGTTTGTTAAGGAGTCTATTAGAAGTGCCCAAGATCAAGACATATTTTATGCTAATAGACATCGTTCACCTAGAGAGTACTCTGAAGGGACGATGATATATTTACGTATTCCCAAGGAATCCGAGAGCCTAAGTACTCGTTTGGTTTCGAAATTATCCCCCAGATACTGTGGTCCATTCAAGATTATTAAAAGAATTGGACCAGTTGCATATAAGCTAGAATTGCCTCCTGATGAAGTACATCCAGTGTTTCATGTGAGTAGACTGAAAGCGTTAATGGGTACGGATGATCAACTTGTTTCTCCTTAAGAAATAATAGAAGTTATAGATTTCACACGAACCTGAGAGTATTCTTGAATTTCGTGAAAGACAGATTTGTAATAGAACTATCACGGAATACAAGATCAAGTGGAAGGATCGTGTTGAGGAGGATGTAACATGGAAGACATTACCGAATCTCCAGAGGACATTCTCGGGTTTTTTAACGAACTCAAGAGTGAGTTCTTAGAGGAGGGGAAGTATGTCATGTGCACGGATTCGTATCCGACGTGTACTAGGGTATACAAGACTAGCTTAGGTAGCCTGGGGAGGCTTGATTCTCAGGTTGAGTGGCAAGGGTACGAACCAGCTAGAGGTCTTTGTTATTTTTGGCGCATTGGGTCCGAGTCTATATAAGGGGCCCAGAGGTTCAGTTTTCAGGGAGCCGATGGGAGCAAGTCTCGATTCCAAGTGCTAGGTCTGATCTTGGATTGAGTCGCGGACACGTGCCTGCATCTTAGCATAGCCTAAGGCCCAATAGCAGATGCCAGTCCTCTTGGCGCCACCTGGTGGTATGGGAGAGGGGCTTCAAGAAAAGGTTGGATAGAATTACTACCGTGCAGAGATGGAGAACCTGCTCCTAGCAAAGCACACAAGGCACTCCCTTCTTCTGGGTCTCCTACGGACCCATGATTGAGCTACCATTCCAAAAGACCCAGCCTATCTAGAAGGTCACCAGGCCTTTCAATCTATGATTCAACAACAAAGACCCAACCTATCTAGAAGGTCACTAGGCCTTTCCATCTATGATTCAACAACAAAGACCCAGGCTATCTGGAAGGTCACCGGGTCTTTCCATGCCTATCCATTTCCCTTTGCTGCCAGAAGGTAAGGAAAATGGAAGGTCAGAAGATGTTGGGTGTCTGTCATATCTTCGTGGTTGGTCAGGATCTGGTTGGGATTTCGTGCCAGTAGCTCAGCTCGTGGCTCGAAGGGGACATCTCTTGATTTGGGATCACATCTTGTAGATGTCATGGTTGGGTGGTGAGCAGCTTGCTCAGATTCCTCATGTTTGGTGTGTTCTTGTGTTTACTTGCAGATAAGAGGTTTTAGGAGTGCTGGGGTCGTGTGGCCTCGAGACGTGCCGTTGCAAGCACAAGCGGGGATGTGTGGCAAGATACCATTTTTATTAAGAGATATGGCACATCTGGCACAAGGAGGTCAGCATGCAAGTTTTGTGGTGACAAATTGATGGAATTTGTCCCTCGAGCTCGAGCACATTTCTTATGGGAGGGAGACCAAGGTAAAGGTCCTTGCCATGCCATTCTAGAGGGGATCTTCTTATCAAATTTACTGAGATTCGACACCTCCTCCTGTTAGAATTTGACCAACGGAGCTTACGAACAGTGGAAGAGTGATAGAATAGCCCAAGAGCTCACAAAGTGTGTGTGTGTGGGAGTGGAATCACAAACTTCTTAAACTTAGGTGCATCAAATAGATGTGTAGACTCATCAATAGACAATGAACCAACCAGATATAGAAGCTACCAAAAGAATATATATTTCCGTCCAAAGCTATGAGCACGATACAAAAAAGAGATAGATCCAAAGTCCCATGAGAATGTAGTCCTTTGATTTTACCACCACGTACTTCTACTATCTGCCGGATATCTCTAGACTTGAGCCCGCATGCTCCACCTCGAGCGTATGTAGACTCTCCATCCAGATGTCAGCTTCTTGCTCCCTGATAGACAGCCTAAGGTTCAGCCTTGTGAACTCAGTCTGCAGCACACCTTTGGCCCAGTGTTGAGGCCCAAGGGAGAGGCTTGCTAGCTGCTCCTGTCTGCTCACCCTTGATGTGCTGGATACAAAATGAGGCCCGGGGCCTCTCCTTTTATAGGGACCAAGGCCCCTTTAAACTGACCAACCAGCTAGCCCTAAATGGGCCGACTGGCCACTAGCTTCTTCCTGGAGCAGTAATGGACCCAACTTCTCAAAAGTTAGAGGTTTGGTCTTTTGTCCTGCTGTCACAGTAACGAAGCTTTTGAAACTCCGAGGTAGCCTCCTCAGTACCATCGAGGCCAAATTGTACAAGTGCACCTTCTGACCAACCGATGCTAGTTGATCCCTCACCACCTTGACCTTCATCAAGTGGTCATGTACCGAATCTCCTTCATCCATATCCAAGTTGTAGGGCTGATGTTGAAGAAGCAAGATCCGTGATGTGTTATCCGTCTCGTGCAGATCCTTTAGAATGGCCCACGCCTCTACTGACATGTCGGTCATCTGGATGTGAGGAAGCACAGAGTCCGCCGTAGTCCCTATGATTAATGCCAGGGCGTGGGCATATCTATCTTCCCAAGCTTCGAGCTCCTCTGCATCCACTAGTATGAGTATCCTCCCATTGTCCACCACCTCTGACAGCCTTTCCGGAAGTCTACAAAGCAAGCGTAGACTTTTGGGCGCCTCGATTTTGCCTAGTGAAGATGCGATCAAGGGGGGAGTGTTGTCTTCGAAAATCTACCTGTCCTAGAGCGTGCTGCCCATGTGTCTCTGTGACTGCTGATCCCCCTTTCTAGAACTGACCCATAGATCTTGGCCAGAGTGTGGCCAATCATAAGAGTGTAGTAGTTCTCAATGTCCATGGGATCTCCTGCTTTGTGTATGGGCATAATGGTGGTAGTGCTCCAAGTAGATGGGAACCCATGGCATTCAGCGTGGTTGAACATCTCTGCTAGGATTGTCTGCTAGGATTGGAGCTAGACCTCTTGCCCATGTGCGGAATGCTCAGTCCGTAGCCCCTCGTGATCCTAAGCTCTTGGTTATGGAGCTGGTGGAGGGCGCTCCGTACATTCTGTGTAGTGAACAGATGACATGTGGTGGGGCTGGGCATGGAAGACATTAGGTGGTGTCTGCATAAGGACATCATATAAGTATGCCAAACCCTTGGATACGTGATGGGAATAGGCGGCTTCCCCGTAGATAGAAGTCCCCATCCAATGGTAGGGTCCCTTAGTAGAAAAGATCTAATCACTTCCTCAATCCTGTGTGAGGAAACCCCGCCTCTTACGACGTGTTAGTCATCGTGCAATCTGTAGCGCCTCCTGTGTCGTAATTTGGCCCAAAGTTCACCCACGTGTAAGGTGAGATCTCATCTCTTTGCACTCGTCATCATACCAGGGACTCTAAGGCATTGTGCCAATTGGGGCATGCGTTGTAGATCGGGTCGTGGGGAAGGATCTAGCTGTGCGTCCTGTATCAGTGAGGCAAGGGTATCCGAAGCACAGGTGATGTCTGCATGATCTTTAAGTAGATTCGGGAGCTCGCAAGCTAGATGGCTCACGTAGACTGGATCAAGAGCATGAACAATGTGGACCTGAACACGGGTGGGTGTGGGGGGGCTCTCTTCGTGGCTGGCATGGTAGCTGAGATGTTAAAAGCCAAGTATTGATTGGTCAGCGCGGAGCGAGGCAGGGAGGCACAATGAAATCGTGTATTCGTGATATAAAGGCCAAGGGATCCATCACATAATCCACTGTACTGGTCCCTCCACCATGTGGGAAGCAAGTGAGCCCGCCAGAAGACGGCCATCTCTGGAGACCGTTATATATGATCAAGTCATGGACCAGCTCCTAGCTCAAGTAGATGATGCCCATATCTTGTCACGTGTGGTGCACTGTCGAATGTCTAACTATCCAGAACTCTGTTGGGTTCAATTCAGGCACTATCTCTTGTGCGTGCATTGAAGTCGCTGAGAAGGAGGACCTGTCTAGGTCTCCAAGAAACCTTCCGGATACCATGGCAATTCCACACTGTCATTTTCAGTCCACTTTGTGCACTCACCCCATTGGCTCGACACCGTCATAACTCCCCGTCTTCCTTCTCTTCCTTTTCTTCCCTGTCTACTCTGTCTCAAATGATCACTTTACCATCCCTGTAGGCAGTCTTGGGTTCCTTTTGAGGTTGCCCTCATGCTCATGAGGGTCTTCTTGTCCATAGCTGTCCGGAGTTTCATCACTAGTGGCCTTGTCGGTGCCTCGGGCTTGCCCACTGTCCAAGCTGTCTCGCACGTGAGATTCACACCCATTTTGGTGAACAGGGCCTTTGCAACGCTATAAGAGTGTCTCCCACTGTGAGACCTCGAACCAAATCATTTAGAGCCTTGCTGTTCCTCTTGTCCTCCTTCAAAGCATCTGAAATAATCTCTTTCTTGGGGGCAGCTGTGCCTTTCTTGACCACATCTTTCCATTCCAGGATTGCAGCCTCTCCTTTTGCGATCTTTTATGTGAATTCAGCATGCTTACCTTGCATGGTGGCGTGCAAGGATTCCAGGTCTTTTTTGAGTCTTTCGTTCTCAGATTTCAGCTCTTCCATTGTTTTGTATGCCCCTTCTAGATCTCCTTGTGCAACTGTTGTAGCTCGGTCCCATAGCTTGCGTTTGGTCCTTGAGGCTGGTCTTTTCTGATTCCCATAATGCTCTTTCCTTCTCCCACTCATCCTTTTTGTTCTTCTCCTTCCGCCATTCCTTTTGCATATGTCCACTTTGTTCTTGAACACAGCCAATGCCTTGTCTACATGCACTTTTTCATTTAGCAGTGCCACTTTGGTGGCTTCCAAACCATCAGCCTTCTCAACCAACACAAGGCAAATCTTGTGAAGGTGAGAGATGACATCAGAGATCCCACCCTTGGGCACTCCTCCTGCTGTGTAGGCATTTATAGCAGCTTCCAAAGCTTGCTTTCCCCATGTATCTTGAACACAACCTTGTGTAGGCAATTTAGCAAGTGCTTCTGCAAATCCCTGTTGTTTTTTGAATGCAAAGAAATATGACATATTGTGCTTGCTGCTGTCTCTTTAGTCTCATAGACCTTCACGGTCTCCCGAAGACTTTAATAAACTTTCTTTCTTTCTTTCTTTCTCGCACTAGTACTTTCCATGCTGTTTTCTTCTCATATTGCTGTATATTTGCTTGCAGGCAGGGCCTGGGTACACAAGGGCCTTCAGAGAGGTATTTCTGAGTGTCGAGTCTCCTGTGAGTATCTTTTCTTAAAGTTCTTGTTTTCCTTGATTGCTCTAACTCTTTTGTTGTTGCTGTGTAGGAACAGGGCGGATTTAGAGGCAGCTGGAGGGGTGTAGAGGTACGTTGTGGCTAGGGGACAGCCCCTTGGCCTGCGTGTAGGAGCCTAGGGGCTAGGCGGAGGCTAGGGGTGTTGGAAAGGTCACCTCCCCATCTGTAAGCCCGCAACTGAGGAGAGCATGGGGGAGGGAGACCTAGGGCAAGACTTGCCACATGGGCATCTGCCCAAATAAAAGAGAAAGGGGGGGATGCCTCATGGGCAGCACCTCACAACAAACATCTGCAGAGGTACCTGGCTGTCTGGGCAGATGTGCAGGAAGCAAATGATGTCAGCAGCAGTACGGATGGCCATGTCAGCAGTACGGAATGGTACGGGACTGTGGAGCAGTATGTACAGAGCTAGGGCGCAGCATCCAAGGGCTGGAAAGGCCCCAAACAGAGGCAGTAGTGACCTGGCCAGTGGCACAAAGCCACGTGGCAGGCAGAGCCAGCAGCAGCACCGAAAAGGGCCAGTGAAAGGCCCTTATATAGGGCAGGGAGGTAGCCAACTAGGATATTTGGAAAGTCGGCTGGTTAGGGCTGCATAAGGCCTACCAAAAGTCGGCCATAAGGGCCTGCCTGGGTTGGCCAAACAGGCTGCTTGGGTTGGTTATTTTGGGGCAGGTTTGCCCTATAGAAGAGAGGCCCCAAGGCATCCAACAGGGCAGCCTTCAGGGAGCAAGTTTGGAGCAGAGGAGCAGCACACTTGGGGCCTACATCTAGGATAACCAAGAAGGGCTGTGTACTGCAGACAGAGCTTGAAGAAGGACTGCACACCTAGGCTCAGGGCAGCAAGGTGTGGAGGATCAGACACGAAGACTAAGGTCTACATATGCTCATCAGGGAGCACACGGACTCAGGGATCTAGGAGTGTCTCGGAGGTAGTAAGACAACATCTTTTGGTGAGGACAAAGGACCACGGTTTGGTGGGACTTTGGGCCTATGTTGTATTGTGTCCTTTGGACGGAAATATTTTGTTGGTCCTAAATCTCTCTTGAGCATTGTCTATTTACTGATCTGCACATATATGTGAAGCACATTAAGTAAGGAAGTTTGTGATTCCACCCACACCACCACGGTGTGGGCTCCTGGGCTATTCTATCAGTCTTCCACTATGCGTGCCCTCTGTTGGTTGATTTGTAACAAGGAGAAGCCCCCCCTCGCCTGTTTTGGGGCTTCACACAGACCCGTCTAGGGGTATAGAGGCTGCACGGGGGCTGAGAGCAGTCCCGCTATTTGTTTAAGGAGCGGGGGCTTGGAGGATAGCCCTGCTCTATGGCGTGGTGGCAGTAGCAGCCCACGGAGGGCGTAGATGACCTGACAGCCCACGCGGGGCTAGAGAGCCAGACGCAGGTGGCGCAGCTCCACACATGATAGCGGCAGTTGTTTGCGTTGCTTCGGCAGCAACCAAGGGGCTGGGAGGGATGGGGGGTGGGGGCTGGAGATCACTGATACAGAGATAGATTGAACAACTCCACAATCATGCTTAGCGTGCTGTCCCCTCATCGAGATAGATTGAACAACTCCACAATCATGCTTAGCTTGCTGTCCCCTCATACTTCCTTGTGCTCAAGAGTCCACTTCTCACTGCATATGAAGCATAAATTACTCCTCTTCCTGCTGTCCATGATGGCTCTAGTATGCTTCTTAATCTCTGTTTTTTCTGGTACAGCATTTGTCTTTGCTGCAAATTTTGTATCCTGCTGCTTGTATGGCTTTGCGTAAGGCATCCTACCACTAGAAACTTTGGGATACGCAGGAAATGTGGCTGTTGTTGCAGCCTTTTAATGATGACATGCAAGCATTCTGAGTTTCTTGTCAACCTCTAATGCATTCCCATAATTGCTGTCCCCAGCTTGCTTGTATTTAAAAACATACTTTGAATAAAAAATTGCTTGCTCGACAGTTTGGGGTTTGTGAGCCCTCACATCAGATGCCAAGGAAGGGTGCCATTCCTGAGTAAATCACAGCAACTTCCCCTTTTTTGATTGTAATGTTTAAAGAGGGAAGTCTCTAGAGCTGCTGTAGATACTTCTGGACCGTGTCAATCTGTGTCAATGCATAAAAATCAGCCAAAGATTGCTCAAGGATGAGCGGGAAATAGAAGTGGTGACTATCAAACTCTTACACTACTCCCTTGTGGTGGGTCCATGCAGGGAATCTCTCATGTAGCGCCACCAAGTATGGGCATAATCCTACAAATGCATGCCAACAAAGATAATATGCTCACTTGGGTATAGAAGCGGAAGTTGGGCACAAACTAGTTCAACCTACAACGGCCTACAATGGTTTGAAGATTTTCAGGAACACATCTGAGGGGCAGATCTACAATAATAGAAGAGCCATAGATGATGCAAGTGTTGGATGCGGGGAGCTATGAAGGCTGCCTTGTACCCAGCTTCATAACTAGACGTAGCAACTGTAGGCTCTTTCTAACTGAACCAAGATGCATGAAGAGCCAAGCATGAAACACTTGCCACCATGAGACACCCTTAATGTCGTAACATCTAGCCTAGTCATTGTCCATGAATGCATACATAATGAGTGACGACTTATCATCATATAACAGTCCCAAATGCCGTGTGGCTTTCCCACCCTCTTGTCACCAAGCTGCTCTACCATGTTGAAGTCCCCTCGTACTATCAAGAGTTAGCTTGTGGTGGCTATTTGCATTTCATCTTCAGGTGTCTTGTCTACTATGAGATCCGAGGGCGTTTCTACTGCCTCTTTAGAGATAGTTATGGAGTTTTGGCCCATTCTCTCCTACCTAGACCAGCGATGTTTGGTTGCTTTCATTTATGAGGTGCTCAGACACCGTGATAGGATACTCCGAGCACGGGGACAGGTGCAGACTTCCTCCTCGACTGATACTTCTTAGAGCTCTTTCAGCCAGATCACATAGACCCCCACGAGACGAGGCCTCGACATGACCGTGACCCGCCGGAACCTGTGACCCGACAACTCAGACAGAGGGTTGACTCACAGATCATACTTGGGGACATCCCCTCCTTGTTTAGGGTCAGAGCCCGACCGACGGGGGTCACAGTGGCCCTGGTCAGACGTAGAGCTACGACTAGGAGACGTACCAAGATTGCACCCTTGGGGGGGCGACAGTGCTCTATTGCTAACCTCATGCCTCCACTTCCACATCCCCATCCATCTTGATGTTCTACTGCTGTTGATGATGGTTATGATGATGCTCAGATATATATATATATATATATATATATATATATATATATATAGTTGAGATATGACTATGTTGTACTTAGGATTTAGTGGTGTCATTTTGCATTTTCTGCATTCTGCATTGGTATGGATGCTCGTTTAGCAGCTCCACTACCACAGCTCATTGTATCAGGTTTCTCACAGTCTCATAAACCCATTGGTCTTCTGAAGACTTTAATAAACTTTCTTTCTTTCTTTCTAAAGGACAACCCGATCCCTTATCTGATTGAGTGCATAGATGTTGAGCACCCCAATCTGGGAGCCCCCTATGAGAACGATGATCCACTAAGCCCTGGCTGAATTAATTCACCAAGTGCAATAACAATGTGAAGGATTGAGGCTGAAACTGAAATGCATACTCTTCATGTGATCCAAGAGCACCATACCAAAAGTATGCCTAGGTGGAAGCTTACCTATTGAGGCGCATTGTCTCTGAATAAGTTTATGCTCTCAAAGGAGGAGAATGTCAATTGGTGCATGAGTGACTAAGGGGTGAAGCTGCTCCTTGATGACCTACTTCCTATAGTGGGTAGGCAAGAAACCGATAACATTGGAGAGACTTCGATCTATGAGGGACCAGCCAAAACTCCCACAATAAACCTCGCCCTTGAAGGGGAGGAAGAGAAATTGGTATTCATTGGGAAAGATCTCACACAAGAAGAGCAAACAAAGCTAAAAGCACTCCTAATGGAATACCGAGACTGCCTAGCATGGTCATACAAGGAAATGAAGGGAATTTCACTAGAAGTGGCAGTATACACGATACCTATTAGGGAAGGTGTCCACCCTAAGGTATGTGGACCTTATTGAACAAATCCTTTAGGTATCCCAACTGGACTAGGAATCCTAACAAGGCCATACTAGGGCTAAGTGGAAACAAAGCTCCCTCCATGGTATGGCTGAAGTATCCTGGATACATCTCAGGTATATCTAGAAACTACAGAATATTGTAGCTGACAACCCTTGTTCAAGAGCAAGGATCAGCACCCCCTTGCAACTTCAGCCATCAAAGTCCATCTGGGAAAAGTCCCTACTGAGAAGTTTGATGTCTGTTAGATGAGGCATGTAATGTGAAGGAAGTACTGCGAGGTATCTATGAAGATCCTAACTTCTTGTGAGAGCCAAATAGTTTACTTATCAGGGTATATCCATGCTCTGTAGTGATGTCCTTCTTGAGAACTTTGAGTTCGTCTTCTATGAAAGAAATGATCTTTGCTACTAATGGGTGTGTAGGGGGATGCACCATGCCATTATGCACACCAATCAAAGATGGGAAGGACGACTTGGATCTTAATTTAATTGCAAGGTGAAGGGGAAAGCAAAGAAAGGGGCTGGCTGAGGGGCGCAACATGCAAGGGTGTGTGTGCCTGTGTGTATGCAAGTAGCGTGTGAGTGAATAATTGTGTATGAGTGATGTGTGTGTAAATGACTACGTGTATGATTGGTTGTGTGCCAGTGGCTACGTGAGTGCGCAAACTGTGTGCGCGCAGCTGTATGTGTGTGTGTGTGTGTGTGTGTGTGCACTGAAATGTAGTGTGAAAGAAAGCGTGCATGTGTGAGAGAGGGTGTGTGTGCTGAAATGTATGTGTGAAGAGAGAGAGAGAGAGAGAGAGAGAGAGAGAGTACAGCTATGAAATAAATTTCTCTTAATGGAAGGTTCTTTTGACCCAAAGAAAAAAAGAGAGTGGGTGTGTGAGTGTTTGTGTGTTTTAGTGAAAGAGTATGCTTGTACTTGTGTGTGTGTTTTAGTCTGAGTGTGTTTAGGTGTCTGAAAGGGTTATGTGTGAGTGAGTTAAAGGCAAGGGCAAGGTGAGGCGGGCAGAAAGAAGCGTGAAGGCAGGGAAGACAAGGTGAGCCAGAGGGACTTCAGGAAAGACGAGATAAGGATTGGCAACTAGAGGCTGATGAGGTGCAGATGAATGAAGAAAAGGCTGAAACAAAGATGAGGGCTGGTGAACAGGGTCTGACAGAGAAGGTAAACAGAGGGGCGACCAACAGTGCTGGCGAACAGAGAGCTGGTGAACTAACTGCTGGCGATTTTGGATTGACTAGCAGAGTGGAGTCGAAGCAAGGAGCGGCAAACAGCAGGTGTGATGGATGGGAGCAGGGTTGGACCGCTTAGGGTTCAACAAGACACATTTTTCATGTCAAATTTTGCTGTGAACTAGACTTTGATGTCTCGTATAAGTTTACCATTTGAATTAGTAAAAATTAAACCAACTTCTCCATCTATTTGTCCCTCATAATCCCTTCTTTTTTTGATCTTCACCTTATATGTGTTATGTTTGTTGTTCTCCTCTGCAGTTCCTGGTTTCCATGCATTGCCCAAGTCTGTGTTCTGTGTGTCGTACTAATTGCTACACGGAATCCCTTTGCTCTTCCTTTTAGAATGCAGGTGGAAGCTAGGTATATGTGCTCCACTCTGTGGGAGGTTTGAGATAAGGAAGTTTGAAATGGATGAGGCAAAGGAGGGGGAACCGATGAGATAGCCACTACATCGTACCCTCCAATTTGGGAAGGAGGTGAAAATCTTTGACGGTTCCCATCTCCCCATTCCATTGTAAATAACCAAATTGTGTGTAGAGCCCTGTTGTGAAAGTGACATGCTATAACTTTTGACATCTACATGCCTTTCTGCAGAGTGCTGATCGATATTAGTGTCACTTGACTGTATGTCTGGTAGCGTGATAAGGGTTAAAGTGTTTTGTAAAGAGGATTCCACACTGCAAAAAAGGTCCATATTCTGGTAAAGGGTGAGGATGGAATTGGATCCCTCTGATCATTGACATTTTGCATATCATTGCATTGCCTATGGGAAGTAGCATGTGAACAATTCAACGATGTGAGGGCGAATGTATGCCGAAGCAAAATGCTGTGGAGTGTCATTATGTTTCAAGATCTTGAAGATACCTTGATCTGTTTTAGACAAACAGAGGGAATGACTCACCCAAGATAGAAAGTTCACAACACATAAACTACACACATGCAACTTCTATAAACAACTCAGAGAACACACAATGAACTGAACCCTGAATATATTGCAGCATTCAAAATAGTGAACCTTGAACAAAATTCACTTTAGGGTTCCAAAGTGAAGGTGCCTCTGCTGCACCAAATCTCCTGCTCTATGTGGCTCAGGGGGATGCTTAGGTAGGCTAGGGTAGACAGGAACAAATCGGTAGAACTGTACTGAAGAAGCTTGGGGGGAAGATGTTTATACAGGGGCTGGAACAGCGCCTGGACTGGCTGACTGCCAGTCGGAAGTCTGGTCTGTCAGCCTATCTGGCTGACTGGCTCCTGGCTGATCGGCCTACAGCCTATTTAAAGGACCCATAGTGGGGTCTTCCCAATGAGGGGGCTCCTGTACTGCAGCCTCCTGCAGCTCATGCTGAACCAATGGACGGCCTAGTAGCCCTCACAAAATAAACAAAAAGGATATCTCCCTCAGGCCTTGCCCCCGAAACAGGGCATAATAACACCTACACACAATACCCCCCAGGCAGGCCTAATTTCCTTGATGGGGCTCAAAGGCAGGCACTGCCATATTGTAACACCCCCTCGCAGCACCTGGTTGTGGGCCTATACCTACACACTGAAGTAAATACTCCACTGCTCCCGAGAATTGTAAGAAGGTCAGTTACAATTCTCTTTCGTTGAACAATGAACAAGCTCCACCAAACCATCCGCAATCAGCTGCCAGGTGCAATGACAATCCACCTCATATGCTTCGTGCGTTGTGAAACACTAGATTGTTGCTATAGCAATGCAACTTTCACTATCAGACTGGATCAATGAAGGATTGCCTTATGTATGCCCCAAATTTATTAACAACTTTCTGCCAGACAGCCTCGCTCAAAGTGAATCTTGCTGCGCTGTACTTTGCTTTTATCAATGATAGCGCCACGGTCTGCTGCTTCTTGAAATGAGACCTAATCCAAGCAAGCAACAATAATTGTAGTAGATTGTCACAAATCAACGTATTCAGCCCAATCTGAGTCAGTGTATCCTCCAAACTCAGGTCCTTGAGGGTAGAACTGTGAGAGAGAGGAGAGTGAGAGAGCAAGAGAGCTGAACGTAACGTTACAATAGATGAAGTTAGTACAACAAGAGGGAAAGGTTTTGTCTAAGTGACAAAACCTTATCCTTCACTAACCGTAGTTAGTGAACTAACTGTGGTTAGGGGGAAAAACCTCAAATGAGGGAAAAGTGCCCCTAACCTACTTATTACATTAGCATGTCATCTACATAAAGAATGATGACCAAAATATCCCCCCCATCCTTCTTGATGTAGAGGGTGCTCTTAGTTGGACTATTGTGCAGCCCCTTGCTAGTTAGAAAGGCATCAATTTTGGCATACCATGCACGTGGGGCTTGTTTCAGCCCATACAAAGCTTTATTCAGCTTGCATACCTGATGTGCATTTCCTGAAATTTCAAAGCCCGGAGGTTGTTTGACATAAACCTCTTCCAACAAGTCTCCATTAAGGAAAGTTGCTTTAATGTCCAATTGCTGAACATTCCATTCAAAATTTGCAGCCATTGCTATAACTGACCTGATGGTGGTCATTCTGGATGTAGGAGCAAAAGTCTCCTCATAATCTATGTTCTTTTTCTAAGCATATCCTTTTGCAACCAGTGTAAACTACTCGGTGCTTTCTATCAATTCAGACAATGGATTTTGCAGAGGCGTTCGAATGAAATGATTGCGAGTTGCCAAACACATATACTTGAACTTAAGAGTTTGCAATTAAGTTGGAATTAAGACTTATATAGCTTAAACACAAAGTGACATCATTGGAAATTGCAATATGATTGAGGGGCCAAGACGGCCCCCCCCCTTTATCCAGGCTCACTTTATTCTTGAAAATGGAGATACAAGACAAAGTTGCAATGCACCTTCCAAACTGATGAACTCAGTGAAAACCTAGGACCTAGATACAAGACTCAAGAGCATATGTGCAAGGTAGACAACAAAAAGGAGGACTCCAAGCTCAGGTTTCAACTCTTGGCTTGCCCAATCCACAAGGAAGAAGCCTGCAACAATCACCACTTACATCCAACATTAGAGGCAAGCACTAGTTTCTAGAAAGATAGTAGAAACAACATGAAATAGTGCTGTAAATGAGATAAACTTGACAATACAGGCTCCCTTCGTGACTTGACCCTTTTGTAGATGAAGTCCTTGATGCCTCTGAAGCTACCTCGGGTGAGGAGAGTGTGGAAATGGGGCTGGAATGAGAACAGCTTAGAAAACTGCATGTAGGCTAGAGAGAGAAAGCCTTTATGGAGTGATAGCTGTAGAGAGAGAGTGCCAATGCTGATCCCAGGGAGGGGATGTAAGAGAGGAGTTGCTGCTGTTCCAGAGGTGCACATAAAGGCAGATATCTGCAAGGGAAATGGGCTGGAACAATAGAGAGAGAAATTTTGCAGTAGAGAGAGAAAGACTGCAGCAGGAGAGAGAAAGGGGCTGTGGCTGCTCTAGGCTAGGAGAAGGAGAGAGGATGCTGCTGCTGTTCCAGAAGAGCTGAGAGGGGACAGATTTCTGGAGAGGAGGGGCTGGAACTGTAAAGAGAGAATGTGCTGCTATAGAGAGAGAAAGTGCTGCTGAGGTGAGAGAATGGCCTAGGGAGAAGCTGGCTGCACCCAAGGAGCTGGAGAGGTTCTGCTGCATCAACCAAAAGGAGAGAGAAGAAAAGTGACGAATTTTTCATGTAGGGAATGAAGGGGAGAGGCCTTCTTTTATAGGCTCTGCCCCCCCCCCAGGCTTAGAGTGGAAGGTGGACACTTGTCCCAGATTTTTGGTGGGCTGCAGTCCCAAAGAGGATAGCCCACAACCTGTCCCAAATCTACCAGATTTGGGGCCAGACACTTGGCGTGCATGCCCTGCCACTTGCCATGCATGCTGCCACATGTGTGGGACAGGTGGACTGACCTGCCAGTTCAGATTCCATGTGGCAGTCTGCCACGTGTCACTCCCAAAAACCCTAAAATTTCAAAGTTGTTAGAATTCAATTCTGATCGCACCCACGGGTTCCTAACGGCTTGGACTATCTATTGACGTACTCTAAGGTCATAATTGAGCCATACTGAGCTCATTTGTTTGTCGTCTTATCTTGTATCTCCATTACTCTTGGCATGCTGCCAGGCCCACACCCAAAGCTCAGGGAACATTCTCTTGAATGGTTCCTAGGTCAGTATGCAATCTGTGCATTTGATTGGTCCCATGTTTAGGTACTCAGGTGGGGTGTGGTTTCCAGATGTCCCTCTCAAAGAGAGGCCATCACTCTTGTGGGTCACTAATGCCCATAACCCCAAGCAAGGGGGTCCACCCTCAAATGCTAGACCTAGTCCCCATTGTCTGTAATTGAGCAGTAGGAAAACATTTCATTTCTTAATAAGCATACTATTGAAAAACAAAAAGAAATAGTACCAAGCAAGTGGATACATGTTGAAGCAGGATGACATTCCATGCGTCTTTCATTCGGTTGTGCTCAACTGAAATGCTTCCTCATAAGCATCCAGGATTTCAGGACACTCCTGAAATGTAGCTATGTCCACCCATTGGGCATGGGTGGATGGGAGCCCTCTGAACTTCAAAGATACATCTTGCGAGTCGTGCCTCGACGTCTCGTAGTGCAGTTATGCAGAATAATTTGATCTGGGATCAATAAGATCTCAGTGTCCTCTACTTCAGGTGTATCGTCCAGTGTGGGCTCTTGAGGTGGTTTCCCGATTAAGGGTTTCACCAAGCTTACATGGAAGACATCGTGGATCTTCCAATGCTCTGGAAGTCTCAATCGGACTGAGACATCATTTATTACCTGCAACATCTGAAAAGGACCATAATATCGAAAGGATAGCTTGAAGTAGATGCGCTTTTTGCCTACTTTGGTTTTTAACCGGGCTTTCTCAAATTTCAATAAGACCCATTGACCTTCTTTCACTGCAAACGCCCTCTGTCTTTTATTTGCAGCTGCTCTTTGTTTCTCCTGTGCCTTTTGAATGGCTGCTCGAACCGTGGCATAAGCAGAGTCATAATCCTCCACGAGTTGATCAGCGGCAAAGATTTTCTCTTTTGTTTGCATGAGTGGAGTTGGTAAAGATCTACTATATACAATTTCGAAAGGAGCTTTTCCAGTGGAGGAATGAATTGTGTTGTTATAAGCAAACTCCACAAGAGGAAGGAATTTCTCCCAAAAGGTTTGCTGGTCATGCACATAAAATTTCAGCAAATCCAAGAGTGTATTATTCGTAACTTCAGTTTGGCCATCCGTTTGAGGATAAAAAGCTGAGGAGAAACTTAGAAGGGTTCCAAGGTTCTCAAACAAAGCCTGCCAGAAGTTACTAGTGAACTTTGAGTCTCTATCTGATACTATAGACTTGGGCATGCTGTGGTGTCTAAAGATGTGTCTAATAAATAAATGGGCAGCTTCAGGTGCCTTGAGATTCTTTCTGCAAGGAATGAAGTGGGCTTGCTTGCTGAATCGATCTACTATCACCCAAATCATGTCATGATTTTGATTGGTCCTGGGAATTATTGTAATGAAGTCCATGGTGATGTGTTCCCATGGTCTCTCAGGAATGGATAGGGGTTGAAGTAAACCATTTGGTTTTCCTCTCTCATACTTAGCTTTTTGACATGCGAGACAAGCTGAAATGTAGGCAGCAGTGTCCTTTTTCATGTTAGGCCAGTAGAAAAATTTATCCATGGCTGAAAAAGTGGCCACAATACCCCTATGACCAGCATAGGGTGGGTTATGGCTTTCCTCCATCACTTTAGATCTAAGCTGCTTTGTGATACATAGTTTGTTCTCCATGAATAAATAGCCATCCTTGATGTGGTAGGCATGATGGGTGCCTCCATCTTTCAAATGTGCCCATGGCTGAGCAAAATCAGCATCTCCCTCATAGAATTCTTTGAGGGCTGTTAGCTCATCATGATAGGGAACTGAAATATGGTGAAGCCGTGGTCTACGAGAAAGGGCATCAACCACTACATTCTCTTTTCCAGGAGTATATTGTATCTGGAAATGAAATGATTGCAGAAAGGTAGACCATTTCATATGTCTCTCTCTGATCAGAGGTTGAGTTAGAAAATATTTAAGACTTTCATGATCAGTTTTTACAAGAAAATCTATCCCTAAAAGATAATGTTTCCAAAGTTTGAGAGCATAAATTACAGCTAAGAGTTCTTTTTCATAGATATCATAATGAAGTTCAGCATCTCTTAGCCGTCGGCTTTCAAAGGCCATAGCATGACCATCTTGGATAAGAGAAGCCCCAAGGCAATCGCCACTGGCATCAGCTGCTACTAGGAATGGTTTCCTTAAGTCAGGAATGATAAGTACAGGAGCTGTAGTCAGGGCATGCTTTAGAGCATTAAAAGAGTCCTTTTCTTTTTGGGTCCATCTGAACTTCAGATTTTTCTTAGTGAGATCATGTAGAGGAGCTGCAAGTTCAGCAAAATGCCAAATAAACCTTCGGTAATATGAGCATAGGCCTAGAAAAGACCTTACCTCATGGGCATTCTTCAAGTCAGGCCACTCTATAATTGTTTGTATCTTGGCTGGGTCCATACGGACACCTTCTCGTGAGATAATGTGACCAAGATAGTGAATCTCAGGAAGAAAGAACTCACTTTTCTTCTCATTGATGTGAAGAGCATTTTCAGCTAATATTTGAAATACAATCTTTAGATGCTCCTTATGCTCTTTCTCATTCTTGCTGAAAATGAGGATGTCATCAAAGAAGACGGCAGTGAACTGTCTATAGTTCCTGAACAACCGTTCCATCAGCCGATTGAACGTGGTTGGGGCATTGGTAAGGCCAAATGGCATTACCATATATTCATACAGCCCAAATGTGGTTCGGAAGGTTGTTTTATGAATGTCCTTAGGTACAACTCGTACCTGATGGTAGCCACTCTTAAGATCTATGCGGCTGAAAATTTCAAATCCTCCTAAACGATCAAGGATATTGTCTATACGAGGAATCGGGAAACGATAACCTGTTTGTTTAAGGCTCTATAGTCTATGCACATCCTGAAGGTTTTATCCTTCTTTTGGACTAGTAAGACAGGAGAGCAAAAAGAAGAACTACTGGGTTGGATCAATCCCTTGTCCAAGAGTTCTTGGACTTGCTTGAAGATTTCATCTTGTTGAGATTGACTAACTCTATATGGGGGTCTATTTGGAGGTGAAGACCCTGGAACTATGTCAATTTTGTGATCCTCTGGTCTCTCAGGAGGGAGGTGACTAGGAAGTTCCTGAGAGAAGCAACTAGAGAATTCCTGAAGGAAATCTAATCTTTCTTTTGTGAGAGGATCTGACTTTTCTTCACTTGGTTGCTTATCGTGTACAAATACTAGAAAAGAACATATCATTTCTTAAGCAAATTGGGAGATCATGCGTGACTTACCATAGGAATGGTGTTTCCTGAAACTCCCGCTGTAATGCTCACATCTCTACCCTTATGTTGGAGGGTTAGAATATTCTTCACATAATCGATTCGGGGGTTGACTTGCTTATGCCAGGGCATGTCGAGAATTACATCTGATCCTTGAAGTGGTGCCACCATGAAGGGTAGATGATCCAAGTACCCCTGGATGTGTACCCGAAGCTTACCTTCTCTTCTTGGTTCTTGAAGGCTGCAGTTGCCTCCAAGGCTTCTCCTTTATCCTCTGGGGCTATCCCCAAGTTCTGTGCCATCTCATAAGAAATAAAGTTGTGAGTAGCTCCACTATCGAGCAAAAACAAAGCGGATTGATCCTTTACCTGACCCCATGTTTTCAACAAACTATGGGTGTCGTTTACAGCTCCCTTTTCTGGAGGTGCTTCCACCTTGTTAACTACCAAAACTGGCTTTTTGGGGGCTGCTTCTTTGTTGCTGCTGTTTTTGGCAGCTTGAGGGCATTCATAGAAGTTGTGGCCTCGCTCGCCACACTTGAAACACCGCCCTTTGGAGTAATACTTTTGCTTTTGTTGTGGAGACAATGAGCTGAAAGTGCGGGCTGCTTTCTTCGAAGGAGGCTGGCTGGCTGACTTTTGCTCTTTTGGTGTGTCCTTTGCTGTCTCCTTATCCTTTTGTTCCTTGGAAGAGGTTCCCTGGGACTTCCGCTTGTTGTTGTTGCCGTTCCGCTTGTTGGAGAAAGACTGTTTCTTCTCCACCTTCAAGGCGATGTTGATGGTGTCTTCGAGAGAAGTAGGAGTGGCAATGTCCACCTCATGCTGAACGACATACCATAGGCCAGCAAAGAACTTCCTTTGCTGCTCTTTTTTATCCTTCCTACTGAATGCTTGAACTTTTAACAAAGTATCCCAAAAACGATCAACATACTCGGTGACTTTCTCTTCTTGGCGTTGGCGGAGGATGTCCCACTGCACCATTGTATCTCTCTTAAACTCCTTAGGCAAGAAGTGCCTCATCAAGTTCTTCTTGAAGTGCTTCCAGGTGTGGGCTTGTTGTCCAGTGTTGACCATAGCTGCCCACCAGAGTGAAGCACGGTCTTGCATGTGCAGGATGGCAAACCGGATCTTCGCCTTGTCTTCGTACTCGTCCCCCTCAAAGAAATACTCGAGGTCTCGAATCCAGGCCAGCAAGACCTCGGGCTTGTCCTCTCCCTTGTACTTGGTAAACTTGAAGAGCTTATCTCCAAGAGGTACCTTATGCTTTGCATACCTTCGTCTCCGTGGACATCTCGAAGGAGATGGTGGACTCCGATGACACCGTCTACCTCGAGGAGGGGAAGAAGAGGATGATCTTCCCTCCATGTTGGAGTTATTGTTGTCCGCACGGCCTCTTCCTTGGGATTGGGGTCCTATGTCATGAGTTTCTGCTTGGTTGCTTTCCAGCACTTGAACCTGTTGAGCAATGTTTGACAAGAGAGCACTTAACTCATGCAGGTTAGGAGGAAGGTCAGGTCAATTGGCTGCCATGATGACAAGATAACTCAATGAAGGAGAGACTCAACAAGAGAAAGCACAGAGTACAGGACCACTGCTTAAGCTCTGATACCAATGTAAACTACTCGGTGCTTTCTATCAATTCAGACAATGGATTTTGCAGAGGTGTTTGAATGAAATGATTGCGAGTTGCCAAACGCATATACTTGAACTTAAGAGTTTGCAATTAAGCTGGAATTAAGACTTATACAGCTTAAACACAAAGTGACATCATTGGAAATTGCAATATGATCGAGGGGCCAAGACGGAGCTCCCCCCTTATCCAGGCTCACTTTATTCTTGAAAATGGAGATACAAGACCAAGGTGCAATGCACCTTCCAAACTGATGAACTCAGTGACAACCTAGGACCTACATACAAGACTCAAGAGCATATGTGCAAGGTAGACAACAAAAGGACTCCTCCAAGCTCAGGTTTCAACTCTTGGCTTGCCCAATCCACAAGGAAGAAGCCTGCAACAATCACCACTTACATCCAACATTAGAGGCAAGCACTAGTTTCTAGAAAGATAGTAGAAACAACATGAAATAGTGCTGTAAATGAGATAAACTTGACAATACAGGCTCCCTTTGTGACTTGACCCTTTTGTAGATGAAGTCCTTGATGCCTCTGAAGCTACCTCGGCGGGTGAGCAGAGTGTGGAAATGGGGCTGGAATGAGAACAGCTGAGAAAAACACCCTGTAGGCTAGAGAGAGAAAGCCTTTATGGAGTGATAGCTGTAGAGAGAGAGTGCCAATGCTGATCCCAAGGGAGGGGATGTAAGAGAGGAGCTGCTGCTGTTCCAGAGGTGCACAGAAAGGCAGATATCTGCAAGGGAAATGGGCTGGAACAGTAGAGAGAGAAATTCTGCAGTAGAGAGAGAAAGACTGCAGCAGGAGAGAGAAAGGGGCTGTGGCTGCTCTAGGCTAGGAGAAGGAGAGAGGATGCTGCTGCTGTTCCAGAAGAGCTGAGAGGGGACAGATTTCTGGAGAGGAGGGGCTGGAACTGTAGAGAGAGAATGTGCTGTTGTAGAGAGAGAAAGTGCTGCTGAGGTGAGAGAATAGCCTGGGGAGAAGCTGGCTGCACCCAAGGAGCTGGAGAGATTCTGCTGCATCAACCAAAAGGAGAGAGAAGAAAAGTGACGAATTTTTCATGTCAGCCCCCCCCCCCCAAGGCTTAGAGTGGAAGGTGGACACTTGTCCCAGATTTTTGGTGGGCTGCAGTCCCAAAGAGGACAGTCCACAACCTGTCCCAAATCTACCAGATTTGGGGCCAGACACTTGGCTTGCATGCCCTGCCACTTGCCATGCATGTTGCCACATGTGTGGGACAGGTGGACTGACCTGCCAGCTCAGATTCCATGTTGCAGTCTGCCACGTGTCAGCTGCCACGTGTCACTCCCAAAAACCCTAAAATTTTAAAGTTGTCAGAATTCAATTCTGATCGCACCCACGGGTTTCAAACAGCTTGGACTCTAAGGTCATAATTGAGCCATACTGAGCTCATTTGTTTGTCGTCTTATCTTGTATCTCCATTACTCTTGGCATGTGCCAGGCCCACATCCAAAGCTCAGGGAACATTCTCTTGAATGGTTCCTAGGTCAGTATGCAATCTGTGCATTTGATTGGTCCCATGTTTAGGTACTCAGGTGGGGTGTGGTTTCCAGATGTCCCTTTCAAAGAGAGGCCATCACTCTTGTGGGTCACTAATGCCCATAACCCCAAGCAAGGGGGTCCACCCTCAAATGCTAGACCTAGTCCCCATTGTCCGTAACTGAACAGCAGGAAAACATTTCATTTCTTAATAAGCATACTATTGAAAAACAAAAAGAAATAGTACCAAGCAAGTGGATACATGTTGAAGCATAATGACAACCAGCCTTGCCTTGTACCGATCAATGGACCCATCTGGTTTTCTTTTGACTTTGAAAACCCAATGTGTACCTATGGCATTCTTACCTGGTGGTAAATCCACGACATCCCAAGTCTGATTTTTATGAATGGACTGCAATTCATCGTGCATGGCATTCATCCAATGCACATTATCCTTTGCTTCTTCGAATGTCTCAGGATCCTTCTCATCAAGAAGAGTTTCTGCATAAGTTGATTCAACTGAAAGGGCCCCCCCCATGTGCCTTACTGTACTACGAGTCCTGCCAGAAAATGGAGCTTCAAGCTTACTCTTCCTGAGAGTCTGAAGCAACCAATGCGGGACTGTTTTGGCTACATGTATCTCTTGAATTTCTTGCCTGACAACTTCATTCACACCCTGAGGTTGTAGTAATTGAGCTGGGGGCTGAATCTGTACATGTGGATCTGGCGGAGGTTGCTGTAAATTCTGAGTTTCAGCGGGGGAACCAAATGCTATAGGAAGCATCCCCTCAAACACATCATCTGAAGAGGCTGGAATCTGAAATTCAGCATGTGTATGTGCAGAATTTTCAGAGAATGTAACATCTCTACTAACAAAAATCTTGCATGTAGCAGGATTGTAGAGACGATAGCCTTTGCTTTGTGAACTATATCCCACAAAGATGCATTTGAGTGCCTTATCTGACAACTTGTGTCTGAACTCCACAGGCACGTGGGCATATGCAACACAACAAAAAACTCTGAAATGGTCCACTGAAGGCTTTTCCCATGCCATGTCTCATAGGCAATGATTGTCTTCAAAGCCTTTGTAGGAGCCCGATTTAAAAGATAGTCGGCACACATGAGGCCTTCCAGCCAAAACCTGTGAGGCAACTTCTTACTTGTGAGCATGCATGATGCATCTATCCATTTCCGTGGCGGTGCGATTCTTTCGCTCAGCTTTGCCATTCTGTTGAGGTGTATGCCTCACTGTAAGCTGATGCATGATGCCTTTTTCTTTAAAAAATTTCTCAAATTCATGAGACATATACTTCCCCCCTCGATCTGTTCGAAGTGTCTGCACCTTGAGTCCTGTCTCATTCTCAACCATAGCCACAAAGTGTTTGAAATGCATAAGCACTTCTGATTTTGCCTTGAGACCATAGATCCAAGTGTAGTTGGTAAAGTCATCTATGAATGTAAAAAAATAGAGATAACCCCCAAAAGCAGGTGTCCTCATGGGACCGCAGACATTACTGTGAATAAGCTGTAATTTTCGTGTAGCTTTCACTGCACCATCCTTTTTGAAGGGAAGTCTATGCATTTTGCCAAGAATGCAGCCTTCACATGCATGAGGAGGAGGAGACTCCAAAGGAGGCAATGCACCAACCATATCATGCCTCTGAAGTGTCATTAAGCTGCCATAATTCATGTGCCTATACCTGGCATGCCATAACTCCGCATTCTGCATCGCAGCAGTGGGAGTGCTAACTAATAATGCAAGATGGGATCTTTTTTCATATAGATCAAGCTGAAAAAGACCCCGATACAAAGTGCCAGACAACATCAAAGCATAGTCATTTTCTTTGTCTCTGACTGCAGACTTGTCATTATAAAAAACAACCTGAAATCCTCCTCTATTGAGTGAGGACACTGAAAGCAAATTCTTCTTTATCCCTGGTACATAGAGTATATCTGAAATTTTGAAATCTATGCCATTAGTGGATGTGAGAATAATGTCTCCCACTCCACACAGTGAATAAGAAGAATTATTCGCACAAGTTACCTTCTTCTTGGTGGGTGAAGAATGCAGAGTTACAAACAGACTCTTCTTGGAAGTGATGTGCTTTGAAGCACCACTGTCAAAATACCAAGTATGAAGTGTCTTATCAACACTAAAGGAGCATTCATCCTTTGAAGGATCATAGTTGCAAGTCAAGAAAGCATATGGGTCATCATCATGAGTGGCTGTAATATCAGAGCTACCCACTGAAAAATCTGAAGTGCAAGGCAGAAAGGCATAGTGCTCTTTAACCAAGTTGGCTGCAACATCTCCTCGATCATGAGAATGTGGAACTGATGCATCTGATATAGCCATATCGGAATCCCTTTTCTTCTCTTTGGCTATGTGCTTTTTGCACTCCCCAATATAATGACTTGCCTTTTTGCAATAATGACAGATGCCCTTCTTTTTCTGCTTATTTGTATCACCCTTTGCCTTATAAGAAGGCTGTCCAGAATCAGCTTTATGCTGATGTGTGGGCTGATTGGCATGTGGCTTTTGCTGCCCTTTACCCTTGGGCTTGAACTTGGAGAGCATAGCATGCTCGCCAGCCCGGGTTGCCATATTTCTGCGAGTTTGTTCCTCCTGCAACAGAAGTCCTACCAACTCGTGAAAGGAGAGAGGATTGCTGCCCCCCCTCAATGACAAATTCAGCGAGGTGTGAAAACCGAGATAGGAATCAGGAAGAGAGTTCATAGTGGTGGTGATCATCTCTGAATCTGGAATGACTTCATCAATATTCAACAATTGTTTCTTGAGGTCCTAAAGCTTTGTGAGGTGAGAATTCATGGAATCTCCCTCCTCCATATGTATATGGGAAAGTTCTTGCTTTAGAAAGGAAACCCTGGCATCATTTCTTGCTGCAAACATACTCTCTAGTATTTCCCAAGCTGCCATAGATGTCTTGCATGACCGAATATGAGGTGTAATGAACCTCTTGACAGAAAGAGAAATTACTGAAAGAGCTTGTGCATCTCTAGAGTCCCATCTTTTCTGTTCTGCTGTGGGAGCTCCTGGAGCAGCTGCTCCAACCACCTGTGCTGCATTTATACCTCTACCCCTGCCTCCAGTTGTAGGAGTGACAGGTGTAGTAGCTGTATCTAGTCTTGCTTCATCTCCATTGACATAATCCCAAAGATGTCTGCCAACCAAGATATTGCGAACCATGAAACTCCAAAAGGAGTAGTTGGTGCCATCCAACTTATCCTCCTGTGTGAGAACCCCGAACACCTCATTGGAGTTGTTCTGAGCCATTTATACCAGATAATATCGAAAAATACAGCAGACTGACCAGGTGAAATCCCTTCCTGGGATATAAAATGCACAAGTAAAATCTCAAAGAAAAATCTGCCCACAGTGACAAATACTGTCACAACCTGTGAAAGGCTCAGAATGCACTCCAATCGTCCTCTACAAATGCTCTCAAAAACTTCCAAAAAACACTGCAGAATTTGCCAATGTCTGCAATGTCACTCAAAATGAGTCCAAAATTGCCTGCAACAGTCCCAAAATGCTTTTACACCGCCAAATTGCATCCGAATGCCAAAAGCCCCAATTTCTTTAGCGAAATTGCATCCAAAAGAGGGCAAATTGCTTGAAAGCCCCAAAAATGCAAGAATTTGCTGTGTAAAGCGGAAATCCCCAAATTTTTGCAAGAAATTGCAACTCAAAAGGGGCAAATTGACTGAAAGCCCCAATTTGCAATTTATTTGCAAAAGAAGTAAATTCTACTGCCAATGTGCTCGAATGTGACTCAAACTGAGTCCAAAAAGCGTGCAAAGCTCCCAAATTGCTCTTCTTCTGCAAAATTGTAATCCAATTGCAAAAGCCCCAATTTCTTGCCATAAATTGCAACCAGAAGACGGCAGATTGACTAAAAGCCCCAACTGTTGCAAAAATTGCAATGCAAGTCCAAAATCCCTAGACTCTTGACAAATCTGTAATCTGCCTGCAATACTTGTCCAAGAATGTACAGAAGCACTAGATTTTTGTCCCAAAGATTGCAATGTGCCTGCTAAATATTACTTGCTGCAAAAATAGAAGTACCTACACCTTGTGTTTGCTGGTGGCAGCAGCGCAGTACGGATGTATGGACTAACTGCCTGCAGTTGGAACGGGAGTGGCATGCACAACTTTGTACGGATGTACGATCATCCTTCCTGTGTAGTACGGGCACGTATGGACGGTAGTACGTCGAACAGCTTTGAAGCTGTGTACTACCAAGCAGCCAACAGGCTGTGCATACAGCCAAATGGCTCATAGCACGGACGAGCAGTAGGTATGAACAATCGGCGCAGATCTGTACGGAGATACTTGTACGGAGCAGGTGGTACGGCGCAGGTACGACGAATGTACGGCCATCAAACTCCAAATCCATACAGTGTTCGGACGTTGTATGGCTGTTCACGGGCATTGTACGACAGTCTGCGCAAGATTGTACGGACAGTCAGCGCAGGTACGGATTGGCGCAAGAGTACCGTAGAGATTGTATGGACAATCAACGCAGGTACGGACTGCTATTGTACGAAGGTACGGATGGCAGATTGGCGCTGGGTGTAATGGGCTAGGAGCTGTGAGCCAGGGGCTAGGCCGGAAGCTAGGAGCAGGGTCTTGCTGCTCTGATACCAAATGTGAGAGAGAGGAGAGTGAGAGCAAGAGAGCTGAACGTAACGTTGCAATAGATGAAGTGAAGTAGTACAACAAGAGGGAAAGGTTTTGTCTAAGTGACAAAACCTTATCCTTCACTAACCGTAGTTAGTGAACTAACTGTGGTTAGGGGAAAAAACCTCAAATGAGGGAAAAGTGCCCCTAACCTACTTATTACATTATAATGGTCACTGCTAGAATATAATAATAATTCTAACAAGAAGATACCAAAATCTTGAGTATGCTTCAGCTATCTGAGAACTCGTAACCTTGCTGTCCAATGTGATTGGTGAGGTGTGGGAAAACCTGCCCAACACACTAATTGCAAAAGAAATATTTGGGTGTATGTTTGTGAGATAAAGAATGCATCCCACCAACTGATGCTATAGTGTACCTTCCACCAAGAGCAAAGAATCATGTCTGGAAAGTTTGCTCCCTGGATCCATTGGAGTAATTATTGGGCTACTTTGTCATGTGGAATCCCTCCAAAAGCTCCAAGCAATACCTGTATTGGCTGAGGAATTTCCCTTCAGGTGTCCTCTGAATCTCCATATCAAGCAAGTAATGAAGCTCAAATGTTTCTAATGAATACATCGAGCATCATGTATCAAAGCTCGACAGTCTGGTGGGGATCTATAACACGGGCATATCATAGTAGCTAGTGTATGGTTTTCAACGTTGCGAGAGCCTATCATGAGATTGAAACTGCACAATTTTCTATGTTTTCAGAGGATGAGTTTGGGCATGTTCCTGGATTCATCTAGATATATACCTCTAGTCCCCCCCACGGTGGGTGTATATACCTCTAGTTCCCACGATGGTGGGTGTACTTTCATGATGTTTTTCAGCTGTTGGTCTCATAAGCTTTTTCGGTCTTCTATCTCTCTCATTTTTTTCTTAGTTTATTGCCTTTTGGGTTCCATTTTTAGGGCTGGGTGAGGATGTACAACTTTGAATTGTAGGATTGGGTTTTGTGAGTCATATGAAGGGGTTTATACACTAGCCTTATCTTCTAACACCCCCTTCCCTTCTAATTAGTGAGATATTTAAGTTACGCTTTGGTAACCATCAAAGGTAGTATGTGTCTTTAGTGGTGCCATTTTAGCATTTGTACTTACGGTTTACTTTTTTTTTTGCAGTTACCAGCAGGATTGGCAGCGACTGTGTGTTGTACTTCACTCGTGGGAGTTGGTTTGTCTGGCGCAAGACAGGCTTTTGCTGTAGCAGACATGGGTGAAGCCTCAACAGGCTTTTCTCTAGCCAGTCCTGAAGTCATGTATGTAATATTTGCCATTGAGGCAATTGCTCTTATTGGAGCGGCTGTGGGAGGTAACAAGTTCAAAAATTTTAATGCTCCTTTACATTCATGATAATGTTCGCAGCAATTTTATAGTACTAGAAGGGATTTTAGGTTCAGTTTGTTTTCGATAATCTGTGTAAGAGCACGCTGTTCACAAAAAACAAAGCATGATTGGAGATTCTTGACATTGATGCCCATCCTTTCGACATAGCTCTCATGCCTTGTGTCAGACAACATATTTTAGTGCAGGAAAGACAGAAATTTGTTTTATTGTCTTAAATGATTATGCCCCAAAGGCAAGAAGTGGAGATTTTATTCACGATGTCAACTCGACATAATGGTTAGCAGTAGAGAGTTGCTGCAAAAGCAGAGTAGGGATAGTCATACTACCTGAAAATGTGCAATGCGATAAGGATTACAAGTATTAATTTGCAAGATGAATTCAATTTCACTTTGACTACAAATATAAAAGGGCTGAGTGTTCAGTTTATGTGTTTTCAAATCGTTTGATTGCAGTAGATTTTCTTGCATTGGGCATAGGCAAGCATAGTTAAAAACACATGCTTGTGTATATAGTATCAAAGAAGGCTTTCTGAAATTATAAGTACATGTCGAGATTATGATTCTGAGAATTATGACTTGACAGTGTGCATAGATCAAGGTGTACAACTAGGCATGCGTGTGCATATATCAATGTGTGTGCGCACGCACACACACAGACATATACATATACATATGTACATACATACACACAGATATATGCAAGTGCGCACATGCGTGTGTGGGTCTCTTTGTCTCTCCCTCTCTCTCTCTCTCTATCTATCTATCTATATATATATATATATAGAGAGAGAGAGAGAGAGAGAGAGAGATGTTGAAACCCCCCAGCCCCTCTCCTATGTATTAGCATGTTGGTACACATGCAAACATATGACACATAAACCTAGGATTTATCCCATCTTGTTAGCTTCGTATTCATAAAAGATTAAGGCATAATTTGTGGATTTCTCTCATTTTGAGCACTTTGTCTATTTTTGTGAGTTATAGAATTCTGAGTTGACAGCTGCAATCATGAGTGCTCAACTGTTGTTAGAATTTATATGCTCCTTGTTCTTGTCAATAGGAAGCAAGGGATGATGACGGTACATTGATAGTCGCCAAATAACGGTTGATTCTTCTTTAACTCGATTTGAACCTGGTGAGAGTATCATAATCGATTGATGAGAAAATTACTACTTTGGTGACTTTGAACAAATCCTTGGCTGTCTCATTTTTTCCTGAATTCATCGCATGGGTGGCAAGAGCCATATACTCCTTTGTCAGTAGATTCTGTTGGAGGTCAACATCTCGTGATGTTACCGGGGCCTTTGCTCTGCCCTTGTGAGGTTAGGTTAGGCAGAGTGAGGGCCTTGTTGTGGGTGTGCCTGCCCCCCGTGAGAGTAGAGTAGCACAGGACAGATCATGCCCACCCGGGGCATTTGCAGGCCCGTTCATATGCCATGTGGCAGCTCATATGGAGGTGCCTATGTGGTGTGCCTGTGGGGCCACCTTTGGGGCAGCATATATGCAGCAGTCCAGCCCCCCAGGAGCCTATTTGTAGGCAAAGGTGGGCCTACCTGTTAGTCCTGATAGGGTATGGAGGAGAGCAGGCCAGTCAGCCGTCTAGGGTCCTAGCAGTCAGCCCTTTTGGCAGGGGAATCAGCCCCCTTTATAGGGCTGCAGGGAAGGCCCTATATACAGGAGGGTCGGCCCACATATCAGGCTGGTTGGCCCCTTATATGCAGACTGACTAGGTGGGTAGGGGCTATATATAGGTCCCTTCCTCCCCTCATTTGGCATTTCCGTTTGGACTCTGGAACCTTTTGAGCAGTCTTGTGGGCGGTCTCTTCAGTAGATGTTTTCCCAAGCAGGCTGTGGGGTTTTGGCCTCCCCTCCGCTCAGCCTCTCCGCCTCAGCCCCCCCTCACCCGCTCAGCCTCTCTCTCTCTCTCTCTCTCTCTCTCTCTCTCTCTCTCTCAAGCAACCAAGATGCCAAATAGGGGTACGAGACCCATGGGACATACACGTCGTTACAAGTGATGTTTTGGAATTGTAGAGGTTTCCCTTGGAATAAGGGAGTCAGTATTAATGCATTCATATAGGGAGCAGATATAGCTTTCCTGGGGGAAACTTGGGAAAGCGAGCTTTGCAGAATCCCAGAAATACCGGGATATGTGGTACATACAGTCTACCAAAAGCAAATTGGAAAGAGAGGCCAAGGAGGAGTGGCATGCATGATCCAGGAACACTTAGCAGACAAAATCAGCATGTACAGAGCTGATAAGCACAAGAGGTTTATATGGCTGAAACTGGAATTTGGTGACTACCCTCTCTTCTTGGCAGGATGTTATATACCTCACCATGAGTCCCCTTTCTATGCTCGGAATGGAATAGATTCAAGTGCTGCATTTGAATCACTATGCCTAGACATTGCAGAACTGAAAGACATTGGCAAGGTAATAGTCATGGGGGACCTCAATGCTGGAATTGGACAGTCGCAATTCCAACCTATTATGCACGATGAATTGGATAAAGAAGCTGCAATTGAAATAGATGCCTTGTGGCACAGGACATCAGAAGATGATACTGTAAATGCGCAAGGAAGAGCACTCGGGTGTATGATGAATGTGCCAATTTTGAATGGGATGCAACGCTTTCCAAGGACCAACAAGATGACATGTTTCTCTGCCAGCGGGGGACATAGTGTCCTTGATTATGTCCTGGCCCATATCAATGCTCTACATGATATAGAAACTTAGACCATCTCCCACTATGGTTGACTCTTGGTATTCCAACTGAAAGAGAAGTGCAGAAATTTGCAGCCACTTCAAGAGGCTTCCGTATTGATCAAGACAAGCAGAAAGACTATGCCATCACACTAGATGCAAAACTGAATGCAATGGCAATCACACCCACATGGGAAGCCCTCAGAAAAGCTGTCCTTGACATTGCAACGCAGATTTTTGGAGAAATTTCCCAGGACAGAAAGAAGAGACATAAAGGGCTGCCCCACAAGAAATGGTATGATGATGAATGCAACCAACTACGCAGTGAGCTGAAACATATTTCTTAACCTCTACAGACAGAAGGAAAAGCAATACAATGCCCTCACGAGGAAGAAGAAAAGAAATTACATTTTAGAAAGGGAAAAATCTGATTTGCTTACATTCATCAAGAATCCCAGAAAGGGGTGGAAACAGGTTAAGGGCCAGAAGAAAAAGGTCATGTGCAATATCTCTGATGAGGAAATGATGGAGTATGTCACCAAGCTCTATAATCATGCCAATGCCACAGAAATGGGAAATGAAACAATGTCATATGCTTCAGCCAGCCCTTTCACTTTTGAGGATGCTGAAGCAGGGTTGAAAAAGATGGCAAATGGCAAGGCCTTTGACCACATGCACATGTGTGCTGAACTCTTCAAATGGACAGAAGACAGGGCACGACAATGGCTGTCCCACATACTGACAAACGCTTTACATCATGGCTTCCCTCAAGATTGGCAAGAGAATTGGGTTCAGCCTCTATTCAAAGGAGGAGACAAAAATTCAGTCACCAATTAAAGGACTATAATGGTCAGTTCCACACTAGCCAAACTTTTTAGCACAGTGCTTGAGGCAAAAATCAGCAATTGGGCTGAAGAGGCCAAGAAGAGAGCCATTGGCGAAGCGGGCTTCTGTAAAGAACATAGAACTGCGGATCACTTGGTCACATTAAGAGTACTCATGGATGAGAGCAGGCTCAAAGGAGAAACTCTTCTGTGTTGCTTTGTAGATTTCAAGAAGGCATTTGATACAGTCCCGAGAGGTGGCCTATGGAAAAGAATGCAAGACTTCGGAGTCCCTCTGGCACTAAGGGTAGTTTCTCTCGCATATACGAGAAGGTATCTTGCAGACTCAGGCAAGAACGTGTAAGAAATCCTAGATTTACTATATTTAGAAATGTGCTAAGGAACAGAAAGAAGACTGAAATAGCAGAGAACAAGGAATATTTGTATTGCTTGAGTGTCTGTAGTATTTGTAGTGTGTCATCCATACAATTGGGCCTCTCTTATATAGAGAGTGAAGAGTCACACATGAAAAGGTGTGTACTCCAAAGTGTATGTGCATGAAGAGGTGTGTATCCCTTGTGAAGGGTGTGACCCTTGATGAGAGGGTACATTACAATAGGAGTGTCTCTTCCATATAATGTCTCTTGTGAAGGGTTGTGCCTCATAGGAAGTGTCCCGTCGAAAGAGCATACCCTTCCACAAGTGTCCATTCATCAAACCATCCATAAGTCTAAGGTATAGAGAAAGGAATACGTCACAGAGCGTGACATCCCCTCCCACTCAAAATAAGACCCTGGTGGAGATAATGAACTGATGTAGAAAATATCACGGTAAATTCTGAAAATACTGTTGTAAAATGTCAGGGTATTGCTGTAAGTCTTCATCAGATTGCCAAGTAGCATCGGAGTCGTCCAGATCTCGCCAAAGAACAAGGAATGCCGTGATAAGTCGATGTCGAGTCTCTCACTGTCGATGGTCCAGAATATGCTAAGGAATAAGGAGAACATAATCGTCATCGATTTCTGGGACATAATCACCTGTAGGAGGAATTGCTTCATCGCCTGGAATATACGTCTTTAGCCAAGAAATATGAAATGTCGGATGGAATTACCCCATGATGGTGGTAATTCCAATTTGTAACTTAAAGGTGAATTTTTCTTAACGATCCGGAAAGGTCCATAGTATCTTGGTCGCAACTTAGGAAACACAGACTTAACCGTCTTATAGCGATGTGGGGCTATAAATAATAGCACCATGTCACCAGTGTCAAATTCTAGGTGACATCTATGTTTGTTGGCAGACCGTTGATACCGCTCTTGCGCTTTTCGCATATGATCCCTGACTTGGAGTAGAATGTCTTGCATTTCTTGAACCAGTTGATCAGCTAGGGCCATTCGATGTTGAAGTATAAAATTTGTTGGTACAATCGGAGTGTGTCCATAAGCTGCTTGGAATGTAGTCATGTTGATGGCACTATGGAAAGAGTTATTATAAGCAAACTCAAGGAGTGGTAGATACTCTTCCCAAGCTGCTAGGCGTGACTGAATATAATGTTGAAGCATTTCTTCCAGAACTTGGTTGACTCTTTCAGTCTGGCCATTTGATTCTGGGTGGTAGGCTGAACTGAACAGTAGAGTTGTACCCAAAGATTCGAACAGGGAAATCCAAAAGTGACTGGTAAACTTAGGATCTCTGTTGGATACGATATTCTTGGGCAATCCATGGTGTCGGAAGATGTGTTGTATGAAGAGTTTGGCGATGTCCGGAGCCTGTGCACTGCTTTTGCAAGCAACAAAGTGTGCCCTTTTGGACAATCGATCAACAATTATCATAATTTGAGTGTTACCTCTGGAGGATCGTGGTAGTGTTGTAATGAAATCCATGGAAATACTTTCCCACCTTTCTGTTGGAACTGGAAGAGGCTGAAGAAGTCGTGCTGAAAGTCGTTGGCTTGCTTTCATTTGTTGACAAGATAAGCAAGATGTAACCATTTTGATGACGTCGCTTTTCATTTGAGGCGAGTAGTATGTTGCACTGAGTAACCTATAAGTCTTGTTGATGCCTGGATGGGCAGCATAAGGAACTACATGATGCTCTTTTAACAAAAGACGTCGAACATCATTGTCATGTGGTACACAGACGCGATCTTGATAATACAGAAGGTCGTCTGTATAAGAATAGGATGAGAAAATCTTCTGTTCGGAAGTCGATCTTTTGAAAGAACTTGTACTGCTGTGCCGAAGTCTTTATCATTGAAATACTTCCCTTTGAATGAATTCGGAACATCCACAGATAATGTAGAGATTACCATAGCTGATGCTAGAGTTAACTTGCTGAGAGCATCTGCAACTACATTGGAATGTACTCAATGGTCATGTCAAAGTTGGCCAGAAACTCAACCCAGCGTGCTTGTCGAGCGTTCATGACTGGATGAGTAAAGATATACTTTAGAGAGTGATGGTCTGTCTTAACCACCGAGTTGGCTCTCATGAGATAATGTTTCCAAGAGCGATAAGCATGTACAACGGCAAGAAACTCCTTATGATAAACCGGGTATCGGGTTTGGATATCGGAATGTTTATGGCTGTCAAAAGTAATAACTCTGCCTTCTTGCATCAAGACTGCTCTTGTAGCGATGTCGGAAGCGTCGGTCATGACCTCAAATGGAAGGTTTGGGTCAGCAATAGCCATAACTGGTGTGGTAGTGAGTGCTTGCTTGAGTTGTTGGAAACTATAACTCTGTTTCAGGAAGCCATTGAAAAACTACTGTGCGTTTCAATAATTCGGACATAGGAGCTGCGATTTCGAAAAACTGATAGACCTTTGTATGGTAGAAGTTTGCCAATCCGAGAAAAGAGCGGACATCATGAACATTCTTAGGAGTAGGCCAATTTTGGATTACCTTGACCTTCTTGGGATCCACAGAGATGCCTTGAGCTGAAATAACATGTCCCAAATATTCAAGTTGGGTCTTGAAGAACTCACTCTTCTCAATGTTGATGTAGAGAGAATTTGCGCGGAGAACTTCAAAAACTTGGTGAAGATGTTGTTTGTGCTCATGAAGGGATCTGCTGAAAACAAGGATGTCATCGAGGTAAACGATGACGAACTTATCGAGGAAAGGCCTGAAGATGTCGTTCATTAGTGTCATGAATGTGGTTGGGATTGCCAAAAGGCACGACCAAACATTCATAGTGTCCATACTTTGTTCGAAAAGCTGTCTTGTACTCATTGCCTTCTCGTATGCGAATTTGATGATAACCTGAACGAAGATCAATCTTTGAGAATTGTGTGGCGTGTAGAAGTTGATCGAAGAGGTCATCGATGCGAGGCAATGGATACTTGTTTTTGATAGTGAGCTTGTTGAGGGCTCAGTAGTCGATGCAGAGGCGCATTGACTTATTCTTTTTTTCCACAAGTAGTACATGAGATCCGAAAGGGCTACGACTGGGCCGAATGTGACCTTTGTCAAGTAGTTAGGTCACCTGTCTTTGGATTTCTTCATTTTGAGTGTAAGAAACCCGATAAGGAGGTTTCGACGGTGGATTACTGCCAGGAATAAGTTCGATTGGGTGATCCATTGGTCGTCGAGGTGGTAACTGCTTTGGCAATTCCTGTGGAAAAATATCTAGGTAGGGCTGGAAAAAAGGTTGGTTGAGGTATTCAGGAGGATCCTTTGTTGGTGTCTCCTCTACTACCGTAACCAACAGAAGTAAAGTCTTTACTTGATGTTTACGAACCCACTTCTTTACTTGTAGGGCAGAGGCAACTGGGGTTGAAGGAGAGTCCCTAGAACCAGTTAGCTCAATAAGTTTTCCCTGGTGGACAAATTGGATAGTATGGCTGCGAAAATTGATTGATGGATCATAGTCGTAGAGCCACTGTTGTGTGAGTATGACATCGTACCGAGAAAGAGGCATGATGTCGAAATTCAACTTGTCCGTATAATGTTGGATGCGAAAAGACAAGTTTCTGATCCTGGTGTTGCACAAGAAGGTAGTTCCATTTGCGAGTTCAATCTGAATGAGACTAGGACTGGTGGTCAACCGAAGTTTGTCGACCATAGAACTAGCTAGGAAGTTATGAGAGCAGCCATTGTCGAGGAGGATAGTGACCGTTGTTCCACGAATCGATCCTTGGACACAAAGTACTTGAGTAGCCAGGGAAGGTTCGGGGTTGCTGGCAAGGCTCTTGGAATTTTGCTTTGGTCGCTTGGGACAATCGAACCATCTATGGTCGCCTGTACAGATGGTACAAAGTCCTTTTGTGCTGGAGTTGTTCTTCTTATTAGTGGCCGCACCTTTATGTTGGGGATGATTGTGATGACTTTGTGAAGCAGAAGAGGCGCGATCCTTGGAGGAGTGCTTCTGTTGGAATCTAGCATAAGATTTGTGAGACTTGTGGGGATCTTGAGACTGTCGCTGACCTTGATTACTTGAGTTTTTTCTAAACTTGGGGTTATCTTGAGTGCGAGCACCTTTGGCCATAGTAGAGTTTTGTGTTCGATTAGCACTGTGCTTCCCTGTGTTTTGGAAATCAGTAATGCGCTCAGCGTAAGCAATAGCGCTAGCTATGGTGGTGATGTTTGCTTTGAGGACATCAATGCGTAACGAGGGATTTAGGCCTGAGATGAAAGCATGAAGGCAATCATCATCAGTTAAACCATCAATCTCCAGCACCAATGTGGTGAACTGAGAGATGTGCTGTCCTTGCAAGTCCACGTGGATGTGTGAACAAGAAATAGGTGCCTGGTAGACTTTCGAGGCAGATAGGGGCGTTGGCAGAGGCTGGGTGCAGAAAAGGCAGATTGCGTGGAACCCAGACACGCTTTTCCTGCGTTGAATTAAGAGGCAAGTACTTGTGGGGTGCGAGGAGCAGATTTGGGCCTGGCTGGTCGGAATTGGAAGGCAGCAAAAGGCCGCTGTTCACAGGCTAAGGTAGCGAGATGAGCAGCCGGGGTCTGGTTGGTTTGATTCAAGATGAAAAGGGATCGAGGCTGCTGATCACAAGCAGGAGAGGCTTAGAAGAAATTCCCTGGCAGAGGCTTGAAACAAATCGTTGCATCTGGCGCTGTTCTTGCTTCTTGGCTGATTTGCGGGCAGCGAAGGCTGTTGATCGCAGGTAATCATGGCGATGAACCAACAAGAGCTGGCTGATGCAGGCAATCGAGAACTATGCAAGATGGAGGCCTGACGAAGGGCACGTGCTGGCTGGAAGAAGATGGCACAATCAGGTATGGCAAAAAATGGCGAAACAGAATTTTGGATTTTGCGTTTTGATTCATGCGCCTATTGCTGGGTGGTGGTTACCCAAAAATTAAAACCCCTTGGGTAGTCTAGGGTTAGGTCTTGGGTATAGGGCTGGTTTTCCTTTTTAGCCCTTTTAGGTACCCTTTTGTAGGGTGCTGGTGCCAAAAGGTGTGCCTATTCTAAGGGGTGTGACCCTTGGAATAGGTGTACCTTTTCATGAAGGGGTGTGACCTCGTTTTAAAAAGGGGTGTCCCCACACGAAAAGATGTGTCCTTTTTTCCACAAAAATTCCAGTTTTTCGCACGTTCCCGATCGATTGCTAATTGGATGGACTCAATTATGGAGTCTGGCGGGTCGTGATGGAGTCTGAGCTACATATGTATGATTTCGTGGACTTCATTTTGGTGGGCATTGCGAGGCTTGGTCCCCTTGCGTCCAACCTTGACATCCTGGAGTAGGAGGAGGTCAAATTTGGGATTGTGTCAATGCAAGGGTAAGGTTGTTTATATTTCGTAACTGTGCTCCTTAGGTGATTAATCACATTGATGGGAGGAAAATTGTCGGGGAGGTTGAGCGGGCGAGCGGAGAGAAGAAGAAGAAGAATGTATTACCGTCCTCTGGGGGCCGAAGCGGATTCGTGGGTGGCCTACCCATGAGAGACCAATTGCGAAGCGGCGGATTGCTCCTGGTAATTGTGTGTTTTGTAATTCATGCTTGGAACATCTTTTCATTTCATGTCCAGGGGCAGCGAAGGTGTGGGATTTCATATGGATCTGTTGACCAATCGGAATATGTGTTTCAATATTGGGTTTTCTGCAAGCTTCAGCTTGGGATGGGAAACCTAGAATATGTGGTCTTCTTAATATTTTTTAGAGGGACAGATTTGTGGCATATCTGGTTGACAAGGAATGCTTTCATACCTGATGCAAAGGTTGATATTAAAGCTCACATAGGTTGTATCAAAGGGTTACTATTGTGGTAAATCTCTTCCTTAAGGGCAGCCCATTTGGTGGAGAATTACACATCTATATATTGGGTGAGGGTACTCCAAGGAAGGGAGAGCTAGGACATCACATGGCAGCCATATGGCCATCTGTAATTATTTTTGGAACTATATCTCTACTATTAAAAAAAGAGAGTCCGCGATTGAGAGAGAGAGAGAGAGAGAGGTTCGTGATTTTGAGAGTTTGAACTTCTTCGACAGGTACCCTAGCTCGCCAAAGAAAGGAAGAACTCGAAAGGCTTAATGCTCAACTTCGGAGAATTAATGAGTATTTAAGGAGCAAAGCTATGATAGAAACATATGCTCCTGGTTTAGTGTATGCACCGGTTGGTAGGCCAGAGGACGATAAGACCCTGAATTCTGAAAGGGAAGCACTTATGGGGCTCTTGAAAACAGGAAAGAAGTTTCTGAGGGAGAGGGATCCACAGTTGGCCTACGAGGAATTCAAGAAAGCTCTTCCACTTGCTCAACGTATCGGTGATTCAATCGAGGAAAAGAAGGCAGCCAGAGGACTTGGTAAACCATATACGCTAAAGATTGCACCTGCTTGATTGTGTGTGCACTAATATTTTGTGTGCCTCAGTTACCTAGAATAGCTGAAATTTATGCCTTATCTTAGATTATCATGTTCTATGAGACGATTGAAAAACGTAATGTGTCTTTGCTGTGCTTTTGGGCTGGTTGAATGCGTGCACGATTACCTTTAGAGGCAAGCTAATGTAATGTGTTTTGATTGGCACTGGAAATGCGATTCTTATTTCAGAAAATTTATGCAGGTGCATCATGCCAACGCATGGGAAAATTTCGTGAGGCCATAAAATACCATACTTTGGTGTTGCAAATATCTGAAAGGACAGGGATAAATTGTGGAGATACAGAAGCATTGGGATCAATTGCAGATTGTTATTGTGAACTTGGTGATCTTGATGCTGCCCAAAGATATTATAATCGATACATTGATAGACTAGCCACGGATGAAAGCTGAAAGTGTCATCCTTGTGCGGAATTATATCAATTTTGTTGTCCTTTATTTATTTCGTATTGAAGGGAAGTATTAACAGTTCAATGCAGTTACTTGAAGATCACAATAAGTTTCGATTGCTGACATGTTTCAGCTGCTTGGCTGAAATGTTTCTTGGACTCTACAGTCATGCAGCGTGTACGACCTTCGTCCAAAGGGACTGTTCTTTTCCCATGTTCATTTGGTTCAATTCTCGATCCTTTTTCTTTCCTGATCTGATAGGTCCTGTAAATGTTACATGAGAGCTCGATTACAAAAGCTGAACTAAACTAGGGAGTCTGGATTGGATGGAGATCTTTTTGAAATAAGGTTTACAGCTTTTCAGCCTCTTTTCCCCCCAAAGAAAAGAATCTTCTATTAGAAAAATTCAGAAGACAATACAGATCAGCAATCCATGGATGCTTAACAAATCAAAAGGGACAGGTGGCTGCTATGCAGCCTGCTTCTCAGGATCTCAGCTCAAACAGGTGCCAACAACCAGGGTGTGGAGGGCTATACAACCAGCAGATTCCTCGATCCATGAGAGTTAGAAAAAAAGCCTGCAGACCATGTCTTGCTGAATACTTCCTTCTTTGGGAGTCTTCTTAGACCCGTTGTGGTCATGATCCTGAGAGAGCATTTGTCTCAAGGTTGTTGGTGTCACAACAGTGATAGACCCTATCCACTCTCATTTGGTCGAAACATGGTCCTATGGGCAAAACTCTACGAGTTACTAGTTAGAAGAAATAAGAATCTTGCTCGGGTGAGGCTATTCCAGAGGCGGGACGAAAATTTTCTAAGTACATCATGTGGCATGTGCCGCTTGAGTACGTTCCGCTTTTACTGAAGGGGTCAAAGTCGATGCGTCCAATTGAAGTTGTCTACCATTGTGAGTGGTTAGGAAAAGAAGGGCACCCTTGGGACCACTTGCTAGATCCCATCGCACCTTGTGTGGGGCCCGTAACCAGAGGTGCTAATTAGAGTGATCTACCATACTGAAATAGTTTGGGGTTGATGATCCAACATCGTCCATGCTGGCTAAGCACTCTAACTCTCTATCACTATGTTGAGTTTAAGTTCCGAAGTTTTTGTACTCTCGCTTTGACTCCATTTGAAGTAAGCCACTTAAGTGGATGCTGAAGAAGACCTGCTAGGGTTCTTCCTCTTCGTAGCCTTGCTGTAGGTAGAGACTCTAAGAGGGACTCCTACCTTGGAGAACTATAAAAATCAATGCGGATGGTATGTGGGCATTTGGGGTCCTACCTCTTCTGGCAGGATGGCCTCCTCGATCTCCTGAATCTTGGTAGTGACTCCTCTCAAGTGGGCGTGCACCCTCAACTTCTCCTTGGCTGTTGGGAGAGTCGACTCCATAGCCCAAGGGTCTTGTTAGACCTTTGTCCCACCGCTCTCTCAATAAACGTGTTGCCCCAATATATGACCCTCCTAGTCTTGGACGTTCGCGTCTTAAATCCTAGGCTATCGCTCAAACTCAACTCAGCTTCTGGGGCCTTGCTTGAATGACACTGCTTGAGATATGCCACTAATCTCTCATCGAGCTCCGCATTAGTGTGATCCCTTTCCTGTGAGGGAGTGTTTTAGGTAGACATACTACTTTAAAAAGAAGAAAGAGAAGGCTTCATAGAGAGAGAAATACACAAGCTATACCATATTTTAATTATACTTTCTTTCAAGATATGTGTGATCCAACCATGAATTCAAAAAATACATGGCAGTAGAAGAGGGAGTGGGGAACCACAAAGGTCCAAACCCCTTCACATCTCATAGTGCGAATACACTTTTAAGTGACTCTCTAACCTTAGAGTAACTTTGTGCCTTTTTCCTAAGAATATTTGTGGGATATGCATGCTCACTTATTATGAAGATCCATTTTGTGAGATTACTACCATTTCCTTGTGCGAGGCGTGGTTCAATAGAAGTTCTTTTTGAGTGGTTGTGGAGCCACGCGAGCTTTTCGAACATGGCTTTGCTCTGCATCTTAGGGTAGATAATATCAAGACCTTATGATTGGGATAGTATCACTGTCTTTCAAGCAACCTTAGCTCAAGTATTCCGTGTTCCGTTTGACTTGGTCCACAAAAAATTGAATGCCTAAACTACCCCATGCACCTTGTATGAAAGCACCAACATGAGGTGGTAACCGAGTCATCATTCAGAACTTGGCTTACCAGCAATGCTTTTCTTGCCAATGATAGTTTAGCCAACATCTGGTAGAGATGCATGATTGAGGTAATTTGTTGCTCTAAATGTGAAGTTTCACTTGACATCCTAGGTATATTGCTGTCTGTTGTCCTTGGAAGATCTAGTAGAAGCTAAGGCGAGCACCCCACACCTTGAGCTCCTTGAAGCTTGTGTAGAAACCAACTAACTTATTCTTGTTGAACTTTGCACCTGATGTCAAACAATATGTCTCTAGGGGGATCTTGATCCTATCTAGGCTCTCAAGTGAGCCCTCTAGGAATAGGTTGTATCATGTGCAAACTTTGAGTCCAACAGCTCTTGCAATCGGATCAAGTGATAGACATTCACTAGGTCAATAGCCTACGATTAGAGGAAACATCCCAATGCCTTTTGTCACAAAGGGCTACCAACACTTATGCGGTCTTCTCCTTTTCCCAAAAAAGCTATCGGTAGGAGGGTAGTCATCTCCAAGATGTCATGGGTATCCAAGTGCATTTGTCCTCCCTTATCTCCCAATCATTGTAATTGGGATACTACTTTGCATTTGTTTGTTGGCCCATGCATCTTATGCCCATGCATCTTATGAGAGGGCATCCTCCACCCACCAAATTTGTGCCATGGCTTGTCCTAAATCCTCACCGACGAAAATGGCTTTTCTAGAGGTAATACAATTGGAGAATGGTATTAATGGAAAATCTCTTCAGTATCCCATTGTACCAATGGCACGCAAAGGAGAAATTGAGACTCCCTTGCACTCTAGAGAACTCATGCTCACCCCAAGGATCTCGGCCCTTGACGATGAAGATAAACTAAGGAGGGCATGGTAGGGAAGGAAGTCCCTTTAGGCTCGTCCTTTGCAAACTCCAGATTATTGAAGTCACCTCCAATAGTTGAGGAATCCATGCTTGATAGGCTCTCTATAAGATGGGACCAGATTGGCGCTCTATTGATGGCATGAAGGTGCGTATAGATTGACGATCCCTACTGAAGGTATTTCCCATCCTCAGACGGATCCACACTGTTCATTTCAATATGAGCTTACCTTGATCAAACACCTCTAAAGCTAGGGTCTGTCCCATTGAGATGCAAACCCCCCATGCTCCGTCCCACTATTGAGGACTTCTTTTTTGGAAGGTGTCTTTGTTTGTGAATATCGGTGTGGCTGAGAACAAATGATCTTGAGGATGAGAATATCAACTATCCGCTCTACAAAGGCTCTCTACAACCCGTACTCAAGAAATAAAGTGTTTTTTTTAATGATATGCTTGATTGTGGGACCCTTAAAAACTCCAACGTACTAGGATCCAAATTATGGAGAGCGGACTAGAAGTCTACAAATTATGCTTGATTGTGGAACCCTTAAAAACTCCAACGTACTAGGATAAAGCATGAGTAGAAGTCTACATAGCCACTTTTGAGCGAGCGGACTTTGTTGGAGGTTGAGACTCCTTACTTGATTGCACATTGGTTTAGAGGAGAATGCATCACTCGGTTGAGCTTCTTGTTCTGCTCTAAATGAATCATTGACATTGCGCATTGAGCACTCCCAACCACATCTATTTTTAGGTTGGAAGGTGGCATTGTGACCATGTGCTAGCCAAAGTTTTTAACATGCCATCCCTAGCTACTCCTTCAACGTCTCCATGATATGGGCCTTCAACATAAGGTCGTGTCCATTTCTCCTCTCTTGTGGTTGCGAAGTTGAAGCCCTAGAATGGATGGGTTAGAGTTGCCCATTGCTTCAATGGTATCCCCCTTCATGGGCTATAGAATCCAAACCAAGATCTCCAAAATGAGGCAGTTCCTCGTTCATACCTCCAAGGCTTTGGTGGGTGGGCTTGCTTTTTAGAAGCTAAAAGAGGGAAGTCGTGTTTGGGGAAGATGCCAAGGTAGGACCCAGAGAGGGAGAGAATGATGAGGCCTAGGTTAGGCTCTGAGATGCTTTGTCATTCTTTCTTGCTCACTTGCCAACTTGATTGCCCTCAACCTTGGTCCAAACCCCTTTTATTGGGGTAACCCATGGGGTTTGACCAAGGAGAAAGTGGCTCTCACTTATGGGGGTAGGTCATGTCCTGCTATCCACTTGTTGGGAGTTTGGAGCGACCTTGGGGTTGGGGAAAGGGCGACTCCCGAAGTGCAAGCAAGCCTTGCAGATGGCCCATGTGTTAGTACCACAGGCAATGCCCTCATAAGCTTGAAACCTCTTCCCTTTTGCCTAAAGATATATTGATCTAGGATGTCTAAAAGTACCTCCTTTGGGTTTGGGTCATCCACTATCAACCACACCTTCAAGACTTTGCTATCATAGTATTGAATCTCTTGTCGTTAACGTCTTTAGAACAGACCTTGATAAATGATAAAATAGATTTATGCTCCTTGGAGAAGCCTAAGAAGCATATTGTAATTGTATAGCTTGGTACGTGATGTGTATCATCTCCTTGTAAAACCATGATACCAAGGGATGAAGAAAACCAAATTAGAAATGAGGTAACTAGGCTCTACTCAACCCATGACCGAGTGATGCTGTCATAATAGTAATTGAGCTAATCTATAATTGGAAAAACTACTCATAAACTGTGGCATCCTAAATGTTGTCTGTTTCCAAGGCTACACTTACTTGGACCCAATCTTGAACCTATCCTTGCGTGGGGGTAGGGCCAATAATGCACCTTGCTATTGCTCAATCTTCGAAACAAAGAGACTTTCTTCACCTATTTTTTCTTCTCCTATTTCTCTGAAAATATTTTTCAATGCTTCCTTTTCCTCTTTTCTTATTTCTTTTTGACAACTAGCACTTCTTCTTCTTGTTTATCTTTGTTATCCACAAAAAGACTAATTTTTCTTCCTTTCGAGCTCACAAATGATCCCCTTCTTGGCAAGAATTACCTCGTGCAGCAATTTGCCATATCTTCTTATTGGATTTGTGATGTCCATGTTCTCGACTCTACACCATGGGTGAGGCCACTCAAAAATCACGAATAAAGCATTGTTTCATTTAAGACGATTGTCAATTATTTAGTGAGTACCCTCATTTGGGCTACAAAGTCATACATGATCTTCTCTAATTTTTGCTAGATTTGGTTGGACTTTAGCACCGTGAAATGATGGGACATCTTAATCAAGGCGTTCAATAGCCTTATTTATGAATGCCATTGGGGGAGTCAAGTACTCCACCCCTGTATTGCATTGCAAATCTCTATCATTCCCAGAAAGCTCTACATATGGGAATGAGGATTTTCACCCTCTCACCCCATGTTATTTTGGAATTTGATCTTCATTGTTAGCTCTACCATTGTTATGAAATGGATTCACCTATGGAGTGGCTAGTGAACTCCTTATTGAATCTCCCCTCCTCATGAAGCATTGTGCTTTAAAACATGGATCACTAATTCAACAATGGTATGCTAGCGCCATTGCTATGCCAAATGACCCCAAGGTGAGACGATTTTGGTTAAAAAAGATAGAGGTCAGACTACTTGTCTTCTCCATCTTTTGCATTTTCTAATCACCATCTCGCACACTCATCCTTGAATCTTGTGGAGAACGGTACAACCTTTCCTAGGATGTGATCACTATGCTCCTTTGACAAGAGACACCAAGGATAAGGAGGCAATTAAATTGGTGCAAGAATAAACTTATGATGTTCTTCAAGGCATTAACTAGGAGACATAAGATTGGATTCGAGGTGCCATGGAAAATAGAATGGAGGATGATAGAGTTACTAGCAAGATGGTCTAAGGAGGATTATAGAATTACTAGCAAGATGGTCTAAGGAGTTTAAAGAAGATATCAATCAAGAGGATAGAAAAAAATTGTGGACTACCAAGAAGAGGGAGACTGTAAAGAAGAACTATCTACTCCCTCTAAGTTTAATTCCCTAGAGAAGGACTTTATACGTCCAACCCATGTATCAAACCATCTTGCAAAATAAAAGGAAACTATCAACACTATTGCGTATAAAATGGGTAACATTGCTCACAAATGATAACCAAATGGAAAATTTATTTTTACCAAGCAAAAATTTGATACTTTTTTTATCATAATTAAAAATCTGTTGCACAATATCACTATGGAAAAAAAAGAATGCAAAAAAAGTCTTAAAATTTTCGTACTTTTCTTAGCAATTTGAAATGTGTCAAAATTTACATAATTTTAAAAGCACAATGCATAGTCCTTATAGTTTGCTAACTTCATCAGAGAAAAATCAAAAGTTGGGCAATTTATTAATACACTAATATTTTAAAAAAGACGAACATTAGGAGACTCCTACCTGACCAAAAAGTGTACGTGCTCCATCTCACTCTACAAGTGCTCCCTCATTTTCAACACCTACAATTCATCATCATCAAGGTCATTGTCATGATTTGATGATGATCCGAAAGTGGATGATCCATCCTCCTCCACACTATCAACAAGAATATTCTCTTCATCCCTGTGAAGACCTAGAGCCCCTTCCATTTGCAACCGTATGAGTCTAGAGGAGGAGAATCCAACAAGATGTGTCACATAGGATGGATCCTTTTTAAGACAATATCCATTGTCTTCTTCCTTAGGAGTCCATCATTTGTAAGTTGAAAATCATAAACAAGTATGTCTACTTCTCCAAGATCAAGAACATCCAATCATGGTTGGGTTTTGGTGCCCCTTCTTGACCTTTTCTTTTTTGGACATGCAACTATTTCAAGAGCATATTTTTCTTTCAATGGATTAGCATGCGGTCCTAAACCATTGCATAAATACCTTCCCTTTTACCACTTCTACAATCCAAAATTGAGAGAGAGAGAGAGAGAGAGAGAGAGAGAGAGAGAGAGAGAGAGAGAGAGAGAGAGAGAGAGGAGTGCAGATGATATAGCTACCTGTACATTATGTTGTATTGAACATAAACATGAATATATACATGAGAACCCCTTAGGGTTAGGGTTATGTTTTCCCCTAATGCCCTTAAGGTATGGTGCAATTTACACCATCCTCAACACCCCTCTTGAATTGTGTTGGGTAAGTAGAGGGTGCATGTACAACATCTTTTTGTGTTTCGTTTGGTGCATATGATAGCAGGCCAAAGCTGAAAAAAGAAAATTAGAAAGACATTAGAGTAGTATGTACATGTGTAAGCACATTGATTACGTAGTAGAAGCCTGCACAATGAGTACAACTTACTAGATCTTATATGTAAAGTGCACTTCCCCCTCTTAAGTTGTGGATCATCCTTCACCTTTGGGAATAAAGCATAGGTAATAGGTCAAAGGGAAGAGGAAGGAAATATGCATAAGTAAAGTTCACCTGGATCAAAGACTGGTTGATCAAAAGATGACTGCATGTATCGGTGCGTGTTGAACAAGTCTTAAGTCATTGTAGACTGCTTTATTGCTCTATAGTCAACATGTCTTAAGTCATCGTAAAAGAGGCATCTAGATCTAAGGCTGGTCGATGTGGCTATGGAGAAAGAATTCGATAGGTTGTGACATACAAGAGCGTCACCAACCCAATTGAACCGATAGCAATGTTGGAGGTATGCTACAGTAGAGTAATCTCTATCATGTGATGCAGGATCATAGAAGACTGCATAGTCAATGTGGACAGAGTGATCCAGGGGCTCTAAAAAAGCTGGGGCCGAAGGACCAAGTGTGATACACTGCTCCGTTAACGAAGAGGCCCATAAATCTAATAGGGTATAAGAACCTGTCCAACTTACATGCTCAATTGTCATGAGCTGAAGGTTAACATAGAAGCATTAAATACAACTGAGAAAGCATAAAATGTCCCTGAGTTATATGCAGTGCCGAATGCTGTGCCGAATGCTGATGTAGGGAGGACTGATCTGAAGTCCTAGCCCCAACCACTAATCTGCATCAAGTGCGGACTGTATACTACAACCATAAGTGCATGCTGAAACACTGAGGTTCCCCGAGTTGCGCTATGGCTGAACCTGATGATGTCCACTACATTGGGGCAGGACTGCACTGATGCATAAATATCCTCATGCTGAGGAATGATCTGTTGATCAAAAGTGGTGATAATTGGATCCAAGCATGCTGCAATGTGACATGATTGAGATGATGCTGGAATGTCTAGAAGACTGATGTGTTGATCTGTACTGCTAATGAAAATTGTGTCCAAAGATATGATGTGCTCCATGTCAAAGGGAAAAGCATCAGTGGTGGATGCTAGAATGGAATCACCTGAAGAGTTGAATACAATATGGCATACATCTCTGCATGCTGCTAGAGATGTGAGTGCCTCATACTGAGGACTCACCTGTTGTAAATCTGCATGATCATAATTGAAATCCTACGGTGTATCTGCATCTAATGTGATAGTAGATGGAGTTAGATCCATGCATGATTGTCATGTGATAGTGCTGTTGAGGATGGTGTAAATTGCATAATATACATAGGGCATTAGGGGAAAACCCTAACCCTAACCCTAACCCTAAGAGGCTCACATGTATATCTTCATGTTATGTTCAACACAACTTAGTGTACAGGTAGCTATATCATGTGCGCTCCTCTCTCTCTCTCTCTCTCTCTCTCTCTCTCTCCCTCTCTTACTTCCGCTATCATGGTATTAGAGCACTAGGTGCTCCCACTCCCTTCATGAGCATCAAGCCCTCCTTGTGTGAGGCATCTTCCATTGAGAGAGTTTTCCCTCAGAGAGAGTCAAGCCCTTGCCCTTGTCAAGGCATCAAGCCCTTGTTCCTTCAAGGCACAATCCCTCCCTTTGAGGCATCTCTGTTTCATCTCATGCTCATCTTGTAGATCTCATTCCCCTCTCAGATTTGCATCAAAAACCTCATCATTCTTCCAAGCTATGGAGAGTGAGATACATTCATTTTCTTCTTGAGAGGAATTCCATTCTTCAAAAAGAAAGAGAGATGAATTCTACTTTTTATCCTTGAGAGATTGAGCTTTCTCTGTTCATTGTGTTTGATGGATTTTAGAGGTCTCAGATTTTCTTTTTTGGAGGCCTATCTACAACCTACAGAGCCAAAAGAGCTCTACAACCTCTTCCTTCAACTTAGCCAACTCGAACAGCTCCAAGTAAAGGAGCCTATCATAGGCTCTAAACAAGGGAGAAAAAGCTACTATTTCTTATGATTTACAAGCTTCATCAAGCCTCAGCTCTTCCACATAGGCTCCCTCAACAACAGCTCCAAAGCTTGCCATAGATGCCTCCATCGCTTCATCAAAGCGGCCAGCCCAACCGACTACAACACAAGGCAAGAGTCCCCACCATGACAAATGACCAACACCAAAAGAGCAGCTTTGCAAGTCTCCTCTACTACTGCCTTGAAGGTTTTTGGTCATACTTAGTGTACAAATACTCTCCTAGTTCAGATAATGACACAGAGCAAAGCACAGACTTACCCATCTTTACCTCATAAAGCTCCTTTTGTAAAGTTTCCAATTCCTTTTGCAACATTTTGACCCTGGCTGACTCTTCAACCCTTAAATAATCCTAATGGATGAGAAAGGTCTCTACCAAGTTCCCCTTGAATTGTTGCCACATATCCTTCATGTAAGTATTCAATTGACGTTGCATGTCCTGAAATTCTTGGGAGCACACAAACTTCCCTCTACTTTAATTATACCATCATCAACCATAGATTTTATTTGTGTTTCTACTGCTTCTAAAGTAGTCACTGTGTCTTGTAGCATCACATCTTGACTCCAAAGTTTTGCATTATGATCCATTATTTGGTCTAATTATTGAGAAATTGCACCCTTCATATCATTTAATCACTTCTGGATATCTTGCATCATGGTCCTTCTAAGGGTCAACAAACCTTGCAAGTACTTAGTCTTTTCTTCAATGACCTTATTCTATTTCTATAAAGTTTGCACAAAATAATGACCTTGCTCTAACTTTTGTTGGGACTCCTTATTAATATCCTTTGTCATTTTCACTAAGGCTTCCCTTTCTTGCAGCCATTTAGCATTATCCTCATTTAGTGCTTGAAATTTAGATTGCAACCTTGTGATCTTAATATGCATGTAATTTTTGAATCTCTCATGCCCTGCTTAAATATTGATGTAGGGTTTTTTCATTAGCCCACTCATCAAGTAGCTCATTTATTTGGTGCAATTCGCCCTTTTGTTGCATATGAAATTGTGAAAGCAGGGAAAATCAAGAAATAAGCTAAGCAAGCATGTCATTAGCTTGAGCCAATGAAATTTCTGAAACACACCAAGTAGTCTTTGTAGCACCTTGTACCTATTACTATGCACATCCAATCACATGTGGTAATTCCACAACATAATCTAGTATCTTGGTATCTGCAGAGGGTATATGTATAACCTGGTTAGGATCCACAATTCATTTCTAAAACAATTTTGAAGCAAGAAACCTAACTCCTGCTGGTTTTTAGAAGGATGGTCAAACTCCTTTGTTTTGATATCCTTCTCAACTGAGGAAAAGTGGGTGTCTAAATCCTTAGGAGGGTTATTTATGTCCAGGCCACTTATGCCCACTAACTCTTGAATAGTGCTCGAACGGTTCAACCTTAACTTCATTGGTGTTTTGGCACCAGGACTAATTATGCTTGGATGCAGAGATCTGGGTAAAATGTAATCCACCATTTTTGGAACTTTATATGATGATGCGTATAATTCTTCCGATGTATAACCCACATTCATCTTGAAAAGTGAGGGGTATTGTGAGTGGATCCTTGGGCTGCTCTATTATTCCAATAGGATGTTGAGGACATGTTGTCAGCTTTGAGACTCATACAATGCACCCAAGATGTCGTCTAAGAACACCATAATGAATTTGCCCAAACAATCTCAGAACAAATCATTCATCATTTTCTGGAAAGTGGCAAGAGAATTGGTCAACCCAAAAGGTAATACGAGAAATTCATAGTGACCATACCGAGTACGAAAAGCGGTTTTGTATCTATCTCAACTTGGACTAAGTGACACTCCTTCGGTCCTTTCGTAGGACCTCACCCATGATCCTTGAATGTATAATTTTGGCAAAATCAAATTGATGTCCCCTTTATATAGTAATTTGCCTCTCACATATAGTCATACTTTGTCAAAAACAACACCCTTTCAATGAACCACAAGAGCTGCTTTTGGCTGACCTCACTTTTGCAATTCTTCAGCATGTGATATAAGTGAGATGTTTGTGGCATCCCAAACTCTACTATTATCATTTGAGTAGTGCATTTAAACTTTGACTTTATAGGGGCATCCAGCAACAAAGGCAACTAGAACACTACAGATGTTACCTTCTCTGCTAGTAAAATTCTTGGGGCCAAGTATCACCCTATTTTGCTATAAGCATGCAAACTGATCATCTACTTGCAAATTTACTTGCCACTTTCACCATTCCAAATTATTATAACCTTCTAAATACATCACCATTCCACAAGAGCTAGGTCCAATTTTTGGGTCATCCCCATCCAAATGAAATTCGCGATCGATAAAGGGAGACAAGTCGGCCATGGCATACTAACTAGCTCACTGTGGGGATGAGTTTGCTACATCATCGGTGATACCTAGAATGTTTTGAACCTTAGAACATAGATTATGAGTTGATACAAAGGGGACCTTGCATTTTCTCATGTTGTTCAACAAAGTGTGGAAGTACGAGTTTGTTTGAACAACAGAAGTAGCACTTATAGTATCCCCCGTCTCCTGATTACTAGAAGGATTTACAACATAAGGGACACCTCGCATGGTGGGCACATAAAAGACAAAAATGACTTCTTGCATAGGCTTGCACACCTGAAGGACAAGAGTGTTTGTGAAATGAATCATCATTGGAGACTCATGCAGCTTCAAACATCTTATCAAGCACATCCACTCGTGTGTACTATAAGTTAGATGAATATGGTGAGCCGCCACTGCCATCATATACATCCCAGAGACTACCTTGACTAGAACTTTTTGGCTGTGGATCGCCTGACAAATCCACCAACTCTCTAAGGAAATAAATAGGTTCACCTAGAAACCATTGACCTATGCTAGAAACACATTGCCATGTAGATCCACAATCCAAAACGTTCACTCATGCTCTTTCGCGCTCTTAAATCACCTCCATGTTTAAAGAGAGGATTACCAAAAAGTGAGCGAGGAAAATTGAGCGCACCAAAAAAAGCGAGCAAGAAAAAGTGAGCACGCCAAAAGAAACAATCAAAACAAAACAATAATAGATTGACAAATCCCTTATTTTAGCAACTGTCTAAGTTCTTCAAAAGTCCATGAGAGAGTTAGACCTTTGTCATTGCCAAGGCATCATTAGTAAAGATGCACCCTATCTTCACTCACTTTTACTCATTCAATTTTTCGTAATCCTCCCTAATCACTGGTTCTCTCTCTCCACCAACATAAGTGAGATCACTAATGAAATCTTCCACACAAGTCAAAAGTTTCATAGGACTTCTTGAATGGAATAGTACACATTACATGCATGTGTAAATGCTTAGTTTTTGAAACTCTATTCACTCTTGGAACAAAACCCATGTTTTTTTTTTTGCAAAAAAACCCTCCCTAATGAATCACTCTTACATCCCACCAATCCAACAAAATCTAAAGAGTAAATACATCTCTTTCTTTAAAATGAATTAAATTCCAAAACAAATCAATATTTTCTTATAGAAATCAATGGTAGAAGCCAAAATAGACAATATATTGACATGGTCTTGATTAGGTAAACTTTCCTCTAGATTCGATGCAAGAAATCGATTAATTGTTTATTGAATTCACATTTTGATGCATGAAGTTTTACTAAATGGTTTAAGAGGTCATGATAATCATCTAAATCATGCCTTGCCATTTGTTTTGATATGTAGCATGACCCCATTTGGATTTGTGAATAAAAAGATACAAGACGTCGAAATTCTCATCTTTTGGGCCAAAATAGGCAGTGCATTAACGCGCTCCCTCTTTTGGCCCAAAAGATGAGAATTTCGACGTCCTGTATCTTTTTATTTACAAATCAAAATTGGGTCATGCTACATATCAAAACGAATGGCAAGGCATGATTTAGATTATTATCATGACCTCTTGCACTATTAATAAAAATTCATGCATCAAAATGTGAATTTAATGAAATTTTTTCCAGTTTCTTGCACCATATTTAGAGCAAGGCCGCTCGTAATAGGAGCATGTTAGAACTCTATTTATATATTGGGACAAAAAAAGCAAATTTTTTCTATGCAAGTTCTTCTGATGAAAATGTATAGAACACTTTTACCAAGGTAGACTTTCAATAACATGTTATGATCATATTCGATGTTGAAGTTTTGATTGAATGATGCACGTCAACTATATACTACTTGTTGGTAGCGAAAGCATTTCTATGCAAGTTCATCTCATGAGACTAAACAACACTATCACTAATGTAAACTTACAAGCTTATGTTATAATCATCTTCAAAATTATGGTGATACTATAAAGCTTTATTAATGACCAGTACATACATATAATGAGGTTATCTTTTCCTCAAGTTATCCACTCAACTATATAGTACCTGTTGTTGATATAGCCAAAATATTTCTATTGAAGCTCATCTCATAGAATATAGAACACTATTACTAATGTGCACTTGCAATATTATGTTATAATCATGTTCAATGTTGAGTAAGCACTATAAGTCTTTATTTATTATTATGATTACATACATACAATGAGATTATGTGTTGGTAGCCTAACCATTTCTGCTTTGCTTGCTTTTTCTCACTCACTTATTTGGTCCTACTCGCTCAACATCGCCGACTACCTTGTTTAAACATAGTAGTTTATCTTGTTGGAATTGAAGAAACTCCTCTCGACTCATCTTCTTTGCTATGATTTGTAAATTGAAAGAGATGAATTCCATTGGTACAATGGCCTCCATCTGAGAGCATATCAGGGAATTCTAGAATTTTCATGTAGTTTGGGAATTCCCAATATGGTTAAGATTTGGCCACATGGTCAAATCTTAAGCCCTTAGTTGAAAGTGGAATCTATCCTAAACACCTTATTAGGGATTCCTTCCATGTCCCACTTTCAAATAAAAGATTAAGATTTAGCCACATGGTCAAATGTTAACTGATTATTTGAAAGTCGGAGTTGGGAAACTCCCAAATTCTCTAATATACTATTAGATTCCCCAAAACCAATCAGAATGGGGTCATTCTGATGGTGATCTCAAAAGCAATTCTGTACGCCCAAAGGGCCAATTCCGATTTTGTATCCCAATCCTTTTTGTTCTATGAGACTATTAGCTTCATGCTTCATGGTTTTGTTGCTACTTTTTGCCAACCCGTTTGCCTACAAATGATACGTCGTGGATATTTTATGGGTCACCATGTGCACATCCATAAGCTCCTTGATGGTTTTGTTGAGAAGCTTCCCTTCTAATTGGAGACCAACTCAATGGGGCATCCAAAATGGGTGACGATATTCCTGTACAAGAACTTTGCCATACTTGACACGGATCTATCTCATAATGCCTAGGCCTCAACCCACTTGGTGCAGTAATTCGTAACCATCACAACATGCTTGTGATCAGAGTGTTGGGCCATAGGTGTAAATGGACCCATGAAATCCAAACCCCACTTTTGAAATAGTTAAAAGGGTAGAATCAGATTTAGTGGCATTCGATCAACATCATTCGATCAACATTTACTGGTTGGCCATCGAGGATTTTACCATTTGGTCATATCAGTAGTACCGCAAATTGTTTCTATTTTTTAGGAAAAAAGGGAGCTCATTTTGGGGCCCTGAAAAATTCACGATTTCTTGATTTTTATTTCCTCTAAAACAATAAAATATGACATAACCCCACTGCCCTACCTTTGGCTTGGAAGAGGATTGGGGCACTGGTTGTGATAATCTCTTCCTAGGGAAGCAGTGGCAAGCCTTGGACTTGGTGATGGATTTGATCTGTGTGGATGCATTGCTTGGCATGATGTTGGGTTATTTTGCTTATGATATGCTTGGCTACTGAAGGGAACCAAGAGGATAGTAGTGGGAGTTGGTCACTTCCACAGCCACGAGTTGGCATTGTATTGGGTTGCACCTGTAGGTGAGTTCAAGAAGGGAGTCCCTTATAATTGAACTAACTAGTGAATAAATAAATACCGCAAGGGGCGCCAAGTGTTGGGGCCAACAGGTGTCACTGTGTATGCTATTGACTAGGGGTATTCTGGCCTCTCGTGTTTTGTATGATTCAATGATGCTATGGAATTGTATGCTCTAGTATTGTGTTTGGGCAATGGCAATGGAACATGGTGGTTGTAATTTGGTATTGTGAGAAAGTAGAGTAAGATATACTGCCCTTTGACAGTCAAAGATTGATTATAGTGGTTTCGTTTCCAGGATCATCATCAAATCATCTAGAGGAGTCCTTGGGCAGAGAATGTATCTGCTGATTTTCCTTGGTACAACCACTCATTGCCTTTAATATGGAGCATATAAGGCTTGGTTATGATGTAGACTTAGAGTTTGAGCCAGAGTAGCAACAGTCTCAATGATCAAGCAACAGTGAAATTGAGACCTTCAATGGACATGCAGATAGGATGAAGGCTCTTACCTTTTTGCAACAATTTGACTTGGCCTATGCTGGAGGTTATTTCATAGAGTTCTCAAAAATCAGAAGGCAGCCACATTCCTCAAAGGTAATGTGATGCAGTGGTGGTCTAATCTTCTTCTTCATAGGTAGACACCTGCTACATGGGTTGATTTCAAGCAGGTATTCTCAGCCACATGGCTTACCACTACATTTAAAGTGGATGTCATGACTCAGAGTGGCATAATCTGAATGGTAGGGAATGCAAGAACTTAGAAGACTACAATAAGACGTTTTGGGATGCACTTCTGCCTATGAGCTCCTACAGAACAATCCCCTTTTTAGAGTAGGTCGAAAAGTATTGTTGTGATCTTCCTAAAGAGTTGAGGGACTATTGCATAAAGACACACATTTCTAGCATGTCACAATTGATAGAGAATGCAAACACAGCTTTCTCACTCATGTAGGGTAGAGTCTTAGGATTTAAAAGCAACTTTACAGAGGAGCACAAGAAACCATAGCAAGCTAGAAAAGTACCTTTTAAATCAAAGTTTGTTGCAGGCCAAAGCAAAAAACAGCATCCCTCTTCCCTCACCTCTAAAGAGAGGAATAAATTGTTTGCTGAAGGGAAGTGTTTCCTCTACAAAAAGACTGGTCATAGGGTAGCGGGCTATCCTAACAAGAAGAGAAAAGAACCTAAAGCAACTCGGGCTGAGTCTAATTAGGGCACAAGAGAGGACCTAGAGGCAAGAAACCCAAGCCAAGTGCTGGCCACATTCCTGATATCATTGGGGGTGAGGATGATGAGAAGAAGACATAGATGTGCAGAGCATGGGGCATGCTATGGGATCATCATTGTTTGTACTTCTTTGACTGTGGGGCCGAAGCAAATTTCATAACTCCTGAACTTGTAGCTCAGTTGGGTCTTCGACCAAAGGAGATTGCCCTCTTTATGAGGCCAATATGGCTAACATGAAGCTCAGTACCCCTGTCACTCCTATCATAGGGAAGCTATGGAATACATTCAGGGCTATGTGGATTATGAAGATATTTATGTGATGCCTTTACCTGAGTGTGATGTTTTGCTGGGGATGCCTTGGATGTACCGTGTTCATGCTATCATTTGATACGCATTATAAGAAGCTCACTTTGACTTATAGGGGTAAAACCCAAGTCATCGATATAAAAATGAAAGGCAAATCAGTCCCAATTGTATCCGCTTCGGCGACTTCCTCCATAATGGAAAAGCATCTTCTTGATATTTGTAAAATAAAAGGAGCCAGTAGAGGATGAATCTAATTTCTCCAAGCTGGAAAAATAGCAAACTGGGTTTTTATTTCAGTTTCAAGATTGTTTCTCAGATGCAATTCTAGAGGAGTTACTTCTTGAAAGGCCAGAAGGTCATACCATTGACTTTATTCCTAGCAGCTCTCCACCAAACCAACCACCATATAGAGTTAGTGTGGCACAACATGAGGAGATCATGTGCCAAGTGAATGAATTGCTACAAAAGGGGCGGATTCAGCCAAGCTCTTCTCCATATTGTTCTCCCGTCCTACTAGTGTAGAAGAAGGATGGATCTTGGAGAATGTGTATTGACTACAAGGCTCTGAATAAGATCTCTATCAAGAATCGATTCCCCATCCCACGCATTGATGATATTCTAGATCGATTGGAGGGATCAGCCATCTTCAGTTGCATTGACTTAAAGAGTGGTTACCACCAGATATGAATCAGGCCCAAAGATGTACACAAGACTACCTTCAGGATTACTTTTAGGCTTTATGAGTTTCTTGTTATGCCATTTGGTCTGACTAATGCTCCTACTACCTTCAACCGCATGATGGACCGAATTTTCAAAGAGCACAGAAAGTTTGTGGGAATATTCTTTGATGATATTATTGTGCATTTGAAAGATGAAGAGGAGCATAGGCAACATTAGGAGACACAAGCTATTGGCCAACACTAAAAAAGTGACTTCTTCATGCCAGAGATCCATTTCTTGGGACACATCATCTCACGGGATGGAGTAAGGATAGAGGCAATCAAGAATTGGCCTCCATTGAAGAATCTACATGAAGTCCATAGTTTTCTTGGCTTGTGTTCATATTACAGGCGGTTCATATGCCATTTTGTTGAGATAGCTTCATCTTTACATGCTTTACAAAAGAAGGCAGTGCCTTTCCATTGGGGGAAGAAAGAAATTGCAGCATTCAATGAGCTAAAGGAAAAACTATGCTCTAATCCTGTTATCATTTTGCCAGACTTATGAAAGCCTTTTGTTCTTCAATGCGATGCAAGTAGCAATAGTGTTGGTGGAGTTCTTATGCAGGAAGGCAGAGTGGTTGCATATGAGAGTAGGCGGCTCCGAGATGCTGAACACCACATGAATGTGTATGAGCAAGAATTGGTAGCCATAATGCATGCTCTTACTGTGTGGAAGCACTATCTATTAGGTGGTGATTTTTATGTGCAAACTGATCACCAATCGCTGCGGTACTTTCTCACTCAGAGAAAGTAGTCAGAGAAGCACATGAGATGGGCAAACTTCCTTTCCATTTTTCATATTCAGATTGTTCATGTGGCTGGAAAGAAGAATGTAGTGGCTGATGCACTTTCCATAGGGCCACGTACAGAAGCTATGTCCAAGAAACCACAAGTATCTGCAGATACTATTGCTTATCACAATGAGCTAGATGCCATGAAGGAGGATGCGTCAATTTTATGAGCAAAAACCTATGAGCACGTTTATACGAGCGTGTTTTTCAAGAGATTTTAAAAATAGTATTTCTTTAAGAAACATAGTTTCTACACTTTTATTTTCATTAGAGTTAGATCCCTTTATCATAAAATTATACAGACTAGTCACTCATTCATTTTTACATAACATAAATCCTCTTATTCATAGACATCCCTTTGTACCCTTATTATTACCTTAAAAAAGTATTGAAAAATAATTCATTTAAGAAACGTCCCTCATAATCACTCTCAATATAATAATATTATACATAAATAATTACTTATTAAACACATTTATATCATATGGCAATATCTTTCAAGTGTTTTTATAGTATTAATAACAAGATATTTATGGACATGTTTCTATAGAAGTTTAAATTACTGTAAATAAGTATTGACTTGGGCTTGCTTATATATCACTCTCATAAAATACATGTAATATTTAATACTATATATGGAGGGTTTTCCAAAATATAACCCCATAGATGTGCTCAAATGAGGTTTTCCAATCAATTTGAGTGGCTGAATGACTATATTTGGACATTGGATGTGAAAGTTATGATGTCACTTTTAAAAGTGCTGTCTAAGGTAGTTTCGCCAGCGAAACTACCTTGAAAGACCTTGTTCAAAGGGGTTTCGTTGGCGAAACTACCTTGATGGCTTGCTTCAATGAGTTTTCTTTGGAGAAACCCTTTCATGAAGATAGGTGGAGAGAGGTTTTTCAATGCCACCCCCTATTAAGTAAAAAGTTGTAAGAAGGATTATAAAGGAATTTTCATAGAGAAATCTACTCTACATGTGGGTTTCTTCAAAAGCCATCCCATTATGTTCTCACCATTCCCAAAGATTCACGTAAATATTCATGTATAAAATAGGGATTCCTATAATACTTTTCATATTTCTAAGTGAAACTATGTTTTCTTGTGATCCATTTTTGTCATATTTTTGCATAGTTGGAAGCTTTTTTTTTCCTTCGCTCGGATGCTCGGAAGATTTCGTTCGGAAAATGCTCGTCCCTCCATGAAGGAGTAGTATGCTATGGATGATGCTTTTGCACGTATTTATGATCAGCTTATGGAGGGAAATCGGCATGATCATTATACTATAAAGGAGGGATTCATGATGATGCATCGTAAGCTATGTGTGACACAGTTCACTGAAAGTCATGCCCCACCATATGCAGGACATAGGGGTATTGAGGCTCAAAGCAGTGAAGCACTATATCTGTTGGTCTTCTCTACGAAAGGATGTTGAGGCTTATGTCAGGACATGTATCATTTGTCAGAAGGTGAAGTATGATAGGTAGAAGCAGCCCAGTTTACTTCATCCTTTGCCCATACCAGATAGACCATGGCAGAGCATTGCTATGGAATTTGTTTTCGATCTCCCTCGCACTCCTTCTGGTCATGGTGGCATATGGACTATAATTTGCAGATTTAGCAAGCAGGCTCACTTCATTCCAGTGAGGAAGAAGATTACAGCCGAGCAGATGGCAAAAGAATTCTTGAAGTTTATTTTCAAGTACCATGGGATGCCTGAGTCCGTCGTGAGCGATAGAGATCCAGGGATGACCAGTATGTTTTGGAGAGGTTTGTTTGATAACATGGGTACCTCACTGCTGTTTTCATCTTCATATCATCCACAGTCTGATGGCCAGTTACAAGAGGCATATTCTACAGCATTGGATTTGCTGCGTTGTTATGTGTCTCAGCACAAAACAAAATGGGAACAGTATTTGCCATTGATGGAGTATGCATACAACAACACAGTGCATTCTTCCACTGGGGCACCGTTTGAAATAGTGGAAGGTGGGAATAAGGTTCCTCCTATTTTGCATACAAAAGAGAAGATATTTGTGGTTGATCAGTATGTGGAAGGCTTGCAGACATCGTATGAAAAGGTTAAGTATGCCCTTCAATGCAGCTAGGACAAGCAAAAAGAGCTTGTAGATAAGCATCACAGGAACCTGGTCTTCAAGGAAGGTGACTGGGTATTGTTGCTGCATTTTCTTAAGGCAAATCTCAGGATCAAGAAAGGGAAGGTAAAGTTGTATATACCAAATTGATTATGAGGTACTACGTTTGCCCTTTCAAGTTCTTGAGAAGATCAATGAGGTAGCTTACAACAGGCTGAAGTTACCTGAGAAGTGGATCATCCACAATGCTTTCCATGATGTTAGCTTGTTGAAGCCTTTTCATGGAGAAGTGCCACAGGATATGCCAGTTGAAGAGCAACCTGAAGGTGATGAGCAAGATGAGGTCTTGATTCCTGAGCAGATTGTGGCACATAAGGATCGGAAGGTTAACGATAGAGTTTCCAGATGCTATTGAGTGACGTGCAAGAATATCCTGCAAACGATGCGATCTGGATGGAGGAGAATGAATTGGCAGATTCACCTCAGGTTTTGTAGCTCTACCTTGAGGCATTTGGTCTCGAGCCTACTGCGGTAGCGGCTCATTTTGGTTCAGCAGAGCACAGGTCTGGAGCATTACCGGATGCTCAAGGGGAGGGGTAGCACCTCCGCTCCTACAGTGCAGGTAGGCTCACAGGATATCTAGAGGTCGCTTAGTGACACTACGGTTCCCCCGAGGCACTGATGCTGACAGTGTTTTTGCCATGAGACTTCTATGATGAGTGGTCATAGACACTCCAGACAGTTTGATACACTACCATATGGATGGATCTGTAGTCCTAGAGTATGTGCATTGTATTCTTGTACATCATCCTAGTGCTATTAGCTTGATCCTATTCTCTAGGGTCATTGGTTTAGTTCACTAGGGTCATGTTTTAAAAAGTGACCCACTAGAGGTCCTATTTACTAGGGCCACTAGTTCTAAACACTAGGGTCACGACTTTAAAAGTGACCCCCTAGGGGCATTAAATTCCCACCTCCAATTTGCCATGTGTCTTGAGTGTGTGCATGCTTGGGCTCTTTGCTTGACTTGTGGTGCCTGTGCGTCCCATTTGGAAGCACCTGGAAGGTCTTGGAGCTCTACCCTATCCTACCCTGTTGTTCTGGGTCTTCATCCCTATCATAGGAGTCTTTTGGAGAGTCTAGCAGATTTTTGTAGCTCTCCCTTTGTTGGCTGAAGATGTTTTTGAAGCGTTCTCCGTGACAGATCTTCTCCTATTGGTGTTTCCTACTATTGGCATGCCCCTTGTATTAAAATGGCAGCGGAAGATGCAAACAAACTGAAATTATAGAGCCACACAGAGAACACTAGAGATAACAAAATGTACCACCATTGATCTGCTGTAAATCAGCCCTTAAACCAGGGCAGCAACTGAAATACAAGATATCTTGAATAAGATAGAAAACAAGAGCTGCAGGAGAGGCTGAACTGAAGCAGAGAAAAAAGGGGGGAACACAAGAAAGCTGAAGCCTGAGAGCACGGAGGCAGGAGAAGCCTGAAACGAAGAGGCAGGGGCCTGGAGTGAAGAGGCTAGAGGAGCCTGAACTGAGGAGGCAAGAGCCTAGAGAAGAGGAGGCTGAAGGAGCCTGGGTGAAGAGGCAGGAACCTTGGAACAAGGGAACTGTAGAGGCTGGAGCGGGGAGGCAAGAGCCCTGAAGAGGCAAGATCTGCTGCGGGAGTGTGGGCAGCCAACTGAGCAGCTGAGAGGGGGCTCTGAGGGGATGGTCAGGAGCAGGCTGTATGCTGGAGCCTTGAGGAGCTGCAAGAAGTGATGGAGGAAATGAAGGGAAGGAGGCCCTTTTATAGGGCAGGCCAAGGGGGGGAGTCAGCCAGTTTGGCTGGACCGACCAGCCTGGTCGGTCAGGCCAACTGGGCCGACCAACTGGTCGGCCAGAGCCTACCCCCTCTGGCCCCCCTTGCTGCATGGGGGCTGGTCGGCTGGCCACGCCTGGAGATGCTGAATCTCAACACCTTGGGCCTGGGCGTCGCCATTCTGGGCCTTTTCTGAAGCTTTTCTTGACATTCTTCGTGGCGGAATGCTTCCTTTTCCTTGTCCAAGGCCATATTCTTGGTCACCTCTCTCCTGGCTTGTGTCTGGTGTTATAAGAACTACATTCTGAGGTGGTTGTGAGTTGGAATCTTCACTTTGGTGGACGAATTCATGGCAGATTTACAGTTGATTGCTGGACGACTTCTCTTGTGACCTTTTTTGGTGTAGGAAGGCAGTCAAGGACGACTCCCTCCTGCTAGAGTCTGCTATCTATTGTTTGACCATCTTTTGAGGCTATTTTGAGCTGAAACAGCCTCTATTTGCTAGACAAAATTTTGCCTTCTTCTTCTGCTTTGTGCGACTGCTACTCTTGTTGAATTTTGGAAGGGTGGATGCCCTGCCTTTGGCCCGAAAGAGGATTGGGGCACTGGTTGTGATACTCTCTTCCTGGGGAAGCAGTGGCAAGCCTTGGACTCAGTGATGGCTTTGATTTGTGTGGATGCATTGCTTGGCATGATGTTGGGTTGGCTACTGAAGGGAACCAAGAGGATAGCATTGGGAGTATCACAACTAGTGCCCTAGATTCTACTTATTAGCGGGACACGTGTGAAGCACCACATTGAGCTCATCTCATTAACAATCAAGTCAACTCATCTATATAAACATCTAAGCTACCACTATCACTCTTCAAGAGGATCACAATCCCCAATGGGAAGCATTAGCCTTGGTGATCCATGCCAAGAGATATTGGAACTTTTGTCAAGATCATTTGATATAGAGCTTTAAGTTTGTGCTGTATGAAGGGGGCACAAGTATTCATCTTCTTCTTCATCCTCATATTCAATTGGAGCAACTATTCTGACCCAAGGACGCACAAATAATATCTCCAAGCAGATATTCATTTGTGCAAAGTGAATTGGCATTTGAATTGAGAGATCTTTACACAAGATTGAAAATTTAAAGATGCAACTTCATTATCATTCAATTTGCAGGCAACATTATATTTGGTAGTGGGTTGTGATGGTAAAACTTAAGTTTGCAATGCCCTCCATGGTAAGACTTGCTCTTACTGAGCTATAGAATATGGACTCTGTTAACAAATGAAAATGTACAATTTTGTAATCCTCAAGGAGGTCGTCCATACAATCAATGATTGCCATTTATTTCTTCTCTAGCTCCTCATAGCATTGCATCAGTTCATCATCACTTCTTGTTGTCAGTTGTATGTATTCCACAGTTTGTCACCTATAAGCAAATATATTTGCATTCCGCCAAAAGATGTTTAGGGACTCGAGCCATATTTCATTGAGGTAGGTAAGTTTAAGCGCAGAAAATGATGATCGAAGTTATTGGGGGTTCAACTCTTCAAAAAAAGTTATAATTTTAGAAAAGGTTCTAGGGATCAAAACAATTTTTTTAAAAGAAGTTGGACAACTAGCCTGCTTCATTGATTTAGATGATATATGCTATCATACTAACATGCTATCACATGTTGATAGTGATGAGGGAGCAAGGAAAGTAGTGAGTGTGCACAAAGAATACAAGACTGGAGTGAACAAAATACCCAAAGATTGCAGAATGTTTTGCATTATGGGTATTTATAGATGAGCCCTGATCGACACTCTCCAGGTAAAGTTTCAGGATGCTTTGAATGAAGCAATCCAAATACTCACAACACTCGTGGGATCATGGTACAATACAAGGTACTCTATTAAGGCACTCACCAAGCATGGGCATACTTACAAGTTTTCCACATGCATCAGGATGTTCAATGTGTTCAGCATGACTAGATGATCAGAAGATGATCGTGGGAAATCATTAACCTGAACTTGGTTCAAATTTCAATGGAAGGGTGATGTCACATGTGTTCTCTAAAGGATGCTGCAGCAGCAAGGCTACCCTGGACTAGTCCGATTTAGTCAGACAGAATTCCCAAATTGTAAGCCATGTTTCACAAGGCCTTGGGGACACAAAAAGTGAAGGAACAGGCTGAGTGCGGCCTTATTTATTGGAAGTGAGGAGGCAGGGCATCTCCCCTTGCCCTTCAGTTCCAAAAGAAGATCTCACACCTGTAAAGATACTTGCAGAGAGGTTGGACAATATTTGTGGTTCTTGATCCTCAAGGTCAAGCATCGCCAACCCCAGGTGCAGCGGGTTGTTCCATATATGATAGCACACCTGCTTCTACTCTTATTTCTATCTCCTTGTTTGGGAGTAGAGCTTCATGCACACACACATGATAAAAGTGCGGCTACCACTTTGCCAGCCCCAAGAGCCATACAAGCTAGCCTTATGGCCTCGTTGCATCCTGGGAGGAGGGCACAGGTAGATGCAGCAGAGGGCTGTTTCTTTTATGGAGCAGATGTACCGACACTAAAAGCCTGCAATCCATACTTAATTGATAAGATTGCAGCCTCCGTTGTGTATAGTGCTTCATTTGCACCACTTCGCCAGCCCCAAGAGCCATACATGCTAGCCTTGTGGCCTCTCATGGCATCGTAGGATGAGGGCACAAATAGATGCAGCATAGGGCCATTTCTTTATGGATTAGACGTAAAGCCCGCAATCCTTACTTCATTAACATGGTAAAGAAGATCACAGCCTTTGGACCATCATAGACTCCTCCCTCATGTGAGGCCATACGCACCACAAATTTGGAGACAAATCCACCAAAAAGCAGGCTTTGAGTCCCATCAAAGACATGTAGTTCAGATGTAGTCTCAGTGATGGGAAAAAAGGAGATGGATGGAGTGACACTAGGAACCGCTCTATTCAAAAGCAATTGACAATTCAGAGGAGGGAAAGTCAACCAAGAGGTTGGCTAGCATTTAGATGGACGCCATTCTTACACTGGCATCCAAAGAGTAACCAAAGCAAAGAAAATTTTGACTGCAAAATAGAAATAATTTACTTCAAAACATCAAGCAACACTAGTTTAGTGCCGTTAGACCCTTAGCGACGTTAATCAGCAGCCCCTACTTCAAAAGGTTTTGCTTTCACAGAAAGACAAAAGGTACATAGAAAGTCAAGCCTGTATGCATGTTCCTCTCCCGCTAAAATATGAGGCTCGCCTTCCTCCAACTTGCAAGTGACTTGCTCATTTGAGCTAGACATTACAAATAAAAATTTATACGCTACCTTTTAAAACGAGAATATATGTAAGAAAACATCTAACGAGAGACAAGAAAGTGTCTGAAGTGGAACATAAGCTGCACTTTTGGTTTCCACAGAGAAACCACAGAGTTTATGACAAGGGCCTCATCGAACGGAAGATTTAAAAACGCAGATTCCCCATCCCATCCTTCTCACAATCGAGTGAGTTCTCTCTCTCTCTCTCTCTCTCTCTCAGCATTTTTATAAATTATCTTACTACAGATTTTCTCAGGTACAATAGAATGTCAAAGATACGTTAATGAGACACCAGCCGAGAACCTGGACAAAAATAACCAACGTTCCTTAAGAGTTGCACAGTCTTCAGTAAAGAGTCTGAAACTCTTAGGGCCATCCGAAGAAATTGCTCAACAACGTTGCGACCACCGTTAAAGAGTAGAGTACGAAGTGCTTTACAAACCACTGTAAAATGAGCTATCCTATGGGGAGAAGCAGGTGATGGAAGAAAGAATAACGGTGATGGAAAACGGTAAGGATGGTGCGGATCTAAAAGGGGATCAAACCAGAAACGGTGGGCTGGACGACGGTAGCGGGCTGAGCCATGATGTCGCTACCCTTCTTACGATCACAGCAGAAGACGAGGGCACCGACGGGCCATTCGATGACGGCAGAGATACAGAAGGCGAGGAAGCCTAAGGTCGGACCGACGACCTTACAGCGGCAAGGATTATCTGTGGTTCCACATTCGAAGCAGAGGGGAATGCAGATGGGAATAGCTGCCATGGATGCTCTGGAGAAGAAGCCACAACGAAAAGAAGGAGCTTGCTATTTTTTGCTGCTTTTGAGACGATGACTACTTTTTGTTGCTTTTGAGACGATGAGCTTTTTAGCTTGCTTGCTTGGCACACCCACGTGTCACTTTTAGCATCCCTGCCTTGTCACCTTGCCTCCCAGCGTGCCACTTGTCGCTTTCCCCACATTCGTTTCTCGTCACACCCCTCCTGCTTCCCACCTCCGGGCTACGGCATGTTGTTGGCGAGGCCTGGCGCACGAAATGTTCCCACCAGAGTCTCGCTCTTTTTCGATGCCAGAATTGGGCATATATGCTCTCCCTTTCCTCGTCTCCAAGCGGGCACTACCGGGCTACACTTTGCTTTATCGATGAGGGCTGATTAGAGCACCCGATTTAGTCATTTTCAACCTCAAGCATTTTCAGGCATTTTCGTCGTGGGGACGCTCTCCAGGTTTGGCTTGCAAACTTTGGCATATATGCTACAAAATGCCTTCCCAAACCATCACAAGAAAGCCCTCTTACCCCGCCAATGGGAGAGAAGGGATGGGCTGTGTGGTTACACACCAAGTTGGACATGTTGCCACTAATTTTGTAAAGATGTAGCTTTTAAGTTGGCATAGCACATCTCACATAGCATGTTGCCTCGCCATCATGCCTTGTACCTGCCCATGGGATAGAACGGGTGGGCAATACACTGAGTGGACAGGTTATCTCCAAATTGCAAGAGAAAGGCCGCTAATTTTGCAAAGACATAGCTTTTCAACTGGCACACTTAGCATCCTGCCTTGTCATCATGCATTCCTCAAAATGTGTTTCTCCAAATGTGTTCTCACCACTGGTGCAGTCAACTTAGCACGTTGTGCCAACAATGTCCATGACTCAATGATACGTCTTTCACGAAATGAGCTCCCACCAATTATTCAAGCCCTTTACACACCAAGGACTACTCACCCACCCTTAATGGGCAAAGCCAATCGCCAATGCCTTAGCTTGCCATGTTGCCAGTAATTTCCATGACTCAAGTCTCATTGGTGTGTGTTTCATGAAATGGGCTCTCACCAATGTCCTACTGAGCTTGCCATGTCATTGACGATGTCCATCCACATACTTGTGTGGCAACTTATGGTTGTAATTGTTTCCACCTATAACCAAAAAGCAAGTAAGGAAGCAATGTTTGTGAAACTTTGTGGTGACTTGAATATCATGGTTGAAAGGCAAATCTTCGAGAAGATACTCCAAGGTACAAAGTTGAACTTCACGTTGATTCCTTTGGAACATTCACAAATACAAAAAATATGCCATTGCTAGATGAAAAAGGACTCTCCACCTAAGTTTTAATAAATCAACCACTATCTTATACATGCAATTTCTTAACTTGACCTTTCATGCATGATTGAGCACCATAAATTTTTTGAAACAATCATGCTATACCCATGATCTCTCTCTCTCTCTCTCTCTCTCTCTCTCTCTCTCTCTCTCTCTCTCTCTCTCTCTCGCTCTCTCTAGTAAATAACTTCATTAACCCAACATTAGCCTCCTCTGACAAACACCCCTTGAGATTGCTATATTGGTCATTTTCACCAAGTACTTCAAGAAACAACACAAAATTTTGCTAGCAACCGATCAGGCCTCCTTGGCCCACGGAGCTTAGACTTCCCACAATTCAATACATTAAAATGGTTTGGCAAACCCAGCCCTTTGACCATCTCTGACTCTACAACCAACTGCACCAAGAATCTCCTCCATTTTATAAGAGCAAATCTTATAAGAGAGAACCCAAGGTATCAAATGGTATCTCATGTCAATTCTTATGAAGGCATCATAAATGACAAAAGAGACTCCTAGCTACACTTTGAAAAAAGTTTTTAAATGATGCTTCAACAAAATATGACAAGAGATCATTGTATATCCAAGATTAAAGAAAGATGCCATCATTAGAAGAGCTTTAAAATAGTTGTCTAGCTTCCTAATAATTACAACCAAATCTTTTACTTTAAAGCAATAACAATCAATTTTCAAATATGATAACGTTGTTTCAAACTTTACAATCAATTCTCTATAACCGTATTGTAACAACATGTGAGGTTCACATTCACAACAATTTTTTAGCTCAAATTTAAAAGGTTTTTCTCGATTCAACGTTATTCTTTCAACTTTAGAACAATAATCGTCACTAGAAAAGCTTTAAATAGTTGTCTAGCTTCATATAATCACAACAAAATTTTTTAGTTTAAAGTAATCACAATCAATTTTCCTATATCATGCTAACATTATTTCCAACTTTATGATCAAGTCTTATAAAAAATTTATAACAACTTGTGAGGTCACATTCACAACAAATTTTCAGCTCACATTCAAAACACTTTTTTCAATTCAACATCAGTCTTTCCACTCTAACAACAGTCATGCACATTTGGATATACTTGGCCTTTTTCAACTCTAAAATTAAACAATCACAACCTTGAAAGACAAAGAAGTATTTCAACCTTGGAATGGTGATTTGGATTTTTTTATCTCAAAACATATATTTAGCTTTGATGTCATAGTCACATATTCATCTTCGTAATCCTTTGACTTTCAAGAGCGAATTTTCCACTTTTGTAATAGTATTTGAATCAACTTTTCAAATCTAAAATGACTTTTTATCCAATTGGCAAAAAGGAAACCCCAAAGCACAAAGATAGAATAGTGCCAATTGCCAAACCAATTGTAAAAGCAAGAGAATTGAGTCTCCAAAGAACTAATCCTTAGGCCAATCTCCTTAGGCACCCCTCTTGAATAAGCAAAATGCTTGTCAAAAGCATTGCCATGAAGATCAGCTAGGTTGAATGTTCCTTAATCAAAAACTTTTATGACCCTAAAAGGTCCATCATATCTTAGCTTGAATTTTCTTGGCCTCTTGCCTAGCTTTGTGTTAAACATTAGAACTAGATCACCTTTTCGAAATAATTTGAATTTGATACTGTTGATCCAAGCAGTTCTTCTCTTTTGAATGATGTATGCAATGTATGAGCTTTGAAGCATGTCTTCATCTAATTGTAATAATTGCCATACTCTAAAATTAACCGATTCCTCTGGTGAAAGCCTATGCTCTATTGCCACTCTTAGGATCCTTGCAACAAACTCCATTGGAACTATAGCCTCACACCATAGACCAGTCAAAATGGTGTCAGAACTATGGGACTTTGTAGGCTATTCTTAATGCCCATATGACTGAATCCAGTTTTTGATCTCAATCTGTAGGATTGTTTGCCACTGTCCTCCTGAATATCTTTTTCATTATTTTGTTGGTATTTTCAACTTGGCCATTTCCCTGAGGGTAGTAAGCTGTTGACTTTTTGTGTAGCATCATGTGGAGATTCGCCATTTTCTTGACTGCTTGGTTGATGAAGTGTGTTCCTCTATTTGATACTATCTCAATAGGTACACTAAATCTTCAAATGATATTATGATATAGGAAATATGAACATATCATATCAAAGAAGGGGATGGAAATTGATCCTAAGAAAGTCTCTGTCATTTAGAAAGCAAATCCACCAAAGAATGTGAAACAATTACAAAGGTTTGTTGGGCAAGTCAAATGGCATTGCAAATTTTTGAGATACTTGGCTAAGATATGCTATCCACTTACAAAGCTAACTAGAGAAACAGAGCCATATGTATGGGGAAAAGAACAAGGTGAAGCTTTCAATATCCTTAAAAATATGCTAGTCATAGCACCCATCTTGCAACCACCTAATTGGAGTGTACCATTTGAGGTCTTTGTGGATGCATTAGACACAGCTCTTAGTGTAGTATTAATGCAACAATAGAAAAACAAATGGTTCAAACCAATGTACTATGCAAGTAGGATCCTCATAAAGCATGAAAGGAACTATGCTGTCACTGAGAGAGAAGCACTTGCGATGGTATATGCACTACATAAGTTCAGACACCATCTACTGGGCAACAAGATTAATTTTCATGTGGACCACCAAGCACTAATATATTTAGTTAAACCACAACTCATAGGCAGACTGCTAGATGGATGCTCCTACTAGAAGAATTTGACCATACAATTATTCATAGACCTGGGAAATAGCATGCTATTGCAGATTATCTCATCTGACTGACATCAGGAGAAATTCCACTTGGGATTCCAGATGACCTGCCTGATGCTGCCATATAACAAAAATCCATTGTTTTGCAGTTGGAATTTCCTTACTGAGCAAGAACGATGCCTGCTGACTAAGGGAAAAATTTCCCCCCCTTCAAGGTTTTGATAGAGTAAAGATCAGTTGAGCTTACATTGCTGTTTGAAAATTTAATTTACAAAGGAAGGCTGGTATTCATGTTCAGGCATCCAATTTAGTGTTTCTTCTAGCTCTGGTAAGGAGCACACCAGGGTCTTCAGCACGAGCAATTTTTCCAATGTCTTTATGTGAGTGTACAAAAACCATTGCTTGTCTGTTATTCTTCACTTCCTCCACTACGTGCCACAAGCAAAGAAGGTGATCCACTTTGAGTCTCAACTAAGTCGAGAGTTTTAAATGCTACTATGGAGAACCAACCAATTGGAAACTTTGTATTTTCACGAAGATGACACTTGAATAAGCTATAACTTGGGAGTGATAATCAATGGAATCTCAACTAAGTCAAGAGATTCAAATGTTACTATGGAGAAACCAACCTGTTGGAAACGTTGTATGTGTCACCAAGATGACTCACTTGAAGAAGCTATAACTCGAGAATCATAATCAATCCAGTCTCAACTAAGTCGAGAGATTTAAAAGCTAAGGCATTGAATGAAAAAGTGATTTTTTACCTCTAATGGTGGCTTGACATACTAAGCCTGCAATTGGTAGGTCAGCTACTAGCTCAACTCTTATGGTTTTCTAGTCCATGACTTCATTAGTAAATTTTCTACTAGCTTAATGGTGACACCCTACCAAGGTTAAAAGGGGCTTATCGTGGTTGGGCGTGTCTCGACATGGGCACATCGAGAGGGACTGAGAGGAGCTGCCACATGGGCAGTGGCAATAGATCCTTCTTAGGTTTATTGGGCCAACATCATTGGAAATAGGCCATCCATGGGCCTATATGTAGGGCCAAAGAGCTGGGCAAAGGCCACCACAAGAAGCAATAGAGTGAGAAGACTTCGCTATTTATAGGCGTTGCCCCATGTCATTCACAACAGCAGATGGGGGAGAAGACATGCCCAGTCCAGGCAAAAGTGGGACAGATTAGGTCAGCAGATTTGTCAGCAGGTTGGTCAGACTGAAGAGGTTCCATCCCCTATAAATAGGCCCATTTGTCGGATGTTCAGTAGCAGCAAATCTCATCCATTTGCAAAGAAAGGATCACAACAAATCACAACAGAAGGCAAGGGTGAGGAGGGTGAAGAGAAACGCACACACGCACGCGCGCGCGCCCACACACACACACACACACAAAACAAGTCTCTATGGAAATACCAAGTAGAATGAAATGTCTCTCTCAAAACAATACAGTCTCTCTCATATAAAAAAATGGAAAAATGACCTCAAGAAGCTCTCAAGAAACTCAATGAATGAACTCAAGAACTCACACTAAAATTCTCTCACAAAGAAAGGACCACAACAAATCACAACGGAAGGCAAGGGTAAGGAGGGAGAAGAGAAGAGTGGGAATGAGGAGAGAGGGTACACCTAGAGAGCATGCCACAAATGACTAGTTGTACACTATATTAGTTCTTGAAAAGAATGATTTTATACATACCCTTCAAATATTAGGGCTAGCATTAGAAAATTCGACCATTATGGTTGGACGTGATAAACATGACATGGAGATTAATCCTCAAATTGTTCATGTGCATTCAACATGCTTGTTATGTGGCTTCCCTTGCACTATTAAGTACACAAGCACATGAGGCCCACGTCTTTATCTAATTTGTTCTCTCTAATTTCTATATTGCCAAGAATATTATATTCAAATATGTTCTCACCCTATACTCAGGTATTTATACTTCATAAACATGGTATTTGAAATGATCCACTCCGATCATCCTCCAATCCAAATATATATGTATGTATCTATATAAGGAAAGTGGTAGACACCAAGCCACCACTTGCCATGTTTGCCACAATATTATTTCATACATATAAAATAGATATCATTACAAAAATAATAGATGTCAAAATTTTGCATCACGGTAGCCCTTCAAAGATCATGGATGTAGTGGTGGCCTTCAAACACAATGAGTCCACAAAATGGTCTCTCCATGACTTTGCCCATAGTAGGTGACTTTAATGAATTAGATGATGGAGAAGTTTCAAGATGGGCTCATCCTGGAGAACAATGAAAGGTCCCATTATCACAATATTGCATGTTGAATTTTGGGCCAATTCCCTTAAACTAAGCTTCATACATCTAGGGCTTGGGGGGGAGAGGATCTCTCCACCAAGCTCCAGTTCTATCGTGATCACTTCTTGAGGGTCTCAAAGCATGGTCTTGTCATTAGACCTCAGTATCTTGAGGATAGGAGAGTTTTACATGCACTGAGGATCACCATTGGTCAGATACGAGTCTCATCACATCAGCTATGGATTAAGACAGGTAGGGTTGCAGGCATACCTAGAGAGCAGAGAACTTGCACACTATGCCAGATGGGGGAGATCAAGACAGGGGAGATTTTGTATGTGTCTGTCCGGTCTACTATGAGATCCGTGGACAATATCACTGTCTCTTTCAGGAGGGGTATGGCTTTGGTCCACTCACATGGTTGATACATTTTCATGATCAGAGATGCACCAATAAGAGAAACACTGATATGATAGACCAGAGAGCAGCACGGAATGATGCCACAAGTCACCATCGATAGATCACAGACTTTTGTCACAAACTTCTATGCATCGGAATCAGCAACCAGTGTAGCTAAGGGAGGTGAGCTTGATGAGGTGAGAACATCATGGATCAGTAGCAGGACTATCCACCAGGATGTGGTAAGAGGAATGACACAATCTTCACGTACGACACAAACAGAGCCCATAGTACACACAATCGAGGTTTGGCCTATCTCATCCCTTCTTAGAGGTGACTGCTATAGACGACTTACATTCAACAAACCTCTTCTATGGCCATGAACTCCATATAACTACCTATGCTAATATTGAAATATTCTTAAATTCAAGAATTTGATTAACACTATATAGAAAGAAAGATTTTTTTAAAGGCAATGCATTCCTATAGGTTTATGGATAGCACATTATATACAACATGGAGTTTGAAAACATATATTGGTACAAAACTTATACATCACGCTTGACGTAGCCTACCCGATCCAGATATCGAGGAGACCATGCCCTCCCCCATGTCGTGAGATAGCTTGACAGACGCAGATAAGAGAGCTTCTCACATCTCATCAGAGTGCCACCATGTTACTTGGATATATGGAACTTGAGCGTGTGCTAGGAGTCCTAGCCCTGAGTGCCTAACACGCTTATGTTACTTTGCATCTCTAGTGTCTAGCTTTGGTCACTAGATGAGCATGTTAGTATGCTAGCTTTTGCTTTCAGTTTTTCAGTTTTTTCAATTTTCACTTCTGAGCAAGGGTCTTAGTGAACCCTTTACTTCAGCCCTCAGTGGCTTGTATTAGGTACTATTAGCCGAAAAAGAAATCAAGACAAGTGGCTAGACGCTAAGCATGGCGACGCTCAAGGGCCATAGAGGAAAGGAGAACGTGAGGGCGAAACATTATCATGGGAGGGGAAAAGGGATTAGAAGGGGAGGGAATGAAGAGGGAGACTACGGCACAAGGGGAAAGGGAGAGGGGAAAGAGAAGCATGTACATGATTGGAGGAGGAATGTAAAGATGGAGACATCAAGGAAAGAGGACCATGCTTTATTTGGAAGGAAGAGAAGGGGGAAATCAAAGTACTAGCTAGGTGGCTTTACAAGAATGAGCGTGTCTCATCAAGGAATAGCCCCCTCCTTTTATAGCCAAAAGAGGGGGTCTCTCCCAATAAATGCATCCTCCCACATGCATGGTGTGTGTGGAAAAGTCTCCCATGTGGGCTAGGCGGTTACGCACTCTCAATTGTGTGCAACAACCCTTTTGCCTCAATTTTCCACATAAATCAAGCCCCATATCTCAAGTCTATGATACTCCCTTGGTCTTTTCCCAATTTTATAATATGTTCAAACCTCTAGGAGGACAAGTGGAGGGTTGGCACAAGAAATCTTGCCACCTCATCCTACTTTCCCCATTATTTAACTTGCTCTCTTGGACCTTCTATACCTCCCCCACATGGGCCTATCCCATATGGAGGGAATAACCCAATATAATATCCATCACCTATTTTATATTACTTCTCCCATGGACTTTGAGCCATATCTCACTAAATGCAGCCTAGGTGGAGGGGTGGCACATGGAGGAGCCATGCCACCTTACATTTTATAATATTACTACCATGGATTATGTACATCACACCTTATGGGTCCTCTTACGTGGAAGGGTGGCACATGGTCATGCCCTGCCACCTCAACCCTGGGCCCTATGCACACCATATTTTATTATACTATTGCCACACATACAAACACACACTCATATTTATGCCTTTTTTTCCTTAGACAAATTTATCCATAACAGTTCCCCCTGCTTTGCAAGACCAGTGCTAGTGAGTATAATGAAGGACTTTCCAGCCACATAATGCTTAAATTTCTCAATGCAGAACACCAAAAACAAGGCATGCTTGTCAGCCTCTGAATAGTGTCACTCAATGTTGAGCAATTGTCGAGAAGTAAATCGAATCGGAAACATGAACCGATCCTCCCCTTGCTGGAGAAGAATACCCCAGAGTGTGCTCACCAAACCCAAGATTGATATAGAAAGTCTTTGACCAATCTGGATTGCATAGAATGGGTTCTGAAGCCAGAGCATTCTTGATTTGTGCAAACCCATGATCACAATCCTCATCCCAAGAGAAATCAACCCCATCTTTTAATAGCATAGTCATGGGTCGTGTCAAAGTAGCATATTGATCAATGAAGCGGCGATAGTATCCTGCTAGATTGACAAATGAGCATACCTGACGTTTGGTTGTTGGTGGGGAGAGCTTGAGGATAGCTTCTACCTTCTCGGGGTCAGCAGGCTTGATGCCCTCAGATGAGACAATATGTCCTAGTAACCTCCCTTGAGTGGTTCTAATGGTGCATTTCTTAGGGTTGAGACTGCCATTTGCATCATTGACCCTTTGGAAGGCCAACCTAACCTTCATGATGTGCTCCTTATGTGACGAGAATATACAAAAATCATCTGAAAACACCTCCAAGAAATCCCCCAAATAAGGAGCAAACACCATCTGCATAAATCTTTGAAAGGTACAGGAGCATTGGTGAGGCCAAATGGAATTATCTTGAATGCAAATGTCCCCTAGGGTATGGCAAATGTGGTTTTGAGAACATCTTCTTCAGCAATTCTGATTTGATAAAACCTGGAGTAACCATCACAGAAAGTATACATCTCATGACCACTTACCTTCTCAAGAATGAGGTCTTGAAAGGGAAGAGGATGATGGTCCCTCTTGGTGGGCGCATTGAGTTTCTTATAGTCGATGCAGACCCCCCCCACAAACCGATTCAGTATTGTGAACTGGAACAATAAACCCAACTTCTACAAGTTTTTGCAACTCTGAGCACAGAGCATCGGTCTGTAGGGGCCCTAATCTCCGATACTTTTGAGCCACAGGCTTCGCATCAGGCTTCAGCTCTATCTTGTGTTCTATGGCAGTCACATGGCAAAGGTGGCGGTAGCTAGTTGTGAAAAGGTCAGGGAAATCTTTGAACATTTCTAAGAACTCATCATCCTCACTTAGAGTGAGGTCTAGGGAAAGCATAGATTCAAGCTGTTGAGAACTAGCTGTTACCTTTTCTGCAGGTGGTGGGGTTGGAGACACCCCCATCATGTAAACTTCCTCATCTGAGAACTCCTCCCCCCCGTTTGATTCTTCCATTGATTTAGACACCGAGGACGAGAGAGTATCACTATCTTGCTCCTCTTCTTCTTCTGGTTCTGTGGCACTTGGTTGCACTGGGATCTTCTCCTTAGAAGCACCAAAAAACATGTGTCCTATCTTCTAATAGCTGACTGCATCACTCTTTCTCAACCATGGTCTCCCAAGTATGGCTGGGTAGGTCCTACCTGTATCTTTGATGTCCACTACATAGAAATTGACGGTGGTGGTCAACCCATTGACACTGATGGGCAAATCCTCAATGACTCCCAGGGTGGCGAGTCATCGACCATCTGCTACCTTGATTCGAGTGGAGGAACGCCTTGTGCATTTCAAATTCAATTTCTTCATGATTCGGGGTACCATGATATTACATGCAACTCCCCCATCAACACATCTATGATGACATCTACTGTATGTGGCTGCCGATCAATTTCTTCAGAGATAGAAGATACCTCTTGTACCTTTCCCTTTTTCTTGCTCCTCCTTGTTGAGAGCCCTTGCTGCAGCTCACATCTTACCTTAGGGCTTAATGCTATTAGTTGAGGGAGCGTGATGCTCAAAGACCGATAAGCAAGGTCCTGAATGACTGAATACTCCTCTTGTCCTGAGCCGATGGGAAAATCCGAGGGTAACCACTTACTCCTGCGAGATCTTTTAGTCTTCTCTGTTGGTGGGTCTGCCATCTCATCATCTGAGGGCTCTGAGAAGGACACCTTCTTCCTGGGGCAGCTCGGTCCATAGTTTAGAGAGGGGTCTGAGGCGGTACGACTTCTTTTCCCGAGGTTAAGGATCTCTACATCAGAATCCTCAGAGCCTAATTCACTAAGAAGATTCACCCTTGGAATATTGGGACATTCTGTGCGATAATGACCCTTCTAGTGGCACTCGTAGCACACAACATTAGCACGCTCTCTTGGAGGGTGGTTGCCTTGATTTCTGATGCCCACCATCTCAATTCAGGGCCTTGGCTAGGTCATTGACTCCGGGTTTTGTTGTAGGGGGGGCCTCTTTAGCTGGAGGGGCCGAGGGAGTAGAAAGGAGGGGGGCTCGTGGGCGAGGCTGAGGAAATCTTCGAGGCAGAGGGTGAGAATATACACCTTGTTGAGGGTAAGCATCTAAGGGAGGACCATACCTTTGTTGAGGTGGAGGCGGTGGATACATCCCTGATGAGGGGTGAGGGTATTCCCCTGAGTTAGACCCCCCAGGTTGTTGGTGCAAGAACTGAGAGGGTTGCGGATGGACAATCGTCTTCTTTGAAGCGGGGTCAGACTGAACTTTATCAAACTTTTGAGCAATCTCATGTGCTAGCACCATAGTTTTTGGATTCTCCCATTTAAGCTTGAGGCGGAGTTCATCACTTGCTCCTGCTATCACACTTGAGCCAAACCCTCTAGAAATGTGGGAAGAACCAATAGCCATCTATCTTCACTACGAAAGTTGAGAGAAACACAATGGCACTTGAAGGCCACAAGATACTCATTTGGATTTTCTTCCACCCATCCACAAAACACAGGAATGTCAGCCATGCTTGGAAGATGGAAAAACAGAAAGGCAAGATGAGGCTTATCTATGGACAAACAATAGAAAGAGGAAGCTTGAACTAAAAATCGAGTGAAGATACATCCACAAAGCACACATAGGCAGGATGGGGTGTGACTGGTGTATTGTGAAATACTACATGGGAAGAATCTTTAGCATAGAATAGCACATAGACAATCTTAAAAGGACCAACCCTCATGATATCACGTCCATCTTTACAAGCGAGGGTTAGAGACACGGTGCTGCATGAGGTTGTTCATCAAGGCAAACAAGAATGCCATGACAAATGTCAACAGCTGGAGAGCTTGCACATCACCATCAGCTTCTTCTAGTTCTTGTAGTCACCATGCTATTTCTTCAAGGGGGGTGCGGTCTGGCATCCTTCTTTTGAGCAATGTCCTTGAGGATCTTTTTGATGATCTTCTGAAGTCGGTAAACTCGTATCAAATATGCCCAACACTTAGTTTCATGATGACCACAACCTTTGCATTCCTTACAAATGATCACCCTCCTTCGTGGCTTGTGGCTTTGCTGGGATGATGCTTCCACTCACGTCATGCGTGATTGAAGTACAAGCTTCACGTGCCAAGAAATCAGCAACTAGATTTCGAGCTTGAGGGATATGCTGAATTTTTACCTCTTCAAATTGGTTGCAAAGTTCCAATGCTGCTTGTTGATGTCATGGAACCAAGCCCTTGCTCCGCACCTTCCACCTTCCACTAACTTGTTCACATGCTAGTTGAGAATCTCCTTACACCTCCAGTTGCTTGACGTGATGTTCTTGTGCCTTTTGTAGCCCAAAAATGAGCACTGAGTACTCAGCTTGATTGCAAGTACTTGTAGGTGCAGACTTGCTATAACAATACTCCTCACCACCTAGTGAAGTGAGCTTCACACCCATGCCAATTAGTCCAGGATAGGTAGAAGGAGAGGGTGGGGAGAATTCAACACTTGAGCCAAACGTTCAACACCAAATAAAGTTACAATCCTTTGTTGATAGTTTATCTTTAAAACAAAAAGAATTACAACTTGAAGCTCGAAATGAGGCACAAAAGATTGATTAGGTACAAATGGATTCCTTGGTCGAAACATCACCAACCATAGCCGAGGCGTAGAAACCTTTGTAGTGAGATTGAGAATAAACCATTCAAGATGAGCTTATCCATAGGAATTAACAAGCAGATGCGCCAAATCTCCCCCCAAGCTTAGGGAGCATCCCACCCTTCGATGAAGGACACCCTTTTAATTACCTTCGAAGCAGCAAGTAGCTCGATCACCACGCAATTAGTAGAATTAAAATCAAAGTTCTCCTAGCGTATCAATAGTTCTTCACCTTGAATCAACCAAGGTGTATCATCCCACCCGTCCTCTCCTTGAACAATGCACTGGACAATCAGCCGTTGAAGGTCGACATGAAGATCAAGGAAGAGATCTCACGCATTGGTATCCATAAGGTGCAGAGGACTAGGCACCAAATCCTTAAATGCATTGAGAAGTGACATAAATATTCACCCTCCTCGTGTGGCGTGCATCTGTGAAGTGGACTTGGAAAAGTTTTGGATCGGCGATCAAGCAGGAGATGTGAATAGAGCACATGAAATGAAGTACTTTTGCTTTTTACAGCAAGAGTAAACTCCCCATGGTTAGAGAGTTACAGTTCCTGAGATTTCAATATATAAACAAAAATCATTGCATCTTTATCTCTTCCAACTTGTTGGCCCAATGATAAGTCTCCCTTTTGTGAAGGGGGAGGTCTTGTGTTCAAATCCTACTCTTTAATAAAAAGTGAGGAGAGGAGAGGAGAAGGAGAAGAGAAAGAGAAGAAGAAGAAGAGAAGGAAGAGGGGGGGCGCAGGATCTGCTGTTACAGTTTTGCAGAAGCTCAAGAGAACTGGACTAGGAGACACAGTAGCCCAGAAAACTATCGCGCAGGTGAACACAGTAGACGTGTGGATCGAATGCACATACAGGAACTCAGAAGGAGCACAGATGTTACAGTTCTGTAGATGCGACCGGTACGAGCAAAAGATTTGCCGGCCAGAATACACATAGAAACCATGAGCAGAAAGCAGGCAATCTAAAAGTGTAGAAGCAGGGAGGTTTAGATGCGTGGATCAAATGCACCTGCAGGAACTCAGAAGGAGCATATATGTTACAGTTCTGCAAATGCGACCGGTACGAGCAGAAGATTTGCCGACCAGAATACACGTAGAAACCGTGAGCAGAAAGCAGGCAGTTTGAAAGTGTAGAAGAAGGGAGGTTTTGCAGCCGTAGGGATAGGGAAGGTACACAGTTTGGAGGTGTAAAAGTAGATTTGCCAGCCAGAATACATGTAGAAACCATGAGCAGAAAGCAGGCAATCTGAAAGTGCAGAAGCAGGGAGGTTTAGAATCACGGATCGAATGCACCCATAGGAACTCAGAAGGAGCATAGACGTTACAGTTCTGTAAATGCGACCGGTACGAGCAGAAGATTTGCCGACCAGAATACACGTAGAAACCGTGAGCAGAAAGCAGGCAGTTTGAAAGTGTAGAAGCAGGGAGGTTTTGCAGCTGTAGGGACAGGGAAGGTACACAGTTTGGAGGTGCAAAAGTAGAGAACTGTGCACGGAAGAGGCTGCAGAGCCGCACCTAGTCGTAGGAGTAACAGGTTTTACACCACTAGCCATGGAGATTTCGATCCCAGCAGCCACACCAGTTCTATTAGCCAGAAAAGAAATCAAGACAAGTGGCTAGACACTAAGCATGGCAACACTCAAGGGCCATAGAGGAAAGGAGAACGTGAGGGCGAAACATTATCATGGGAGGGGAAAAGGGATTAGAAGTGGAGGGAATGAAGAGGGAGACTATGGCACAAGGGGAAAGGGAGAGGGGGAAGAGAAGCATGTACATGATTGGAGGAGGAATGTAAAGATGGAGACATCAAGGAAAAAGGACCATGCTTTATTTGGTAGGAAGAGAAGGGGGAAATCAAAGTACTAGCTAGGTGGCTTTACAAGAATGAGCGTGTCTCATCAAGGAATAGCCCCCTCCTTTTATAGCCAAAAGAGGGGGTCTCTCCCAATAAATGCATCCTCCCACATGCATGGTGTGTGTGGAAAAGTCTCCCATGTGGGCTAGGCGGTTATGCACTCTCAATTGTGTGTGACAACCCTTTTGCATCAATTTTCCCAATATCTCAAGTCTATGATACTCCCTTGGTCTTTTCCCAATTTTATAATATGTTCAAACCTCTAGGAGGACAAGTGGAGGGTTGGCACAAGGAATCTTGCCAGTTCATCCTACTTTCCCCATTATTTAACTTGCTCTCTTGGACCTTCTATACCTCCCCCACATGGGCCTATCCCATACGGAGGGAATAACCCAATATAATATCCATCTCCACCTATTTTATATTACTTCTCCCATGGACTTTGAGCCATATCTCACTAAATGCAGCCTAGGTGGAGGGGTGCCACATGGAGGAGCCATGCCACCTTACATTTTATAATATTACTACCATGGATTATGTACATCACACCTTATGGGTCCTCTTACATGGAAGGGTGGCACATGGTCATGCCCTGCCACCTCAACCCTGGGCCCTATGCACACCATATTGTATTATACTATTGCCATACATACAAACACACACTCATATTTATGCTTTTTTTTCCTTAGATAAATTTATCCATAATAGTACTTCTTGGGTTCATACTTTGTCTCATAGGCTTGCGAGGCCTCTTGCAGACGTTAATATATCTTTCTTTCTTTCTTTCTCTCTCTCTCTCTCTCTCTCACACACACACATTTGGGCTGTCATGGCACTTTAAGAGAGAGTCTCAAGTAGAGTCCAGGCAAGGTCTAGGTGGACAGACAAGATCATGAGCACTATTGGGTGCAAAGAAGGGTGTCCTTTATCACCTACCTTGTTTGGCCTCTACATTGATGAGCTCGAGACAGTGATGCAGACACCGGGGGGGGATAGATGCTCTCTTGCTAGCACATTGATCTAGATATTATTATATGTAGATGATGTGGCAGTTTTGTCTTCCTCAGCAGAGGGGCTCTAGAGACACCTTGACGCACATACTATATTTTTCTGTCTTTGTTTTTGAACTATAAGTAGACACATGAGATTCTATATGCATCCTTGCAAGCACTTCTTTTTTTTTTGCTTTGTATTAAAGGATCACTAGTTGAAAATAATTGAACATCTCATGCCCTTCAACAATCAAACTTGGTCTTATCTATTAGAAGAGATAGCATTGTGCACATCTATTGCATCATCTAGCACCTGTAGGTATAGCAATAACTCATCAAGCAAAATAGAATCACTACAATCTATATCAAAATTTATAGGGAAAATGCCATTTTATGTGGGATTAACAAAACCCTTGTAACGTGAGATGTCAATTAATATTGTTCTTACTAGTTTGAATTCCTCTCTAAAACAACACCACACTCTCAGAAGTGGTTTAAAATTTGGTTCCAAATTGACCCTTTCTAGTTAGATGGTTCTATTCTATGTGTGCTTGTGGCATGCCACTCCACCCCAAACCATTAAAAAATGTAGCCTTCTTTTAACTTGACACTCGAAAGTGTCTGCCATGTGTTGCACCATCCCCTTTCACCTATAGTTGACCATTTAATACCAACATGATAGTGATATACCAACCATTGTACAAACTCCAAGTACTTGAGATGGAAAGCCAGTTCTTGCCATCATGCAATCTCATATGTTTGTTTTACTTCGAAACACAATGCTCAAGCAACAAGCCATTCAAATCTATTATCATTGCTAGATTTGTTTTTGTTATCACCTCTTTGATGGTGACATACATCTTCTCCTTTAACTTATAAGATTTCTTCCATGGTTGCGATTGTGAGATTAACTCGAGACATTGCCTCCGTTGTTTGCAATGGCACCTTGAATTCATTCATTAACATTACATATTTTCCTTTACCTTCTAAGCTTGCATGCACATTTTGTCAATGAAACATCAACTCCAAAAATTGCAAAGGCATAATGGCTATGACCATCCCCCTAATTCCTTTAGCAAGATAAGAAGAATTGTTGGCGTAAGATAATTTCTTACCAATAGGAGCAGAAGATAAATTGTCAAACAAGTTCTTTCTAAACATTATTTGCCTAGTTGCACCATTATCAGAATACCATGTGTCAGCAGCCTCTTTAGCATTAATGAGAAAGACTCCGAGGAAACATCATATTTGCACGCAAAGAATATCCAATCATGCTCTACAAAGTTGGTAGCATTGGCATCCATAAACTAAGAATCTCAACAACCATGCGATATTCTTTCTTTTTCTAGAAGGCAATCCTCTTTGGACACTTGGAGATATGGTTACTTCGATTTTTGCAGGAATGGCATTTTCCCTTTTTCTTGGGCTTATTTGTATCCTTCTTGTCCTTTCCATATGGCTATCTTACATCATGATTTGGTTAAAAAGTAGCAAAATTTAGCTTCCATTTGCACTTGATAGATGACAAACTCTTGTTCTCTACCATGCATAATAATTGAAATATTTTTCCACGTATGTTCCTCTTGTAGCAGAAGCTCTTGAAAGATGATTGGGTTTGGATTATCCTTTGGGGACCTATTGTGTGATGTGTGAAAAGACAAATATGACTCTAGCAAGGAGAAGTAGTGTAGACAAGCTGAGCATCTGGAACATGTTCATCAATATTCAGGAGTTACCCCCTAAGATCCTAAATTTTAGTCTCATGGTCTGACACTGAGTCTCCTTCATCCATCCTACGCATCCTTATTTAGACAATAGAGCCAATGTTGCTTATTGATTAGGGTCTAGCACAAGAACTTCAAAACAAGAGGCAACCTATTTGAAAACCTAAAGGAGTAGTCAACATTCCTAAATACAGGTCTAAAACATATTTGAAGCCCTAAAAATGGGTCTATAGAAAATTTGAAACCTTGAAGATTGAAAACCCTAAAAATGGGTCTTTAATCACTCCAAAGCAAGTTACCCTTGATTGAATTAGTTGCAACAACTCAATATCAACAAACATAGCACAAGAAATGAAAACCAGTCTTCAAAACCAACAAAGCAGGTGCAACATGTTCAAAAACAAGTACAATAGGTTAAAATTTGAGAATTTCGCCTCCAAAATATGTTGTATGCATTGTACTCTCTGTGTGTGTGTGTGTGTGTGTGCATGTGTGTGTGTGTGTGTGTGTGTGTGTGTGTGTGAGAGAGAGAGAGAGAGAGTATCTATTATCTACACAGGCAAGGGCAATGAGATCAACTACAATGCCTACAATGACAAAGGCAAGCTTCGACTAACAGCCTACAGCATGAAGTAGAGAATAAGAAGACTACAATCTAGTCTCTATAATAGCTAGCCATAAGCAGTAAGGTATAAAGACAATCTACGAGGACCTAACTATGAAATTGCTATGAGAGCGGACTCCAAAACCAACTATGACAATAGAAGAGGGCTGTGATGCAGCTTTACAAACAAGCTATCAAAGCTATCAAATACTTACGTGGGCAGCACAAGGAGAATGCAAGACAAGCAAGTGATTATCTACAATGAACAATAGGTACTTGAACATGCAACACGATAAAAAAATGCCAACAATAGCAACCTACTAGCATGAACCTATCCTATGGACTACACAGGCAGGCATGTTGGACAACAAGCAACATTCAACAAAACCATGGACTGACAGACAACCGCACCTCAATGATATGATGCTCAAGCACCTAGCAAACAAGCCGATTGGCAACCATACATAGCAAGTAGTGGGACAAGACTAGTAGACAAAGCAAAATCCAACATAGCCTTGATGGCTGACAAGATAATAGCAGAATAGAGATGCAACTTGCACAGACTGAAGCAACACAAGTGAGATGACTAATGATGGCAAACAAAACCACGCAAGACAAGCAATAAAGAAGCAGAACTAGCTTTGACTACAATGAAAAAGGGATGATGCATGTGGGGGAAGGGGTAGTACACATGGAAGTCACTTGGAAACATAAGGTTCAACTTGCCACATCATCTGCAATACACACCACAACTACCACATCATCAATTCTAAGTTGACACTACCACATTAATAGAGTGACACATGGCAATCCCACATCAACACATGCCATGTCACTTGCTATATCATCAAGACCACATCACCACTATCACATCATCATTTGCACAATCAATAGTGCCACCTCAATCATAACATATGGCACATAAAGTGCCACCTAAGCATTTTGTTACCACATTGTACACACTACATGTGTACCACCTACCACATCACCACACTGCACTCTTCACAAGCACACATTACATGTGCACTTGACTATTGCTAAAACTTCAAGGTGGATACATAGGATCAACCATTGGGAAGAAATAAGATAGACATTAAATCCAATATGCATGCTCTTCCATTCATCAAAATGACCATATACATTATTTTATAGCCACAAGGGCGTTGCAACTTCTCGACCCCATTCATGTGTCCACGCACAGAAGCCCATCAGGAGATGCAAGTGTCAATTGCCTATCGTGAACTCTTGCGTATGGTGTCTCAGCTTATTAGCACTGCTCGATACGGGCATAGCTCTAGCATAGAGAAACATGATGTTTTAGAAGCCCTTTGAAATTGAGAAGTAGTTCCACTTACGCTCTTTACCTTAGCCACCTGGAGCATTAACTCTACCTTAGCCATCTGGAGCATTAACTCTTTCCCTCAACATACAACCAAATCATCTCTAAGTTACCATCGTCTCCATTTACCAACATCCTCATTGATGAAACCTTGGTGACCAAAGACTTAATACTTTGGTAAGGGCAATGCTATTAGGCACATCTAGTGTCCCCTTGTTTGTATCAATTAAGCTTTTGATATCACTCAATCTTGTTCACCTAGATTCTCAACAAACGCGAACGTAAAACGTAATGCACTAGAGCAATGCAGGGAATGCGGAACAAGGTCGTTGTTAGGCTATGTCTTCATGGTAGAAAGGTCTTCCGCCAATGGGAGAGCAATACCTAGCAATTGACCTCGCATATCCACCAATTAGAGTAGCAATTTGTCGCACAAATGTTCTGCCAATATCATTTGCCAACACAATCTCCATTGCTTCGCTTTCTTTGCAACATCTAGTTGGTTCATAGTTGTGATGGGGTATATGAGTACTTTCTCTATTTCCTATGTGAGTGTGTGTGTGTCTCTCTCTCTCTCCTCTCTCTCTCTCTCACACGCGCACACACACACACACACACACACACATATAACACTTTTTTCGGGGGTGACACTCTACTACACCCCCCCCCAAAAAAAAAAAAACAGGACAACTTAACTGGTTTCTATTTCCTATTTGCTGCTCTCTCTCTCTCTCTCTCTCACTCACACACACACACACTCTCTCTCTCTCTCTCTCTCTCTCTCACACACACACACACACAAAAAGGTCAACAGAATTCGTTTAACTCTCTCTCTCACTCTCTCTCTCTCACACACACAGGACAACACAGTCGGTTCTGAAACAAGGTACAATATATCGCAAGAAAAATTGCATGTAATTAATTCATGTACTCCGATCTTTTTGGCCTGCCCAAACCTTTTCATATATTTTCGAAGACAAACATTTTTTCATAAAATCACTTGTTGCAAGTGTTACGAGCTTGACAACATAATGGTGACTAATGGCAAATGCAGCCTTTCACCAACTTTAAGTAGTACAAAATGTGTAGTCTCCTGCATCCAACAAGAACTAACTCTGCATAACCTATTATCCTGAACACCGTTTGAAGGATAGGTCCTTAAAGCAAGAGGGCATTTTCCACGTAAAATTGGAGGCCAAGAACATACAGCCTGTTGCACCAAAAATGACAATCTGAGAGGAGGAGTAAATGGGAACTTTCATCGAAAGGCTTCCGGCTTTTTGGGCTTGCTCTGTATAATAGCTTCAATCCGTTCAATGATTTTAGGAGTCAGCTTTGGAATCACATCCAGTGATTTCATGTTCTCAACTATCTGCCACAGTTCAAAACGCACAGAGAGCACACAGAGATTTCAGCTTTGCAGTAGAACAGCAAATTGCCACCAAAGGGCAAAGCAGGGGCAAAGATTCGAGACACACAAGAATTCCAGAGCAACGGGAAAAGAGAGCTATATTTAATGGTTTGAGAAAGCACCTGATGCTCCTTAGTTGCCCCTGTGATTACAGTGCTGACGTTCGGATTCAAAGCGCACCAGGCAATGGCCAGTTGGGACAGAGGCACTTCCAACTCTTCAGCAATCGGCTTCAGGGCATTCACTTTGTCTAGAATGTCATCAACTAACTTTCTGCTTGCCAAATTCTACAAAGTAGAAAACAAAGAACCGTTAAATGCACGGTTTACTCTGGCATCATGGATTGAAGCGATGAGAAGGAGACAAAGACGATACCTTGTAATTCTCCAGGGCAAAACGGCTGTCAGGAGGGATATTGGACTTGGTGTATTTTCCAGTCAGCACGCCAGAACCCAGGGGACTCCAAATTGTCAAGCCCAAACCGTAGTTCTTGTACAGAGGAAGGTACTCTACTTCCACCTGGCCAAACAACCAAAAATTTCCGCATTAAATTGATAGCAAGGAAGTTGGCACACGATACAATTCATACTGGAATATCCATGTATCGCTGGGAAACGATAAGTCATTAGTAGATGTTTAAGAAACACCCTTACCCTATCACGAGCTAGCATATTGTACTGTGGTTGTTCCACCGCCGGCCCAATGAGACCGAGCCGATTGGAAATTTCCCATGCCTCCGTTATTTGTTGAGCATCCCATTCACTCGTGCCCCAGTAAAATGCCCATCCTTTGTTGATCACATAGTTGAAGGCACGCACAGTCTCCTCGATTGGAGTCGTGGGATCTGGCCTGTGACAAAACAACACATCTACATAATCCATCTGTAGTCTCTTCAGGGACGCTTGGGTGCCCTCGATCACATGCTTACGGGAGAGCCCAACATCGTTGGGGCCTTGGCCGCCCCAGAATATCTTTGTAGAGATCACCACATCGGAGCGTTTCCAGGCCAGTTCCTTGATGGCCTGCCCCATGATCTCCTCGGCCTTTCCATTGGCATACACTTCTGCGTTATCGAAGAAGTTGACACCATACTCTCGGCATTTGGCCAGGAGGACCTTGGCAGCTTGGACATCGATCTGATTGCCGAAGCTGACCCAGGCGCCGTAGGAGAGGACACTGACCTTGAGACCGGTACGACCGAGATGTCGGTACTGCATGGTGGTAACAAGGGAGTGTCAAGGGGTGAGCGGGAGAGGAGCAACAAAATCGAGCTGAGAGCAGGAGTTTCTAGCGGATGCAAGCCGGCAGAATCAGCTAAGCCGGTGGCAAATGAGCTGCAAATCAACCAGAACTCAAGCCGGAGAGTTTTCGATGCACAATGGACCTCGGAGACAACTAAAAACTACTGCGAGATTGCTCAAGGAGCCAAGTGTAAGCTCGATTGAGCTGCGAAGGGGGGCAAAGAGCAGAAAATCGACCTCCTTACCGAGGCAGGAAGCGAAAATAGAGAATGGGAGCAAAAGCTACGAAATTTGAGAGGCAAAACCGAGCAGAAACAGCAAATTTGAGATCAGAATGAGCTACAAATCAGCTCAGACAACACAATCGAGGCTCCGAATCGATCGATCGGGCAAGGCGAGCTACGGATCGAAGCAAAAGATGAGCACGATGGAATGCAATTGATGGAGCAGGCATCAAAGATTTAAAGCTGGGCGAATTTACCACACTATAAGACACGCCACTCGCAATCAAACACGTGGCACCCCACGGATTCCATGCCTCGTTTTCCTCTTTACTCCCCCCGAACCTTCCTACGAAGCTTCCCAACTTTTCTTTTTTCTTTTTTCCTGTTTTTTTCCAACCCCCCTCCCAACCATACGCCCGTCTCCTCCTTTGCCGGAGACATCCCGCATGATTCGAACGTAGGCAGCCCACTCTCAGGCGCACAAACACCCCACTCAGGGCCTGTTTCGCCGCAATGGATGCGATGGCACGGTGGGAAAGGTCGATTTCAGGCCACACGCGAAGTATAGGGGTGCACGGAGAGGCTGTATGTCTCATGAAGGGCTCCAAGCACAGGCTGCAGACTGAAGGTAGCAGAGAAACCATGCAATGCATTGGCTGGAGAGAGATGTAGTAGTGTAGTAGCACCTAGTGGCCAAAAGAGTCCAATGGGCGTCACTGGACTTATTCTCACATTTGAAGGCACTCACGGCAATTGCACCCCATTGGCATGGCTTCGAGAGGTGACCAAGAAAAGTTAGAGTGACAAACTACCCGAAGTGTAGCTCATGATATGTTCTGGCTTAGTTTCATTATGACAGGACAACAACATACCGATGGGTTTATCTTTTTGTTGGTTTGCCAATCCTTTGCTAAAGACTTAGGGTATGAACATGGACGGACAATGATAAGGGGTGAAAGAGATAACAAGTGAAAGGGCAACCAAGGCGGTGTAAAAAGAGGGACCTAGGGAGCAGTGGTGGTCGCTCAATAAGGGCATGTTTCCCCACAGCCCAAATGTGCACATTCGGGTGCGAGTGCGGCCATCACTTCACTTCACCTCCTCAATGACTGCCCACAAAGTGCAGACACGATCAAGAGTGGAATGAAGTTTCCTAAAACTAGCCTATCCTAGTGGTCGCTACCCATGTGTCCTTGTGTAGGAGCTGATCTCTCTCTCTCTCTCTCTCTTACCATTGGCTAGTGTGTGACCAATCATGAGAGTGTGGTAGTTCCCAGTATTCATGGGATCTCCTTCTTTGTGTATGAGCACAATGATAGTGGTACTCCAAGTAGGAGGGAAGCCATGACATGCAACATGTTTGAACATCAACCTATCCATGTTGCATCCTAGCACTAGCCTCTTCTTACTATGGGTGATGTCTTTAATATCACTCATTGAAAGCATGAATGTGCTTGTCATACATAATTGAGGTGTTTACTTAATCAATTGTTGTGGCACATATTAAGGGCGTTTACAAGTTCATGCTGTTGCGATTTTGATCTCCGTCCCAATTTCAAAATTTTGGGAGAGGAGGATCATTGCCCAACGCCTATTATCCCTCTAACGCATGTCATTCACCTTCCTTCTGCCTCAAGAATCGAGAAGGTGCCTCCCTGAGCACCTTCCTTTCAACCTTCATCCTTGGAGGGCACGTCCAAGCCCATCGAGTGATCTCAACTGCCTATCAAGAGTGCAAATTCATGTAAGAGCCGCAACTTTGCACTTTTGTCCCTTGCTTGCCCCCTCCAATCTGCTCTAACGTCACTCGAATTGATGTCCTAGTGGGCACAAGCCCATCATCTTGGTCAACTCCCATTGGAACATGGGAAGCATCCCTCCATTATTCCCCTCAACATAAGGGGATGATCCAAACACATAAGATGAGCTTCAAAAAAAAAAAAAACAATGAGACAATGGGAAAGCCCTACTTTTTCCCTCTTGGGATAAGGTGATAGTGCACTATGAGCTTCGACATTGAAAAATAAGAAGCTCTAGTGTCATTCCCTACTTTTTGACTCTTGGAACAACATGATAGTGCAAATTCATGACACAAAGCCCCACTTTACAAATCATGCCTATAAAGCGATCGTCATGCATGATGTCTTTATTGTCATGATAGATTTGGATACTTTGCTTTTCAGCATAGAGCCAATCCCATGGCACCCTCCAACTAGATCCATTTGATCTGAATGGCTCTTTGAGTCAAAATCCCTAACATTTAATGAAACAAATTACAATAAGAGGTCTTGTAAGATTTGCTTTGGAAGGACAACATATCAAGGGTAGAACATGTATAGTATGGGATATAGACTAATTTATTTAATGCTAGTGGTATATTCTGACATATGTGCATATTTTAGTGATCAAATGCATATAACTTTTTGTAATGTTTGGATACCTTGGCACCTTTAATAATGATAGATATTTAAAACATGCTTTTGCATTCCCCACGTTCTTTTAAAAACAGAAAAACATGGTCTAAGATATATATTATTTGTCAAAAGTAAGCAAAAAAGTAATCAATTACAAAGCATGAATGGAACCTAGGTGTTAAGTTATGAACAATCATACATTGGCTTGGGAGTTTTGTAATCTAAGTAGAAAAAATCGAATTCATGATTTGACAAATACAGGAAAATAGAACCAATGATTCAACATGGAGAATAAATCGAGCAAAAAAATGCTGCCACGACACGTTTTTAAAGGAATTTGCCACATCATCTGATAGTACGAACATAATTTATTCATACGAATATAGGAATTAATCACATGCCAAACCGTTCACATGTCTAATTAATCACATGAGTATCTTTCAATCAATTAATCATGCATTCAATGCTAGTGAGGTGACTTCATTCACAACAGCCAGATCACCAAATTAAATCTTTGTTTTTAGTAAAATTATTCATACGAATACTAGTTTATTTGTATTAATAAAATAGCATAAAACGTGTAGTTCATTTAAATCGAAAAAAACACGATTTTATCCAATCTTTTGAATTTATAGAAAAAATCAAACGAAGTAATGAACATAGTTTGTAATAGGACAAAAAATTATCCTTAGACCCTGGGGTGCCAACTCAATATGTATCATGTTATTACCCTCGTCCAAAATCTAAGGTATGGGGGGACAAGTTCCATATAGAATATGCATGGATTTTCTTTAAAAAATTCAAATATGTAAGGAAAAAATATGAAAATCTCATGTTCCCCCTCCCACAAAAGATAAGGTATATACCATGAAAAATATGCAAGATTTTAAGATTTGTACATGTTTTTCATAATATGTGAGGCCAACGGGGGGTAAAACAAAAATATGAAAACCCATGTCCTTTCAAATTAATGTAACTTTTTCATGTGTTACCTAAATTTCAAGGCGTAAAGACATATTTGAAGCTCTTTTAGTGTAGAACACAACCATACTAATTTGACTAATTTCTACTAATGGCATATTTTTAAATTCATCTCATACTCAAGATTTTGATAGGTATTCTTACTAAAGGGAGTTGGTGCCCCAGGCCTTAGACATAAAAATGTCTTGCTAAGTAGCATTGGTAGATGGTCAAAGCAATCTTATTTGAATAAAAGAGTCTGAAATTTACGGATGTATCTAGTCTTGGACTGCTATTTTATCTTATTTTTGGCCGTCAAATAGGCTAGAACTGACATGCTATTAATGAATATTTTCTAAAAATAGGTATTCTTATTTGAGGTTTCTATATATAGATGGAATTTTTTTTAAATATCAAATACAGCTTCACTTTTTTAAGTCCTTAAATTGGTATAATGTAAGGGTTTAGTCTCTTTTTTTGGGTCTATCCAAATGATGATTTATCATAAGTGTGCCTAGAGACTAGTGTAGTGTAAAGGTAAAGGTAATATATGCCTTAAGAATAGTTTTAGGTCATGCATGGTTATACATGATTATATGGGTTATATAAGATACATTCCCACACTTTTTAGAGCATTATATGAGATATAGAAATTTCCAATGTCGCACAAGCACCATTGTACGAGACTATGATCTTTAGAAGCCTAGTTCAATGGTCAAAATATTATTAGTCATGCACCAATGTTATACTATCTCATGTAAAACAAACATTCAAGGTTCAAACTTTGGTTATATTTATAAAATTTATGTTTCACTGGTATATAATTTTCACTAGACTATAGCCAATGATGGCATACACATACTTGTTCAACTTTCAACGTGATAAGATGTTTTTTAGTATCAAAAGTTCTACCCAATTTTATTTTCTATATACTAAACTATGTTGAAAAAGATTGATGCCGCTACAAGTAGATTCTTTGATAGAGCTAAATTTTGTTCATCCAATAGTTTGTATGAGTCCAAATAGCAAACATGCGATTGTTGCAAAGAAAATGATGGCTTTCTCATAACTTTTTTCCTATAGATATAATTTTCCCATGTCCTTGACAAGTCCACAATATATGTCTTGAAAGGTACTTACAAGTCCACAATATATGTCTTGAAAGCTACTTACATTGGATAGAGGTTCAAACCATTGAAGGTTTCATAGGTAAGAATTATGATTCTTGTAGCTAATGACAACATACACATATTTAAACACGATAAGATGTTTTTAAACATATTTATTTAACTTTAAACATGATGTTTTTCAGCATTGAAAGTTCTACCCAATTTCATTTCCTATGCTGAAACTATGTTTGAAAAAATTGACTGCATTAGAAGAGATTTCTTGATAGAGCTATATGCTTGAATTTTTTTCATCCAATAGTGTGTATGAGTCCAAACAGCAAACATTCGATTGATGTAAAGAAAATGAGGGCTTTGTCATAGCTTTTTGTCTATAGAAGTATTTTTCCCATGTCCTTGACATATCTTGAAAGGTACTTACATTTGGATAGAGGTTCAAACTAATTTTAAAAAAGGTACTTAAAATGTAGGTTTCATAAGTATAGAATTTTGACTACTCTAGCTAATGACAACATACACATATTTAAACATGACAAGATGTTTTTAAACACATTTATTCTATTTTAAACATGATAAGATGGGGATAAGATGTTTTTCAATATTTAAAGTTCCACCCAATTTATTAAACAATTAAACATAATGATGGCATACAAATATTTATTCAAATTAAAAATGATAAGATGTTTTTCAGTATTGAAACTTCCACCCAATTTTATTTTCTATACTAAATCTATGTTGAAACAATTTGATATGCTAGAAGTAGATCCTTAATAGAACTATATGCTTGAATTTGTTCCATCCAACCATTTGTACCAGTCCAAACAGCAACCATGCAATTGTTGCAAAGAAAATGGAGGCTTTGTCATAGCTTTTTATCTATATAAGTATTTTTTCCATGTCCTTAAACAAGTCAATAATATATGTCTTAAAAGGTACTTGCATTGGATAGAGGTTCAAACCACTAATGAAAGATGTACAGTAGATAGAGGGATTCACATTGGATCTCTAAAAAAGACACCTTTATGTCCTCTTGAGTTACCAATTTAGTGTTAAGAGCTTCACAATGCTTTTCATGGGTTCTCTTGACTTGTATTCTTTTCTTCACCTTGTCTTCACCACATTTGGGGATGGTTAATGTAGCTCACCACACCACTGTCATTGGTTTACCACTCACTACATTGGTTTACAACAACAAATTGTGAATTTCGAGTCCTCTGAGAGCCATAAAAACATTTGTGAGGTGCTTTAAGCATCGACTCTTCAATCCTCACCACTAAATAAGCAATCAACACGCAGATGCAAAATAGGCAAGATCTAAATTCTATTTTTAAATAATGTGGTTTGATAGATTATATAGCAGCTTATTTAAACTAATACATACATCAATAATCAAGTCAAGTTGAAGAGAGAGAGAGAGAGAGAGAGAGAGAGAGAGAGAGATTAACGCCTTTGGGATGCCTCAAGGGCCTATGAGACAAGGTGCAATAAAAAAGGTAACTCATACAAGGCACTATGGGCTTAAGCAAAGGGCTCACTATGGCCCTTGTTGAGTGCTATACTAAGATACTTAGGAACTACTCAAAACCCAAAACTGAAAAATCTAGAGATAGCAACAGATAGCAAAAGAAGATGTGATCGACTATCATCCATGGTGGCTCTCTGGTGGGATATGAAGACATCTTGTATTTATTACTACTAGGTCATCTCTCATTGCATTAGGGGGGTGTCCTTCATGATCTACTTATCTAATGGGCCATATTTAGAGTGACACCGTGAGCCTTACGGTCCTCTCTATATAGAGCCAAGAGATGCTAGACCTTCATGGTGTGTGCTTTCGTCAACCTCTTAATGGTACATGGTATCTATACCTATGGGTCCATGTCTCTGCGTTGTCTCTTTCCACTAGTCCATTGTACCTAGCTCCTCCTACTCCATTCCACTCTACTCATCAGCTAGCAACTCCTCCTCCTCCTCCTCCTCCTCCTCCTCTGCTCCATTGTGTCTTGGGGATAACTCAAATGTGTAGAAATCTATGACGTGCCGCGGTGTTTGGTCAATCTCTATCTCCTATGGAACTTTCATCTCCTACTATGTGATTTGTCTCAATAGAGTCTCTCCATGTCACCATATCTCAATCGGATATAGACCAACGCAGTTGATCATGAAAGTGTATAAGCCAAGAGGCTAGCCCAAAACCATGCCCCTCCTGAAAAAGACAATGGTATCATATGTGGATCTCATAATACACTAGGCAAGTACATAAGAAATGCTCCTGTTTCTTCACCTCCTCAAATGTGAATAGCTTGCATATTTTCTTCTCTCTAGGGAGAGAGATTAATAGTGTTGGGATGCCTAAAAGGCCTATGAAACAAGGTGCTATCAAAAAAGTAACTCATATAAGCCACTATGGGCTCAAGCAAAGGGCTCACTATGGCTCTTGTTGAGTGCTATAGTAAGATACTCATAAACTAGTACTCAAAAATAAAAATTGAAAAATTTAGAGATAGCAGAAGCTATGATTGACTATCATCCATGGTGGCTCTCTGAAGGGCTATGAAGATATCTTGTATTTATCATCTCTCATTATTACACTAGGGGGGGGGGTTCCTCCATGATCTCTGTATCCAATGGGCCATATTTAGAGTGACACCTGAGTCTGACGGTCCCCTCTAAATAGAACCAAGAGATGCTAGACCTTCATGGGGTGTGCTGTAGTCAACCTCTATATGGTGCATGGTCTCTACACCTATGGGTCCATGTCTCCACGTTGTCTCTTTTGGCTAATCCATTGTACCCTGCTATCAGCTAGCTCCTCCTACTCCATTCCACTCTACTCATATCAGTGAGCAACTTCTCCTCTTCTACTCCACTCTACCCTCATATCAACTAGCTTCTTCTCCTCTACTCCACTATGTGTTGGGGATAACTCAAATGTGTAGAAATTGATGACATGCTGGTATGTCCGGTCAATGTCTATCTCCTATGGAACTTTCATCGCCTACTATATAATTTGTCTCAGTAGAGTCTCTATATGTCAGCATATCTCCATTGGATATAGTTAATGCAACTGATCATGAAAGTGATAAGCCAAGAGACTAGCCCAAAACCATGTCCCTCCTAAAAAAGACAATGGTATTATCTACAGATCTCATAATACACTAGGCAAATACATAGGAAATGCTCCTATTTCTCCACCTCCTCCAATGTGCATAGCTTGCACATCTCCATCTCTCTAGGTATGCTTGTGGCTCTCTCTCTACAGTGATCCTCAGTTGGTGGGATGAGACTAGCATCTGTCCAATGGCAATCATCAATGCATGTGAGACTCATGTGTCCTCTAGATATTGGGGGTCTGATAATCACTCCATCCTATGATCTCAAGAAGTGATCATGATTGAACTAGATTTTGTTGGGAAACTCCTAGTTTCCTACCAAAAGAGGGCCCATGATAGAATTGGATCTTGGTAGGGAACTCATGCCCCCCCCGTCCCGAACCCCCAAGATATTGAGTATAAAGCTAGAGTATATCAAACCATATGATATGGTTGATCTCATCTCAAGGGACAGGGAGATAGGGCATCTAGACTATACTTGAAGGGGAGGAGTCGATCCATCTAAATACCCTAATTGACAATTCAGTGAGAACTAAAATGAGCAAGAAAGTTGCAGCTTGTAAAGCATCCAAAAACAAAAGTAGCCTTCTTGAAAACAGCTTCAAAACAGGTAAACATTGTCCAAGATAGAAGCATATGTGGCTTTTAGATCGAAGATTGCTATAGGAGCTTTAAAAAACAAGAACCATCTCAAAGTCAATGAAAACAATTGCAAAAATGAGTCATATAGTTCTCGAAGAGCTAAGCCTAGTTGCTAGAGATGGTGGCTATTTAGAATAGAGCCGTTTAGCTATATAAAAGTCTGTATAGTAGGCATGATAGTTGGAAACAACTCCAAGGCAAGAAAATAGTGGTGGCCAGTTAGAAATAGGTTGGATAGCTACATAATAATGCAAAACAATAGAACCAACTACAGAATTGAGGTGCATCCCTCAAAAAATGGTCAAAAGTATGGAACAACAACAATTGAAGGTGGCAATGCAAGTTTCCTTGTGATAGGATTACACTCCCTATCAAGCCTTTGAAATTAGTGACACTTCCTTATTGGTTTGAGAGGGGGATTGAAGGCATTTGTACATGATATCGACTCCTAGTGGTTGAGTGGACTATTGACACTTCCTGTCAATCCTTTAAAATTAGGGACACCTAAATGGTTTGAGAGGGGATTGAACACATATGTACATGATGTGGTCAAACTCTCGGTGGTTGTAGCTAAGTTGATAGGACTAAATGTTACTCATGGTTATGTGATCTAAGCAATGGTGTATGTGGAACATATCCAAGTGAAGGTATTGGACAAGTGGCTATGTAAGGCAACTCACCCTTATGCAATCTAATCTCGTAAGTTCATTCCTTCATCTCCATCTCTTCTCATTCGCATGAGATAAACTCACCTTCAGTAGTTGGGTAGTTTTACATTGATATTTCTTTCCCTCCCTCGTTTGACATCTACAACTGCTTAGGTAGTCATGAATCCTCTTTCCATTGGTATAATGCTCACATAGGCTGGTACTTTCTCCCTCTTTCTCCTTGCCTTCTCTTGGTAGTTTCCTTCTCCCAATGCTCCCTCTTGTTGCTTGCCTTCTCCCTCTTGCTGGCTGCCCTCTTAGCTATTTCCTATTGGAGCTTCCCTGCTCATCTCATCCCTCAAACATTGTCCTCTTAGGCCATGGGCAAACATCCCTCTTTTTGTAGCCATGATAAGGAATCTCCCTAAGAATTTTGAATGATCTTTCAATTTCAAAATTTTGAAATTTATCTCTCTTTGGAGCATCAGAGGCCTTACAGCATGTTGGAAAAGGCTTGTGAGAAATCATCAACAATTGTCTATTCCCAATTCATGGTGTTAGATATCAATGCTGCACTCTCATGTAACTACGCGGGAACCAGCTAACTCTACTTGTAAGCCCCCCATATGAGGAGCAGGCATTTAAGTAGCTCGGTTATCCGGTAGGTCCTGGTTTACACCAGATGGGGGCCATGTGTGGCCTGATGGCTGGACGGAGTTGGCACACTACCAACTAGGCTACATGCAAGTGCGGGAAGGCATCCCTTGACTGACCGCACTCAGGGTAGATGGAGCATTGCCTGGGGCAACCCACTCTCGGGTTGCGGGGCCCATTTAGAGTCTCAGATGATCTTGGATGGCTGTGGGCCGAACGGAGACCGTAGGTTAGTTGCTCTATTTTGCGCACCGGTTCTATCATGTGGTTGGTGGCCTATTTTGGGATCGACCCTCAGTCGATCATTTTGGGCAGACTGGGTCGGTCACCACATTGGGTCTAACTGACTACGACTAGTGGCTATATAAGAGCGAGCCCGTGAAGCCCATTTCATCACTGGCTACAACAACCCTGATTCCTTGGCATCCAACCTCCGTCCTCTACTGTTTCCAGCTTGCCATCGAAGCTTCTTTCACAGGAGCGCATGGTTGGGAGGCAGCGCCATCTATTGTATCTCATCTACAGTAATCAAATTTTTGATTCTCCATACTATCTGGTTTTCTCTCTTGCGTATGAGATCCTGTTATCTTTTGCACACAGACATATTATTTTCTTACATATGGCACATATTTCATCCTTTTGGCCCTAATTCTATAAAGAGATTCAAAATCCCCTTAATCGTATGGGCCAAGTTCCATTTAAATGTGTATATTTTCTGCTTGGCATATTTTTTAGCAAGAATTTCCATTGAAGGTGGCATTTCCTCAATAAGAAAACAATTGCACAAGTAAGGAAAGAGGGAGGAAAACAATTGTCAAGAAGGAAAGAGATAAGCATTGTGCAAAGTAGCTATAATAAGCATTGTGCAAAGTAGCTATAGCAATCTCACAAGCAAAAAATCTTGAAGGGAAAAACATGTGCATGGAGGCTTTGAAGTACGTGAATGATGCATGATTTGATTGCAGTAGCATGACATTCTTGAGAGGTTGCTTAGGATGATTTATCAACAAAAACTCTGATACTAGCTACTCTATGTGGTCAATAGATGGCTAACCATTTTCTATGGTCAAAAGATGGAGATGAAATTTCCTCTTTGCTAGGTCCAATCTCCTCCTTTGCCTCCTCCACAGATATGTCACAATGAGCAATTGACTAAGCGAGGTCTAATTATATAACATAACAAGTGAAAAGCATCAAGCAAGGGTGAATAAATTCATTCACCATTAGTGAAATATCCTCCACGGATCTCGGGTAGCCGACTTCGCACAAGGACCAACTAGAAGTAATTGATTCATATTCAAAACGTTTGTAGAAAGCAACCCTTTTTATTTGGGCTTCTAGCTTTCCTTCTTTTATGTCATTGAATTCTATATGAGAGACTATGGAGTACAAGCATGAAATCTGTGCCACTTATGGTACATCCATATGGAGCTTCATTGACATATCCATACAAGGTGGATTTCTCATCCACTGACGGTTTTCCTATTCATTTTGTATGGGTCACATGGTAACTTATGGATTTGCAGCTCAGTTACTCATTCTAAAATGGAGTATTCCTTAGCGTAGCTGTTACTATACTTGCATTTCACAATCATGTGTGGGTTCAATGGACTTTCATCCGTATTCTATTAGTGCCAAGTGTAGTAGGCCCAACTATTCTAACTCTAGAAGAGTCCAACTCCATAGTCCCAGCCCATGGATGGGTGTCGACCATGGTTAGGCATAAATGTTGGTGGAGTTTGGCACATAGGAGTGGTATCTTGGCATGACACATAGTAGGGAACTTGGCATTAATGGAGTGCTAAGTGGAAATTAGAGGACCATTAGAGGTAGACGTTGGTCTCCACCTATTTCATTGTATGCCCCTTTCATTTTGATGATGATGATGCATGATAAGGGAGTTGATGCCTCAATTTGGAGGCATCCTCCAAGATATACATCTTCTAAAAGCCTCTTTAATTTTAATGTTATATAAGATTCTTCTCTCTTTTTCATCGATTTCTCTCGTTGAGGGCTCTATTAATCCTTTAGTCTTGAGGCAGCCCTCACCCATTGTACAACATCTATAGATGCATACCTATATGGCTGCATGAGTTGGTTTGGATGCATGAAAGCATCCATGGTCAGAAAGTGTGAGCATGATCGATGATAGTGCTACACACTATTTATTGAGCTACAAATTGGTCAAGAAGTTAAACTTAAAGGGAATTCCTCCTCATCATTGGGAGTGGTGATGCTAGTAAATGGTTTGGACAAGGTTGTATGAGGCATAGTAGTCTAGGATGTACCCTTTTTCACAGGTCCATGAGATATCTGAAGTCAATGGTCACACCATGTTACTCCATGGTCAAAATAATGTGCCTGTGTCTCCACTCATATGTGGTCCGAAACTTACTATTCTTGTGTAGATTGCTCACTTATAGATATGTTTTTTGTAGTACATGCATGTGGTTTGATCTTATTAGTGGAATTAAAGAATTTCCACAATGTTTATCTACTTTTATGTTTGAATCTATGGATTTGAGAAACTTTTTGCATCCTTTTTACACAATTTTTTGCATAAACTTTGAGCAATTCATTCATTTCAACCACCTCACCATGCATAATTTCAGCATGTTACTTTCTTGAATAAGCTTTCACTCTTGTTGTATGCATGACATTTTCATAAAACATATATACCTTGCTTTGTTTGGGGATGCTTAGGTTTCATTGCATCCTTATTTGTATTTAGATTTGTGTGTTTCTCTAAGGACACATCAGTTCTAAGGGTAGGGGGAAGTTCCCTAGTATGATTGTACACAGCTATTAGAAGCTTAAGATAACTACATCTGTAAAGTGTTATGATCAATGATCAATCTAATTCAAGGATGTTTTTATCGAATCTATGCTTATATTAATATAAAATCTTGGCAAAAGTGTTCAAGCTCATTTTTTAAGTTTCACAATACTGGTAGAATGTAGTACTTTTTTATATTTTTTCTTTTCAATTTTGAAGGAAAAATGTAAATCATAGCGAAACTATCAAATAGTTTTTAGAGCACTATCCACAATCTGATTCCTCATGCTTCATTCTAATGTGTTACCACAAACAGTAACAAGATGGGCATGGGAGCTAAGGTTCATTATAGCCTAACCCTTTCATATGTGCAAAGCCCTTGGCCACCAATCGAGCCTCGTGTTTGCCAACACTTTATTAGATTTGTGTATATTATAGATCCAGTTAGTCCTTTTGACCTTACACTAGGTATGTTTCTAGATGAGACCCTAGGTTTTGTTTCTCTCAATGGAGTTTCCATCTCTAATATGGATTGCCAATCTGACCTGTCCTTTTCTTCTTCAAAGTATCATAGCTCCTCGATCAACTTGACCTAATCCATTAGACTAGAGTTCACAATTGATAGGTTTGGAGTCTCCTAGACTTTTGTTACCACCTTAAAGTAGTTCTTTGAGATGTTGGAGTCTTCCAATGCCTTACCAAACTATAGAGGTATCATTTTATATTTTTCTAGAGTCTCCTTATTCTTGAGGAGTCTTCTTATCTTATCTTCTTATGTTACTATATATTAAGGAGAGTGGGAGGCTCCGTGTCATTTAAAGAGATTTCCACAATGCCACGTATCGCGAGAATGGAAAGGTGGGAGGACTTGTGCTCAAGCTGCCATGTGTAGTGTTTGCAATCAGAGAACTATGCTTAGGATGGAGAGTGCTACAGAAGCCGCCATGACTCTGGCATTGGACTTCGTGCCCACCTTCCCTCCATCCCACTTGAATCCTACCCCACTTCTCGTGCTCCTCCATGGCTACAACAAGGTTCGCAAATACAGGATCACAGAGGAAGATTGCATTGCGCTTTTGGATTTGCCGTTCAGTTTCAACAATCTGTCGGCAGAAGTGGAAGGGGTGTTGGGCCCGACATTTGGTCCCAGCTACAAAAGCCCACTGAAAGTTGGGGTATTGATGCCCATCATGGGAGGCTACAACGATTTCAAGAGGTCCTCCCTCTTTGTAGTGGACTGTGAGGTGGCTCGCTTCCATCCATCTTCTGCTACCGCCGCTGCTACTAAGGAGGATGAATATAACATGGATTCTAGCTTTGCGTTGATGCTTAGCACGAGTTCCACTAGCAGAGGCAAGAATGGCATGCGTCCAATCTTGGAGGTATTGGAGAGGTTTGGGCTGGCGGATGCAGTTGAGAAGAAGTGAGGGTTTGGAGAAGGAGGGAGAGACCTTGGAGGAGGCTGTGGGAGGGATGATCTCGCTGAGATGGAAGATCATGTTGAGATGGAATCATTGAGCTATTGCAAGCTATAAGCTACATTGAGCAAAACTAGGTGCTAGGAGCTCCATTGTCTCAGGTTGATGGTCTCTCCCTGCTCCCATTGCTTATTACTTCCCTTTTTTTCACGTTTACTTGCTTTAGATGCCATAGCCAGCTGACACTTGCCTTTTGGGAGATGCTATACTATTCCTATTTACTGTGCATTGTACTCTTTTGGACAAGAGTGCGTTCCTGCTATGAGACTACACACTTTCCCTAGTCGTCTTGACAGAGTAGGTTGTGTACCAATGTGAGAAATAATTAGAAAATCTTGCTCATCTCATTTGTATCTGTTTTTGTATATTTTAAGTGGTGAGAAGCAAAATCCCTCCGAATGAAATATGGGCAAAGGACACTTTGCGTGCATGTTATCCAGGGAAATTCTTCTTGCAATGTTGCAATGTGACATTTGCAGAATGCTATTCAAATCGATGGATTTCCTTAACAATTAGAATTGCAAGGCTTTTACCAAAATTTTAGAATGTTGCTTGATTTTTATATAAACATTCTTTGTATCTGTAACTAAACCAATGTGAATGTACTAAAGAATGTAGACCTGATTGGCATTCTTGCAAAGAATGTCATTTATTATCAATGCCCATGGCTGCAACACAGAGGAAGGGAGAAGCAAGAGCAAGTCAGAAGAGAGGTTTGATGTGATAAGGTCATTGAATTTCATTGAAAGAGAATCGACCTCACATGCAGAAGATAAGTTGCAGATATATTGGTATGGCAAGATAAATTGTTTGTCATTAGTGGAGATTTGGCAAAGGGCAGAAAGCAATTCTAACATCTACTTCTTTGATGAGAAACAATATCATGACATAATGGAAACTCTTTTGAGTAGAGATCTACCTGGGCATTAGCTTGAGGATTTCTACCCGGCATTTGGAGAGTTTAGAGAGGGCACTTTAGAGGTTTACTAGAAGTTTGTGGTCAAACCTGTACAAGCAATAGAAGATGTGCCGATCACTATAATTACTAGAAAAAGAAGAAAAGCAAGTTATTATTCTCGATGACACTTTGTTGGGTGCCAAGCCTCAAGGTCCTCTTCCTTGAACTGATTCTTGCTCATTTAGAGAGTCTATGTTTTGCAATTCAATGAAAATAAAACTTTCTATTCCCTCTCAGGCTCTACCGTTCTTTTACAAAGACTTTGGGTCGCATCCTTGCATCGTGACTTTTTCTTTTTAACAAATTTATTGCTTTAGCTAGGTGAGTTTCATATTAAATGTTTTTAGGCATCACGAATTGAAATTATGCCTCCATTTCTCTATCATGTCCATAGGCAATTATTTCCTTAATTTTCTTTGCTACATGAAATGTAAGTTAACAAATCTTCCATACAAGAAAAGTGAAAGTGATGATCCAAGTGATTAAGAAGGAAAAACTCAATGAAGGGTATGATGTATTTTCTTGACTTTGACATGTTAATATTGTTGGATGCTTAGCTCAATAGCTACTGCTTCTACGAAAAATTGCCTCCAAAAGTTTTGCGAGGGAAGACAACGATTTGCAAAATGTGTTTCTCAATATTCACAAGTTGAAGTGGATGGTTCTACATTTGAATTAGAAAATTGCTTAAATGTAAATGTAAGTGTCCAAGCATTGCGGCTTGAGGTTACATTATGTTAGAAATGCAGTTAAAATGCGTGAGAAGCAGCCAATGCGTTTGGAAAGCAAACACCTCAACCTCTCCACAACCCCCCTGTTCTTGATGTGTCAACTATTCCCAATTGTTGGGGTGTCCATCTCCTACATAATGCCTCCTTTTAGCACTAAGAGAGGTTGCAAGGAGGGATTCCATGTGGCATTATCCTCACAAATAATGAGATATAGAGATACAAAAAAGAACAAAGGAGATATGGCCCTTACATTGAGCTTCTATGTTAACGATACTAAAATGGACTCAATTTTTTTAAAGCAATGTACACGATGTGGTGTTGGTTGAGCTTAACAAAAGTTGGATAAAGTAACGACCTTGGGATTAAGGTTGTGGCCTAAGCATTCAAAGCTATCAGCTAATTGGACTTCATGACATTGAGAAGATGTCATCAAGGGGCAGCCCTTGGAGGATGGAGAAGAAACGGTCTGAGCCAAGCATGATGGCATTGGAGGGGTTGACTACCATGAGGCACCTTACAAATATATTATATGAAAGTGTTCTTTCTTTATTCATAGCACTTGAAAGCACTTATATGTACTGGCAAGCATGCGTTAGAGCTCAAAGGCACTTCAAAGTGCTTTTGGCCCAATTTTGGGGTACTTGAATGTGCTTTTTTAGTGTGCTTGTACATGATTCAAAGTATATAAAGTACTTCAAATAGACTTAAAAGTGCTTTAAAGTACTTCCAAGCACTTCAAAGTAATTGAAAGTGCTTCAGAGTACTTCTTCAATGTACTGCAAAGTGCTTAAAGTTGTCTCCCACACAAATCATCGATTTTTTCTCATCACCATCTAACATATCCCATCTTAAATACAAGTCACTTTCCTAGAAGCAATTATGTGAAGTTTTTCCATCCTTGAGGAGAATAATAGATGAATAGATTCTTTTTAACCAGTTCTATAATAAAGTCTCAATGAAGCCCTAACATTGCCTTTACTAATCGAGAAATTTTTTAAATATCAATGCATCCATGTCTCTCTCTCTCTCTCTCTCTCTCTCTCTCTCTCTCTCTCTCTCTCTCTCTCTCTCTCTGAGCACTTATATATCTCTCCATTTAGATGCTATCTCTAATAAGTCTCAATGCAGCCCTAGAAGTGCCTTTACTTGGGAGAAATATTTTTATACCAATGCAGTTCTCTCTCTCTCTCTCTCTCTCTCTCTCTTTGTGAAAACCACTTGCTATACTTTCATATGTATTTATGTGTGTATATGTACACATACATTTTTGTATCGTACACGTGCTCTCATGCTAAACTTTGAAGAAAGAAAGACACACCACCTTCTGCAAGAGAAAGCAGTGTCTGGGTTCTAGAAAGTGACAAACTCCACCATAAATGCATGATTAGAGTGCTCAAATGGATTCTGAAATACCTTGTAGCCTATGGAGTTGCCATCACAAATAATAATAAATGCAAAACCTCCACTCTTTGTGAGGAGGACATCCAAAACTTGATATAGGTATTGAATGAGACACCAAGTTGAGCAACAGAATCCTAGATCTACAATGGCTCATTGTGTATAAGGATTTTCCACCGGGTCTAGCATGTTGATGAGCCATCCTTTCCTGAAACAATGGCAATGTCTCATGTGATGAAAAAGGGTTATCAAACTAGCTACTCATATTGTTATGGCTCCACATTCTAAGCATGAGCATAGATGTGAGAAATCAAGATCAAGTAGAGGAGGAGAACTCTGGCGAGGTGAGACGAGGCCGTTTGGTTGATGCAATATTGCAAATTTGTGGGCAGAGCCAGCTAGCACAAAGTTAAGTTTTGGGTATGGTGAAGGACATGGAAAGAAAAGATATGTAATTTGGGGACCCGTTGGAACTCTTTTTTGAAGGCAATATAGAGTTGATTTTAACCATGTCTAAGAAGAACACCTCTCCAAGCATAAGAAGCCACATAGTTTAATCGAAAGCGGTTGGATGAAAGTCGATGTCTCCAACAAGACAAAAAAGAAAAGGGGTTTCAAGGTTGGAGGGCAAGAAATTTTCCACTAATATGTCTAAGGCAAAAGCTTCACAAACCATGGAATTAGATTTGTGATCTAGAATTCCTCATTTTCAAAGAAGTTCGACAAAGTTTTTGAAGCTACTTTAAGTAAAACGGAAAGTGGCACCTAAGATTTGCTACATTGAATTGTTTATGTTATTGCGGGATTGCAAGCATATGGATCTTCTATAAGTGGGATTGCACTTGGGGAGTTCTTGAGCTACGCTTGGGCAACATATAAGGATGCTACTCATCTAAGTTTGAGTGTTCATGCATGTATGCAAATATGTCTCATAAGTCTAAGTGTTTGTGTGCATGTCTCCTAAGTCTAAGTGTTTATTGTGTATGTGTGCATGTGTGTGTATCTGTGTGTGTGAGGGGTCACAAGAGAGAATTTGTATGTGTATGAAGAGAGAGAGAGAGAGAGAGAGAGAGAGAGAGAGAGAGAGGGGAGAGAGAGAGAGAGAGAGAGATAGAGAGAGAGAGAGAGAGAGAGAGAGAGAGAGAGAGAGAGAATTTAGTTGCAATTCAAGTCTTGCCAACAGTATTTGTCTTTCACTTAATGCACATTCTTAATCAGATGGCTTTTTTATTTACAACCCAACCAAGAGAAGGGAAATGAGAGAGAGAGAGAGAGAGAGAGAGAGAGAGAGAGAGAGAGAGAGAGAGAGAGAGAGAGAGAGAGAGAGAGAGAGAGAGAAAGAGAGAGAGAGAGAGAGAAGGGGGGGGCTAAGGGGATTTGTTATTAAAGGGTGAAATCCACCCACATCATGAGTAAGCATGTCAATGGCATACAAAGATGGGAAACCCTAAAATTGAAAATTGACAATCTATACATCCCACCTTGAGACCCAGTGGAGCGGGTCTCTAACCCATCGTAGACGGGTCATACTACTCGTCCTTACAATAGAAGGGGATAAATCCATGAATGTTCAATAATTCTTTGTTGAAAGATTTTGCATTTTATTAATAATTATATAGGAGATAGGCTGTAGCTTTGGTCATGCAAGTGAACAAATCTCGTTCAATGTTGGGAGGAGTGCATGAGAGGCACTGTTTTGTTGGCCAAAACTGTGGTAGAGATCATGTTGCAAGGACGAGGGATAATGTGAGCGATTACGAAAGAAAAGGTTGGTCATAAATTTGGATTTTGGGGTAGGAAAAGCAAGCCTTGGCTCTCTTTTTTCAAGCTATGCTAGATGTAGATGGTCTTTTACCGAACCCTTGATATACCAATTCTTGGGGATCGATGGGGTGCTTGTGCTACCAAGATGATCTCTCTTACACTCCTTGGATAGCCCAATTACCTATCGGTGATGCTTGCAAAGAAACAAGTCTACTACATGGGTTGCTATAAGGGTCGATAGGAGTGTATGGAGATGGGGGAATGAGCATGCAATAGTAGAGGAAAAGGAGGGAGTATAATAGAAAAGACAAGTTTTGTTAATCAAAAAAGGGGGCTTGTAGCCTATTACAATAGCCATAGCTATAACTATGCTTGTGCAAACAATTGATAGTGCTCTCTCTCTCTCTCTCTCTCTCTCTCTCTCTCTCTCTCTCTCTCTCTCTCTCTCTCTCTCTCTCTCCCCCGCCCCCTCCTCTCTCTCTCTCTGTGTCTCTCTCTGTCTCTGTGTGTGTGTGTGTGTCTCTCTCTCTCATGCCATTTGCGAGTCTACTAGACAACAATTTCAGTAGTCTCAATAGTAATGGTGATGACTAGCAAGTGCATCGACTCATTCTTCTTTGCATTTGTGGCTTATCAAAGGGAAGTGTTGGAGATGTTAGCTCGGCTATGCCTACTTCCCACCATCCTATAATTCTCTTAGTGCCTTGTTTCCATTGTTGTGAGTGCTTGATATTCATGATCTTTGATACTTGACTATGAGTACTAGATCAACTACTAGCTTCTTGAACATCCATGATTACTAGTTCTATGCTTGTGGTTACCTAGGGTCAACGTTTTGCCTTGGATCTAATATGCACCAAGCCCTCGAAATCATGCAGATCCAATCTCTTCTAATATTGGTAGAGTTTGATCAAGCCTTGATGATGTAAGAACTTGCAACTGCAAGCATGGATTGAAAGGATTAAGGTAGGGGAGGGGTAGGGGATTGTCCATCAAAATCTTTCTTTGATGCATTTTGGTGGAGAGAGGACAAAACAATTCATAGGACAATGAGTACAATCCTTGGGTTATTCATTATTATGAAGCATCATAAGGATGAATAACCCAAGGAGCATCCTTATGAGTACAATCCATGGGTCATTCATCCTTATGAAGTTTTGCAAGCATCATAGAGCACTAAAGTAGGGCACAAAGTTGAGAAGGATGAGCTGAAGTACATAGAATGTTAGGTCTTGTGAGTCAGCATGTGTCTTCCTAAAAAGAACTAGAGTCTATCAAAGAGAATGACCTAAGGTAGATTGTAGAAGCCTTGGAACTAGATAGGTTGAATGGATTGAAAACATAAAAAAATTATTCAATTTTGGGACACAATAAGGCATGCTTATGTGGAAATGCTTATGTGTTTAGAGGGGGTCCTTCCTAAAGCTATAAACACCAGCCTAATCTTTATCATTTTGAAGAGGATGAATGGTAGCAGACCGGAGACCTATTTCAGTGTTGAATATGTCATACATAATAATGGATAAGAATCTCAAGTCACATGTGAAAGAGATCCTCTTGGATCTAATGTCCAAGAAACAACATGGTTTTGAATCCAAAAGGAATAGTTTTTAGAATATTATCAATGTGAAGTTAGCTTTAGTTCATGCTTTAACAAAAAAGACCAAGTACATCTTTTGCACTTTGGATTTACACAAGGCCTATGACAGCTTAAGTGGCATTAGTTGGATCTTTTTTTTTTTTGGGGTCAAACTGAAATGTCTTTCAAGAATTGGGAGAGCCATTTCAGGTATTAGTTGATCCCGAATGAAAGAAAGAATGACCACTTCAATATCATCCACCACCATCGAACTCAAGTCAAAACTTTCATCTGCATTAATTAAGATGACCAAAGTATCAATAACAAACCAAATGGTCAAAGTTTTCATACATACACAAAATTTTATTATTTATTTATTATTATTTTTTGGCGATTTAATTTTTTAATTTCAATAGAAACATACAACATACATAGGAAATAGAAGAACAAATAGATCAGGCATATGCTTATCATAAGACAATAAAGATAAGTAAGGCATTAATAAAGGCCAATAAAGCATTGGGCCTAATTGAAGACAAAGAACCATTGTCCACTACAAGTGAAAATGTTGATAAGCTACTTCTTCACAATGGCTTGCAAAACATCCATAAATCCAACCATTATGCTGCTCCAAGTGTGCATCAAATTAGGTATTTGCAGACTCTCACCGTGTTTCATATTCTTTCATGAAAAGAAGCATTTATTTGCTAGACTCTGCCATTTATTTCACTGCATCATCAATGATAGTATCTCTCTTTTGGCGAGATGTGGAAGAGAATGGCATTCCATTACATGTCTTTGATGGCATGCCACTTGCTACCACTCTTCGAATGTGGTGGTGGCCTTCATTGTCTACCTCTACTAAGGAATCTCCTATTGCTGATCCATGGTTGTAGCACTGATTCTCTTTACCATGCATGTACTCATCAACTAGATCATACCATTTGCATGCGATTTGGTGGTTATTCCCCACACAGTATTATGGGCCTTGTCAACTCGATTGTCCTTGTCCACTCTTTCCCATTTCTTTCTACAATCCTCATAATCTTTGTCAAAGTATGGATACATGCCAGCCAGGTGTATGGCCACATTTTTCCATAGATCAACTCCTTGCTTTGGTGGTTTCATTAATTCATCATTCACGGAACCATGCAGATGCACCATGCTCACCACCCATGAGTCCTTGCTTCAGATCTCATTTCCTCTCTTTCATGTCATCCACATCCTCAACAGGATTTGTTTTGCTGTCTCTTGTCCTACTTTTGGTTCTTGTATTTTGAGGTGGCTCAGCTTCGTCTTGCTCATGACCATCCAAGGACTCTTTTCTCAGTGCTGCATTTGCTTGCTTCCTATTGGTGGTGGCAAGAGGGCTCCATGGGACTCGACAATGAAGGAGGGATGGCAAAGTTGGTTGGGCTGAAGAGATGATTTTGTGGAGTATTTGGATATGGAAGGTAATGTTTGGACATTGGGAAAGGGTTCACAAAAGTTGGTACAAGAGGATGAATATTAATGGGCAAAGCAAGTGGGGTACAAAGCAACAGGTGGTCGCACTAAATCTAGCTGGTTTGGGTCTAGCTACTGGGGAGAGACTAGCGAAGGCTTCTTTATTAGTGGGAAAAGTGGAGGCAACCCATGAATGTAAAGAGCCCGTGCTTTTTCTGATTGTGACCGTCATGTCCTAATTACGTGAGAATAATCAATCCTTCAAGAGACGACCACCATCTCCATAAATCTTGGTGCGCTAGTCAACCAATGTGTGGCACCCAAAAAACCGTAGAAGGGGGAAGAAACCTTCAAAATTATTTTGCAATTTTGAATCTCTAAAGCTACAGTGGACATTGGGAAAGGGTGCACAAAAGTTGGTACAAGAGGATGAATATTAATGGGCAAAGCAAGTGGGGTACAAGGTAACAGGTGGCCGCACCAAATCTAGCTAGTTTGGGTCTAGCTACTGGGGAGAGACTACGAAGGCTTCTTTATTAGTGGGAAAAGTGGAGGCAACCCATGAATGTAAAGAGCCCATGCTTTTTTTGATTGTGACCGTCAACCAATGTGTGGTGCCCAAAAAACCGTTAAAGGGGAAAGAAACCTTCAAACTTCTTTTGCAATTTTGAATCTCTAAAGCTACAACACAGAGTACATAACTCACATGGGAAATCTTCCAAGCATCAATGAAGTACGCTGTGAGATTTTAGAAGGCAGAGAAAGACTAGTAAGAGTGGCAGGTTTTGAGCAGTTAGGAGTTGAGCTCTTATGCTGGAACTAAGAATCTAATGGTTAGATCAACAAAGCAATTTGTAACTGGTGGTAGGATAGAATGAGAGGCAAAGCCTTTTCTCTATCATTGAATAGAAATTACAATTGAAAGAAAGAATTGTTTTGGAAAACATATTCCTCACCTGCATCTTTCCTAGATAATTGGAATGCTAGTTTATTATTTTTTCCTTGGAAACGCTTTTGCATTCAATGTATATTCATTTTAAAGTGATATCATCTTTACAAAAAAAGCATTTCGATTGGCAAAGGAATCTTCTATCAATAATGTGATGAAGAAGAGAAAGAGTTCAATGTGTGTCCTCAACGAATCAATGAAGAAGGAGAAAGCATGTGTTGTCAACGAAACAAAGAAGAAGGAGAAAAAGTGTGTGTCCTCAACGAGACAACAAAGGGAGCGTCTATCCTCAACGAGTGGATGAACACCAAGGTAGATGTGCAAAAACCAAGGAAGTGTGGAAGAGCACTAGGGAAGACGTGTGAAAACCAACCAATAGAGAGAGAGCTCGACAATGTCGTCGATCATGAAGGCATAGCACTCACAGCACTCTATGTTGAGAGGAAGAGAGGTTGGAGCTTGGGGGGGAGGTGAAGAGTGAAGAGTTGAACAAGACGAAGAGCTCGAAGGCTGGGAGTTTCTCTGATTGGTATGTTAGTTGATATCCACATCGTTTGGGTGGGCGATACCGCCCGTAAATAGGAAAGGAAAAGATGGGTGTGTTTTTTGGACATTGTCTCAGAATATCATCTTGGAGGGTTTAACTACAAACATCATTGGACAAACATCATTGGCTACTTGAAATAGAGCCCTTGGACTCTAGTCTAATGTGTAAACTCCCTAAGAAAAAATACTATGACTTGGGTAGGTTTCACTCTTGTCTGCGGACGGGAGAACCCCATAAGGCTTGCCCGCCTACATTTGTTTCATTCGTCTGTGGCCGTTTTCACAACAAGGCGGACATGATGTGCTTAAGCTGTATTTGCACCCAAAAAGGCTTGGTTGCTTGGTAAAGTTGTGAGCTTCGGATTTGTGGGTGATCCCTGGCATGTGCTTTGATTGGATCGAGGTGCCCGGTCACTCTCTTCGGCATTGTAATGAGGTCTTTTGTTGTGACAAGTGTGAAGTGCATATCGGCAGACGGGTGTGAAACGCTCCTAAGAGGACGTTCCTATGTCAGTGAGAATGCTAAAAAATGCTATAAAAAGCTCCAAAGCCACCTACGTTCTCACAACGCGCCAAATGAATTGCCACGCCACAACGTATCACTGCAGTGCTGTGGTGGAGATGGGTTTTTTCTCATTCTCCCCGGGCATTCGGGGCTACGTTCCCTGTTGCCAATCCTGAAGCTCTGTTTTTTGCCGCCCTGTCAGAATCATGGGGAGCGTTTCAGGTGAGTTAGCATTTCCAATCGTGATGGAATCGTGGGAAAGTTTGCTGGCGAGTGCCAACCATTGAGTCTAAGTTTCCGTTGGGCTGGAGGAAGGCGGGAAAGTCCTCGAAGATGGGACTAGCCAATGAGAAGCAAGCAAGCAATGGGGAGGGGGGTGGGCTGAAAGTGTGGTGAGAATCATGGAGAGACGTTTTAATGACCGTTTGAAAAAGAACACGATGATTGTTGTATTGTTGTTAAATGTTTGTTTGCCTAATGATACATTAAAACTCTGGATGTATAGCAAGGTATTCGCAACACAGTCATGGCGATGGCGATTCCGCCTCTGCTTCTCATCATGGACGATCTCCCCCAGCTGCCCGCTCAACTCCCCATGGCCTTCCGCCCTTCCTCCCTCAACCTTTGCTTGCCAAGGTATTTGCCCCTTTTACTTAAATTCATCATTGGCCAATTTGAGTCTTGGACTCTCCTCAATGCATCCACGCTGGCCTAGCGACAGAAATGAAGAAACAGTCAGACAAGAGTCGGCATTCTACGGCGAATAGGGGGAGACATACAAAGGCCAGGTAGTCGGAGGTTTTCCTCGGTATTTCAGACGAACCGATAGGACGAAGACAGAGCGGAAGGGAGTCTCAGAATCCGAAAATTTAGTTCAGCATGTGAGAGAGAGAGAGAGAGAGAGAGAGAGAGAGAGAGAGACGACGAACACTTCAATTTTCAGGAACGCGACGATCAAAACGATTTGACACAGAAAGCTCAGTGGAGGCGCAGGGAGACGTGGATCTCAGTATAAAATAGAGATAGCAATAATCAATTGCGAGCGAGCAAGCGAGAGAGAGAGAGATGGGTTACTGTCCCTTTTTGATTTTAGATGCTTCCTGACTTGACAGCCGGGAACTTGAGCACTCAGCCGCTCCTACTAGTGAAGAATGGTCTCGCACAGACTTGTCAAAGGTGGGATACATGCCAGTTTCATGAATTCTTCCTAAATTTGACGCATTCCGATGTCTTTGGAGAGTCTGCTTCTTGCCTGCGTAACAGTTGTCGATCATGAGTACTTTTACGTAGCTTCTAGATACTGTATCAGTAAATTTCCCGCAGATTGGGCATGTTACATGTATGTGAACGTTCCTAAACGTTGCCCATAACAGGATTGTAGACAGGTTGAGCGTGGAGTGTATGCGAAATCAAACGGAGACATGGAAGGCGTTGAAACTTCGACGGCAAAGTACGGAGAACCAGCTGTAGACACCTATGAACAGAGCCACAACGATGCTCCCGACCCGCTGAAGGTGCTTCGCAGGCTTGATGATATCATAGGGCGCTTACTGAAGAGCTGCAACGAGAAGGTAGAGACTTCCTCGCATCCTCCGGATCATCCAAGCGATCCTTTGACTGTTCGAGATTTGGAGGAGCGTTTAGAAAGGATCATCAAAAGGCTCTCAGAACGAGGCCATCTGGAAAGACTTGACAAAGAGGATCTGTGCATTACACCTGCAGCCAAATCAAACAATGCTGTTTCAAGTGGTGGTTCTGCATCAATCTCCTTGTCGAGGAGATCAGACACAGCTCCCATTACTCCGAGGGCTTTATTCACAAGATCAGGCAGCTCGGAGAAGGTGGATTCTCTGGCCTCCCCCACGGCTGCAAGGTTGTCAAGCAGGTTTTCGGCTGCACTGTCTTTTTTATCTTCACCAAGAAGGGCAGGGTTTACATCAGTCAAGACTGGGAGCCCAGGTAGTCACAAAGCCCAGCATAGGTTTTGAAGTAAGATAAAGAAAAGCAGTCAAAGCTCAAGCTAAGATAGAAGGCACAGAGCCCAGGATGGGATCATAAAGCTAAGGTAAAGGCACAGAGCCCAGGATGGGATCATAAAGACATGAAACACAGGAAGAAACAAAGAAACCTAGTGAAAGAACAAAAGAATATAGGTAGTGGTCACAGGATAAGTTCATGCAGAGATGAAACCATAGAAAAAGTTCATGCAGAGATGAAACCATAGAAAAAATACAGTCAAAGCACATTCTTATAAGGTACTAACCTCTGGATCATTCTTTTCATTGTTCCCTCATGTCTGCTAATACAATATTACTTCAAGAGAGGGCCAATTTTCAAATCATACGTTTCATCATCCACATCAAAGGTAGACGTTTGTAATGCTCTGTAAACTCATGTATAGGCCCAAGACAATCGGGTACACATACTTTTAAACAAGTTCATTGATGTAAAGAATCGTTTTAAGTAAGTCAATACAGCTGAAGAGTGCAGGGAACTTCTGCTATAAGAGCTATATTGTACTGAAAACTCAGGAATATTTAGACCAGATTGCAGCTTATGCTTGGCTTCACAAAGCTCGGTGAAATGTGTTCATCAGTACCATAGGAAACTATATTTTCATGAGTTCCGATCAGGTGAAAGGGAGACTCAAAACATTTTTCTTTCGGCTAAAAGATAATTATATTCCAGGAAAAATATAAAAAGTACAACCAAAAAGAGCTGCGTTTTCTTGAGACTCGAAACAATTGAGACCCTTGCTTTTAATGCAACTTTTCCTTTATGTCAACAACTTATGTGCGTGCGTGCGTGCGTGTGTGTGTGTGTGTGTGTGTTTGCTTTGCTTCTTTTAATGTCCTTTGCAACAACTTTTATTTTTTGTATATCCGGAGCACTCTTCAAAATCAGGCTTTGATGTATAAGACCTTGCTTCAATTTCGATTGACATCAGCTTCAACAAACCTTGCTCAGTTTTACATATACATTTGTAAGCCTTGCATGGCCTATGCTTCTTTGTATGGAATTAGGACAAAGTGGAAGATGTCTGGGTAATGCACAATTGCAAGCTAGAAATGCAACTGATATATTGACAAATGTGTAACAACTCATCTTTAGGTGAACAAAATAAATGCAAGTAAGTATATAGGCAGATACATGACACCTCATCTTTAGATGAAGGTTGTAGTCCTTTAGATTGTATCACATCTTTAGAAGCGTGGGAGGTTCATCGAAGGTTCATGCAAGGAACGATTCTAAAGGGCCTTACATTTTCTATGGATCATTTATTTCCATTTGTTCCATTATTAGTTTGTCACTACAACTTTTGAAGACTTCATACATCGGCATTATTCGTGTGAGAATCTTGTGCACAAGTCATCATCAATTTAATGTCGATATTTATTGGCTAATCTCCATGTTCACTATTTTGAGTTTGGTTTCTAAATGTTTGAAATGTGATTCCACTTTTTTTCGGTATATGTAGTCTTCAACCAATCACACTTGGTGATAAGGTGTTGGAAACTAGTGCATGCATTGGACTTCACACTAAGTCTCCATTAAGTGAAGCTAATTGTTGGTTGACTATTAGTAGCTAGTAGCTATACCTTTGAATCGGAATGTTGTTTCACCTTTCTGCACCAGTCTTCTCTGGTTCTGAGCTAGAACGTTGAATAGTATCACCAAATGTGTTCCCAGTTAACTCACAATGCAAAGCACTTGACTAACTTTAACTGGAAGCAATGAAATTTCAAAGATACACACTCGGAAATAAAGCAAATAACTCAAAATAAAGACTACAGATATATTTCAAGACATTCAAAGGTACAGGAGAGCTGAATACAAAAGTCTCTCCTCTTGATATTTTCTTAAACAACAACTGAGCTCAGCTTGAGCAAAAAACAAACTAATACCTCAGTCAGACTACAATCCGATAACAGTTGGTTGTAGGAATCATTGTGGAGAGAATATCCAAGAGAGTTCTTGGAGATAGTTATAACCGTTTTTCAATCACAAGCTATATTCTATTCCTAGAGGTAGTGGCTTAGTGGGGTGGTGGAGTTACCTTTCAGCACTGCGAAATAAACAACTCTTTCAAGGTCTTCAAGTATAAGGGAAAAGCCCAAGGGAGGCCTTTCCCCAAGATTTAAAATGATGAGTGGCGCAGCGACGAGTCATTTTCATCTTGGGAAAAAGCCAACCTTGGGCTTTTCCCCGTGCGTCAAGGGCCGGCACGAGGCCATAAAAACAATAGGAGAACTCACCTCCTTCATCGTTCATCTTGAAAACGACCTCTGATGCAACTTCTAGCAGCCAATGAAGCAAAGCTAGAATGTCTGATTGTGATTTGACCCGACAGTGCACGGATTTCAACTTCCTCAAAGGAAGAGCCGATGATCGGATGGTTGGAGTTGAATTCCAGCCGACCGCGGCCCTTGACGAATAACACAACCACTCATAACAAATTATGACTGACTGCCTCTTTAACCTTGCGTCTTAAAAGTTCAAATCTCATCATTGTCACTATCCTGCATTGTTGCAAAGGGTTTCTCACCTCAACCTCCATGAAATTTTCTTGGATAGACCCCCAACCTTCACAAATGGTTCAAAGTCATGCCCCCTAGAGACTACAATAGGGAAAGTGTCACAACTACACAAAACCCATTACAAACTAGCTAAAATTTGCATCATAAAGTTTTGAATCCCATCATTACTACTATCTTCAATTGTTCCAAAGGCAATTTATCACCTCAACCTTCATGAAAGTTGCTTGGATAGACCACAAACCTTCACGAATGAAATGGTTCAAAATTTTACCCCACTAGAGATTGTAGTAGGAAAGTGACACAACTATACAAAATGAATTACAAAATAACCAAAAGTTGCATCATAAATTTCAAATCTCATCATTATCATGATCTTGCATTGTTCCAAAGGCTATCTCACCTTAACCTCCAGGAAAACTACTTGGTTAGACCCCAAACCTTCACAAAAAGTTTGAAATCATGCCCCCCAAGAGATTGTAGTAGGGAAAGTCACAAGTTTTGAGAGATGGATGAAGTAAAGATTATTTTCATGCATAAGCAAGTATAAGCCTAAAAGTCAATCTTCTTTCTTCCTTTCTTAAAGGATCTTGTCTAGTATCTCCTTCTAGGCTCAAACACCTTGCATCATTCATGGTTTGGTCCAATTTTTGATTAAAAATGATTTGAAATTGCTTGAGAAACTAGAAAATAGGAGAAGTGGCAATATTTGAAAGAGAAGAACCAATTAGATCACAAAGAAGGTAGAGTTAATCTTGTTTAAAAATCTCGAAGCTTGAAATAATGAAAGTGAAATGTTATGGAAAACCTAAGTAGAGAGGGAAATGATGGCATTTTGATGTGAGAGTCTATCCCATGATAGGAAAACTGAAAGAGAACTTCCCACTCAAAAGAAAGGAAGAAACAAAAAATAGGGTTGGAGAAAGGAAATTTTGAAATGGTACTAAAAAATGAGGGAGATGGAAGAGAAATGAAAGAGAATGAGAGCAATGTGGTACTTGGAGGGGAGGGTTTGGTTTCAAGACAGATAGTGCAAGTTTGGTTGAGAAACTAGGTTTTTAAATTTGATTACAATAAAAAATGTGATGGGAGAAAGTGGGAAGTCTACATCAAAATTTGGTCCACCTAAATAAAGGTATAGGAAAGTCAGGCAATGTCCAATATTCTATTTCCCTCCACTAGCCAACACTACTCAATTTTATTCATCTTATTCTTTCATGTCACTAGCCCAAGGGCTCTCTTTTAGGGCCCCTTTATTAGTCCAAAATTTTTGTGATGTGTGCATCTTCTTATCTTGGATCCGATTCTAGGATAGGACCCAATATCATGTCTATAGTAGAGTGTGATCCTTAGGGTACTCCATTATCTATGGACTTATAATACCAAAGACCATATCTTGATCAATCACCATCTTTCATGTCACTATATCATGCAATTGCTAGGCCTCGGATTCTAAATATTATAGCCCTTGAAGACACATTTTTATCTCCATGGATGTAGCTTGGTCCACATGTCAATATGAACATGGATTTAGGTGTCAAAATTGAGTACATAGAGATGTTTGATGCTAGGATTCTTTTTGAAATATGCTTCTAGAGGAATCTTTCTTTGTCCTACCTTCAACAATCTAGTTCAAGATAGTTACATTGATTGTCTCTTCCCAAAATTCTTGTTGAAAAGTTATTCCCTTTCAACATGACAAAACCCATTGCAACAATCACATTATTCTTCCTCTCCACCACCCAACTCTTCCAAGAAATTCAAGCATAGTCACTTACTGCCTGATCCCATGTCATAGCACTTGTCAAACTCTATTGAGGTAAACTTGTTACCTCTCTCAGCCTAGGACACCTTTGATTTTAACTAGTCTTACATTCTCCCTTTGCCTCCCATTCCCCAAATTTGTTGGAGGTTGGAGACTTATTTGTCAATGTGTATATCCCATAGGGAGTCACTATATGTAAACCCTATATATAATGTACTTTCAAGGTCAATTTTTTAAATTCCTTATTTGTGAATATTGTATGATTAAAAGACATCCTTTTTCTATACAATTGTACATTAGGGGAGAATTGGGGTCTCAAAAGGGCATCCAATTAGTGTTTCCTAATTTCAAGGGATTAGAGAGTGATTTGAGGTGTATTAATGAGAGTGCTAGAAGGTGTGGGGCAATGGTATGCTGAGGTGGAGGGTGGGAAGGCCTGCAGATAGCCCCTATTGGTTGCTCCCCTCACACTAGGGACCACCCAAACCATCCCCCCCCTCTTAACCCATGTTTGATCCTCCTACCAGGTGCATCTCTCCCACATGAGCCCGAAACTGCATTCAATGGGATGGTAGGGCCCAAATGGTGAATTTTTCTTCTCCCCTCCCTCTTTCAAGGGCCTCTGCGCCCCATTGTTCTGGTCCAGCCTACCAAATCGCTCAGATTTGAACCAAATCCCATGCATTTTCCCTCTTCCCCCTCTTTCTCTGCTCCCTCTTACTTTGGCTTGCTTGTTGCAGCTCCTCTCTTGCTCTCTCTCCCCTCTCCCTCTCCTGTGCCTCTGTTGGAGCTACTCTATCCCTCTCCTTCTCCCCCTTCCGTGCCTCTGCTTCTGTTGCTCTATCCCTCTCCTTCTCCCTCTCTTGTGCCTCTGTTGCTGCTGCTTTGTCCCTCTGCTTCTCCCTCTTTTGTGCCTCTATTGGAGCTGCTCCTGTCCCTCTCCTTCTCCCTCTCATGTGCCTTTGTTGTTGCTGCTCTGTCCCTCTCCTTGTCCCTCTTTTGTGCCTCTATTGGAGCTGCATTACCTTGTGTAGGAGTCCCATTCTTGCTGTTGCAACCTCTGCAAGCATGGTGAGGAGAAAGGCTACAAGACCACGCAATGCTGTGACCTCTTGTGTCTTCCACAACACCAGAAATGCATTGGATGAGTGGATCCCTTGCACCAACAGCTTAAATGATTGGATAGTGATGAAAGGATCGGCCAAAGGTCCACATAAGCTTCCCAAGAGCAAGAGAGGTGACGTCTTACATGAGTGGAAGGGGCGCATCTTGAAGTTCAAGTTTGGGAAGAAAGGATGGCCCACAAAAGTGCAACATGTTTACATGGGAAAAGATATGCGGCTTCCTCCATCATTCAATCAATCTAGGATACCATCACACTGTGAGCCTTTATATCTATGTACCTTTTTCACCTGTAAGTGTAATGAGTCCATTTGGAAATTTTGGGTTTGATTTCTAAGAGCTCTTATTCATGGTAGCAGATGTTTTCCCTTTGGACCTTGAGGAGTGGGAACCAGTTGAATCATTCATAGGCAAGTTCACTGCAATTCATGAGGATTTAGGTAAGCAAATGCATGCCAGGGAGAAGTTGGCCTCCTTGCGAATGAAGAATGTGTATTGGTATAATGCAACATACATCACTCCAATGACATCATCAAGCTATGGCCGTCTGCAAACCATTGCACCACCACAACTTTAAGACATGGATTGCAACAATGTGGACTCGAGGACATTGCAATCATACAAGGACAAGATTGCAAAGGATGTGGCCATGACCATGAAGTTTACATTTGGATCCAAATGGGCAAGGTTATCTTGGTTTATGCCTCTGCACATTTTTGCTTCTTTATTTCAGAATATACATTTGCATAGAACAAAAACTATGTGGTCCTACAAGTGTGTAGATGAAAATGCTCTTGAAGATTTACTTGGGATGAATTGGGGAACCAGGTCAGGCAACCAAAAGGGTGATGTGTTTTGATGTCACAGATGTAAAGATAATGTGGTTATTAGATACCATTTGTCATGCCAAATGTTGTATTTAGCTTTTCAGTACAAGCGCTGGAAGAAAACAAATGGCCAGTGGCTTCCCCTAGACTCTAATGATGAAGACAATATGGGGGTAAGTTTATCTATTGAAGTTGAAGAGGGAGATGTCAAGAATGTGAATGTCACATCGCAATGGACTCTAAGGGATGTGACAGAACACCTATTGGTCATGGAGGATGGCATGTCAGAGTCCTTCTACTTTACCTTAAATGGTGGTAAGATCAGCTGCCGCCGTGTGGAGAAGTGCATGCATTGTGCCAATTTCATTCCTCCTGCGACTTTGAAGATTGCTAACAATGTGTTTGACTAGTGCAGCATTTAATTTTTTGTCTGTCAAATCCTAGTTATTGCTCCAAAAGATGATGGACAATTAAATTAAAATGTTATTTCTTTTAATGTTTTCTCCTTTTAGTTCATGGTAAATGTTTTTCAAAAAATTTAGGGAATTTATGATTAATTTTAATATTTAGGGTTTTGATATATATTAAGGGGTAAGAGCCCTTTTTACATCACATTCTCACTTTCACATTTAGAGAGCCATAGAAACTCTCGTCCTCAGAAGTTACTCCCTCCATCAATTGCTATTTTCCATGGATTCAACTAGGACTATGTTCCATGACTTCATCTCACGAACTGCATTTGCAGATCGTGAGGAAGAGCTAATTTTTAGTGTTTGATAGGACTTTAGATGTCCTAGGCAAATATATGCAAGCCAAGGATGACTTCTCAGATCTCATCCTTTACATGCAAGATAATTTTTCAAATTTTGCCTATACACGACCACTCTTCAAAGAGATGGGTTCCCATAGATTACATAAAGTATCTGTTCATAGAGGAACCCAAGTTTGTAAAGCGCTTGGCCCGCTTTTGTGACAACCTTATAGATGAAGGGTTTAGGACAGTCGAAGTTCAAGACATCCTAGATGTGGGGATCACAGGAAATACAGGCACCAAATTCCTTTCATGGGAGATGACATTCATCTTCCTTCTCCAAGAAGGAAATTTAGAGGAAGAAGCCTCATCGTCTAGCACCCCCTCTAGTAGAACTACTGATATGGTCGCCCTAGACTTGAATGGGACATCTACATGATAGAGTGCCTTGATGGTCCAATAGAGGAGATGGAAGCAGCTCAAGCATTGAGCCTACTTCAAGAGCCCCCAGTAGAGCAAGAATCTGCATCGGAAACCGATGACCTAGACTCTGAATTATCGTCCTTGTCCCCACTCATCATTGATGGAGAAGAGTACGTATTCCTCCATGACATAGAGATTCTTTTTGGACTATGAGAGGATGAGGCATTCGGAGTCCTATTGGGGTTCGATGTTGACACAAGTGTCAAAGATCCCGGGGTTTTAGGTACTGAAGACCAGGCAATGGAAGACTTTATCTTGACAACACTGGTTTCAATGAGGGATGCATACATGTCCATATACAATGCACAACCCTCTCCATGCAGAAGCTTCCACCTCCAACATAGGTTAGGAGAAAGCATCCACCTCCCAAATGGAACATCACACAGCACCTGGTTCCATCAACATTGCAAATGAGGAAGGGATAGAAGCTGACGACGCTATAGTGGTAAGTTCGAACAATATTTTTTATTTTGATGTTATTTCAGTATAATTTGTTTTGTCGGTCTTCTAATGTTTGTTGAATTGTTATAGGATGCGTTTGAGCTTGATGAATTCTCATCTCGACGGGGTAATGTTCGTAGCGCATTTGGGCGAGATCATTCTTTGGTCCATTACCTTGGCAAAGTTGTAGAGCATATCGTGGTCTTTCACAAAAAATTTTCTCCTTGAGGTCCTTTGGAGCTGCTAAGGTGCAAGGCTTTGTCATGCGTTATCAGATACTCCAACATTACTCAGAATGCCGACAATCATTTTGGCACAGTGCCTGGCTGCTATCAATGCCTTTGGATCAAACATTCATGGCAGGGCATTGACGGCAACGGCTATGTCTTTGGCAGTAGGAGAGGAGGATGTTAGTGCTAATGCCGCTAGATTTGTATCTAGGAATCCACTAGGGGATTCAAAGACCCCTGTTCTCGATGTACTCGAATTAGCCAAGAAGAAAGATAGCCTGTGAGGCATGACTACATGTCTTCATTATTTGTTTTAAGTTATCATTGCTCGTCATGAATTCCATTGCATTTTGTTTAAGTCTTTGATGATATATTTTCTCCATCATTTTAATTGTGTTAATTTAATACATTTCTAGCCAATTTAGCATCATTTTCACCAATTTTGGGTATCCAAAGTTCATTTCTATCAAATCCTGAAGGAATTTCATTGTCGCGCAGAAGGGAAAAGTGTCCGACATGTCGCCAAGACCCTAGAAAGCCCAAAACCTGCCATGGTGCGAATTTGGGCATTCTGGCAAATGTAGAATGCCCAAATTCGTGATGTGGTGGGTTTTGGCAGAATGCCCAAATTCACACCGTGGCAGGTTTTGGGCTTTTTGGGGTCTTGGCGATGTGCCGGACACTTTTCCCTTTTGCGTGATGGTGAAATTCCTTCAGGATTTGACAAAATTCAAAACTTACATCAAAATGAGTAACTGTAGTTATAGAAATGGAAAATACACAACAATGCGATAGTGTAGAGAATGTCGATATATTTTATTTAAAAAAAAAGGGCCCTTGGGCCTTAGATACAAGTTAGTGCCTTCAAGGGCAAGGGGTGGTCTAAGTCCTAAGAGTGGGCTACAAGAGAATCTAGGGCTTCAAACTTGGGTCACTCGATAGCCGCTTCGCCAGAGCCATGTCCTTGTCCATGACCATGACATGCTTTGCATGGATGGCACACAAGTTGGTGTCCTCGAACAGAGTAGTGGTCACTTGCTCCGCAGCCTCCTTGAGCGTCCCCATAGCTCCTGTGCTGAATCGCACATCGTCCTGGTATCCCTGTGGTATCTCCTGTACCACACATTGGAAGGGCGCATGCGAGATCAAGTTGTCCATGGTCTTTTGCATTTGCCTCATCTCCCTCAGGGCTCGCGCTCCTAGCTTTGCTCTGTATGGCTTTCTGACTCTTCGTGGGGGCCTTACAGGTACCTGAACACTAGCCCACGGCCTTCTGTCTGCCTTGAACTTCTTCCACTACTCTTGTCGGCGTTGATTCTCCTCCGAGTCCTCTCGTTGATGTCTTGAGCTTTGACCTTCTTTGGGATGGGGCTTCCTCGGCGTCTGCTTTACCCTCCTCATGGATACATGGATCATCTCTGCGATGGGCTGTATCACAGAGAGGGAAGATGGTGCTCTTCCTGGTAGTCTATTGGCCCTCAGGAAGCCTCTCTATGTCCGAGAGGTTATCGAACACATTTTGTTCGATCAGGAGAGGGCTCTCATGGGGAGGGGAAGGCTGAGGGGAAGGTTGAGGGGAAGGCTAAGGGGAAGGTTGAGGGTTAGGCTGAGGCTGAGGCTAAGGTTGAGGGTCAGCTGAGGCTGAGGGTCAGGTGGAGGGGAAGGATGAGGGGAAGGCTCATGCTCAGGAGAGTTGGGGGAGGGATCACGAGAGTCCTGGGAGACCTCACGAGAGTTGGGGGAGGGCTCACGAGAGTCGAGGGATGCACCACCAGACCCGGGTAGGTTCATGTGTGCAGATGCCATGGAGGTGGTGGAGCTAGAGGAGGAAGGGTGGAGGCAGCGTCCAGTGGGTCTAGGAGTGTTCTTCACTCTTGCCATTGAATAATGAGAGTTAGGGTTTTTAAAAATGTTTTATATAGGCCCATCATGTTTTGACATCCCTTTTAATTACGTTTAGGGTTTCATCGTGCCCCCTGCCCTTGCCCTAACCCTTCCAACCCCCCCCACCCTCATCGCCCTCCCCTCCCATTGCCCTCCCCCTACTTGCCCCACCCACACCCATCACCCTCCCCCATACCCCCCATCCCCCCCTCCCCCCACCCTTGCTACCACTCCACCCCTCCCCTTGCCCCGCCCCTCCCTTCTCTCCCCCCTCCTTCACCATGTCCCCACTTTCCCCAACGTCATGTGAGTACAAAAATTGTGGTCAAAATAAGCAAGATATTAAAGAGAGTACACAAATTGTGGTCAAAATAAGCAATATATTTATTTCATATTTGTATACAATAACACCATAGCTTCTATTGGTAACATCTGCTCCCTTCTCTCACTCTAGCTTGCAACCAACGTGCGACTCCTTGACTCCCTATGGATGCTTTCCAAGCACTATGCCTTCTATTCTTTAATACAATTTGAACTACTTTTGCAAGTTCTGATGCCTTTGCCTTTTCAGACTTCAAAGTCTTTCCTAGTAAACATCTAAAAAACGAGTCGAACATCTCATGCAATGCATTGCTGCGAGTGACACCACCACCATGCCTTGAGTTTTTAAAGTAGGCTGCCTTGGCTCTATAGTGTGACTTCTCCATGCCTTGTGTATTCCAAATGGACAAAGGACCCCAATTTTGTACAAACCATGGTCCGTGTGCATATAGAATATGTTGCAAACATAATGAGAATCATTTCAGCAAACAAAAACCGTTTATAAAGCAAGTGCTAAATAGTATGACGGTGCCAAGATTACCATGTAATGTGTAATGTGCGACTCCCCCCATGCTTTCACCATTAATTGCATAAACTCTTTCACAGCCATCTTGAACCTTTCATAGTACATCTCATCGATTTGAACCTTGCGAAGCGATTTTATCAATGCATCTACCTTTGTCCATACTTTAGCTCTCAAAGTTGCTACTTGAGGATGAGAAGCCTTATTGGTCGTGCATTCACACAATGCTTTCCAGTATTCCCAACCCAAACTACTTTGAGACAATGTATGTTTGTCTTTGTCGAGATTGTGGTTTGATAAGAATCTCCTTGCCTTCCCTCCACCCATGGACACTTTTGCAGGAAGATTTTGTGTTGCCCTAGACATTTTCTTATCCTCCTTAAGTTTGACATGTCCTCCATGGAATCCCATCTCTGATAGCAACTTCTCAGCTTCTGCAATGCACCATGTGGATACTTGTGGAATTAAATTCCAAGCATAAACAAGATGCAAATACAACAACTTATCAAGTACGTGCAGTTCTGCGTGTAAAGTACATATGTGTACTCTCTCAAGTGGGATGGGCAAGATGGGATCCCACTTTGGATCCTTGTCCATGATTGGGAGCTTGCGTTTGGCTGCAAGATAGAATGCCATTCTCCCATTGTAAGCCATCCTTTTGCTTATGTTGCGAACACATGCAATAAAGGCATGTGTTCATTGCATTTTCCCCTGTATCACAACCATGCAAGCACTTGAGGGTTTTCAAATCACCAACAAGATGCCATTCAACTTGAAAGGTTCCATGGCCATCGACTGTCAATGTTTGCCCTTCCTCTTATCTTCGGATCATCGATGGGATTCCTATTCTATCTAAAACCCACTTCAATGTCTCATGGCACTCTTTCGGAGTCTCAAATGCTGCAAGCCACCATATATCTTTCTCTGATTGTACTAAGAAATCTTGCTCTACTTCTTCATCCCCTTGAACAAAGGCTAAGGCTTTATTCATAATGCAGATGCTGACTCTCTCTAACTTGTGTTCTTTCACCAATTGAGCTTCATCCATTTTGATGACAAATATGAGATTTCCATTGCAGTCTGTACAACAAAAGAGAAAAATCATTAGGATAAACATGATATAGGAAATGAACTAAGTAAAGTGCAATGCTATAATGAATTTCCTCTTACCATCTTCTCTCATGCCATAGAACTTGACCATTGCTTGTTGTAGTTTCTCAATATCTAAGTAGACATTGTTGAAAGCATTCATCTCAAAGGTTTGCAAGCTAGATTTCTTTTTACTCTTCCAAGTCATTGTGCCCCTTATGCCATGGTACCCTCCAAGCATCTCTTGCACATTGGTTTGTTTCTCACGGTGCACGTCTCACAAACCAAGGTGTGGGTAGGGGCACTGTAGACTTCTTATACTTTCCCAAAATTGCAGACTTGAAAATTTTGAAAATAGATATGTGAGCTTCATGACTTACACCGGCAGTATCACAAGATGCAAGCATCTCCTTTGCATCCACAATATCCTTGAAGTCCTTCATCACCTCTTCAGCAACTTGCACACATAGGCGCTTGTGTCTTGGGTCCCTTAGTATCCCAATGACATCGCTTGACTTAAATAAACTAGCTAGAGCATATGAACAATCAATATCATCCCCATCTGTTCTTCCCATCACATCTTCCATTAAGTTCCTAAAGAAGAACACAATAAAACCTTAGTCACAAACAGTGTAACACAAAAGTGTAATCTCATTGGAACATTTGATAACCAACCTTGTAGCCTGGACTCTCCTCTTTCTAGTAGCACCAGTGGGTGCCAATGCATCCATGTTATGCAAGTACCTTCTTTTCCTCTCCTTCAATCCCAAAGGCATTTCTTTCATCTTTTGCACTCGTTCTTTTGCCTTCTCTCGTTCCTTCTCTACGGCTCGTCGAACTTGATTGTATATAATCTTTCCAAGCCTTTTTTGGACTCAGCTAGCTTATAGAGTGACTCTTCTAATTTATGTCGCTCCAAGTCCAATGCTTTGGCTTTATCATAAAGATCCTGGTTCTTCCTTTGAAGATCCTACATAGAGTTATGCATCGCAACAATGGTGCTATTTCCTAAATGTGTTAGCATCTCTGCTTGGGCTTTGCGCATCTCGCTTGCTTGCATAGCCATTGACTAAGCATTGTTTAACCGATTGCAATAACCAAGCAACCCCACATGTCCATTTCCAACAAACCAAACTAGCTCATGCATTGTATGGAAAGGAGGGCTCTTTTGGTTGGCAGGATCTAAAGGATACAAGGATCCTTCTACCCAAAGGTCGAGATGCTTCTTTCCTTGCAAATGAAGACTATGGATTTTGGAAGCTCCCCTCAATCCTAGACTACGTGTGCTTGCATATTCAGCCTCCAACTCTAAGTGAACCTAGTACTTGTTGGAGACATCCTCGAATGGTGCCATGACTAAAGGAGTGTAGAGAAGGAGAAGGTGTGGAGATGCAGGCTTGAAGGAGCAGCACGCAAGAAGAGGGAGGGCAAGGAGGAGGAGGGATTATGGAGGGAGGACTAGTAGTTGAAGAGGAGGAAAGGGGGGTAGACTAGTGGGTGTGGAGGGTGAGTAGGAGTAGGCATGGAGGAGGGAGGGAGGGGCACGAGGGAGGGGGGAGGAGGAGCAGTGGTGGAGGAGGGAGGGGGAGGGGAGGAGGAGCAAGCGTGGAGGAGGGAGGGAGGGGGGGGTAGGAGGAGCAGGCGTGGAGGAGGGAGGGAGGGAGGGGGAGGAGGAGGAAGGGGGAGAAGGGAGTGAGAAGGGGGATGGGGAGGGGAGGAGAGGGGAGGGGGAGGAGGGAGGGAGGGAGGGGGAGGAGGAGGGAGGAGGAGGAGGGAGTGAGGAGGGGGAGTGAGGGAGGGGGAGGGAGGAGGGGGAGGGAGGGAGGGAGGAGAGAAAAGGAGGGAGGGAATTCAAAATTTGAATTTTGAATTTTTTGGTTCCCACCTAGGAGTAAGAGTTGTATAAGAGGTGGGGCCACTTTTGGGCTTAACCTACCTAAGGGAGGGGAGGTTAGGACTTTTTGGGACCTACCTTGGCCCTTTCATTAGGACTAATCTATTTCTTAATCCATTCCTTATGAGGCCCTTTTGAGGTCCCAATTCTCCCCTAATGGAACTTTTTTTCATAATTCTTTTTATGATACCCCTTTGTAAATATCATTTTCTTAAAACATGATTTAAAAATATCCTAATCTAGAATACATGTGATGGTCACATTTTTTCTATGTGACTCCCTTAAGGTATAACCAAATTGTCCAAATGGAGTCACCAATGACCATGAGGAAGTATTATAGACCTAGCTAGTAATCTTATGGGCATGGCCCATAGATGTTGGATTGAACCAATTGCAATAGTTAATATGCATCCACCATTGGAAAATTATATTTGTGTTTCTTTCCTTTCAAAACTCACTTTGTTTAAGTCTTATGTAAAGTATGATACCCATTTAATATCATTTACATGGTTTGAAATGCATATTTTCTTGTTTCTTATCATGTAGCATGCATGAGTGTTAGAAAATATGCATTGGCATGCTTTTGGCCCACTTTCTTGTTCGTCACTTTACAACAGCCTTAAACTTACTTAGTTTAATGCTTGTGCAAAGTATTGTACCCATTGAATATCAATTGCATAGTTTGGAATGCACTTTTACATATTTTTTGTGAAACCCTAAACCCTAGACCCTAAACTCAAAATCCTAGACCCTAGACTCTAAACCATAGACCCTAGAGCCTAGACTCTAAAATCTTAACCTTATACACTAACCTATAAGCCCTAAACCTTAAACCCTAGGCCTTGAAACCTAAATCCTATACCTTAGACCCTAAACCCTAGACCCTAAGCCCTACATTCTAGACTCTAAACTCCTAACCTTATACACTAACCTAAAAGCCATAAACCCTAATCCCTAAACCTTAAACCCTAGACCCTAGACCTTAGACCCTAAACCCTAAACCCTAGACCCTAGATTCTAGTCTCTAAGCGCTTAACCTTATACACTAATCTATAAGCCCTAAACCCTAAACCCTAAATACGACATCCTAAATCCAAAACATTAAACCCTAAATCCTTGACTCTTAACCCTAGACCCTTGTCTCTACATCCTAGACTTTAAAACCTAGATCTTAGACCCTATACCCTACATCCTAGACCTTAGACTGGAAATCCTAAACCCTAGACCATAGATCCTAAACCCTAGCTAATCACTACATTGCAAAAAAATAAAATAAAATATATTGATTTGTGAAACAAGTTGAGTGCACCCCCACCTATTGCACAAATCATGAAAATTTGAAGATTTGTGCAACATGTTGTGTGCACCCCCCAACCTGTTGCATATACAACAAGTTGGGGGTGCACCCAACTGGTTGCACAAATCATCATCTTTTTTTGATTCATAAAACAGGTTGGCTGCACAACCTATTACAAGAATCCTCAAATTTTCTTGATTTGTCCAATAGGTTGGATGCCTCCCAACCTGTTGCATGTGCAATATGTTTTATGTAGGGTTTAGGATTTATGACCATTGATTTAGGCTTTAGGGTCTAAGGTTAGGATCTAGGTCCTAGGATCTAAGATCTAGGTTTTAGGGTCAAGGGTCCAAGGTTTAGGTTTAGGAAAATTACAAAAGATGATTGTGTGGCCATACATCTTGGTATTCAGATTAAGACAGGGCCTAATAGACATAACCATCTTCTTCAAGAGTTTTCTTGCTCTCTTCATCAAGGTGATCATCATTTGAGTTTTCTTGCTTTCTCCATCAAGGTCACATCTCTATATATATAAACCTAGGTTGAAACCATGGTTAATGCGAGAGCCATTTGCAATCAAAGATATCAATGATTAACTGGACTATCCGATGGCACATATTGCACCATTTGGGTAGAGGTGAAAGATGAAGTGATTCATATAATTCATGGAAATGCCTACAAGCTTAAATGCCATGAAAGCACTAGAAATGTAACTGCAACATTAAAGCAAATATTTGAAGACCATGCATTGCCATAGCTTCATCTTAACCAAATAGTGCTATGGATGGAAGTGTGGAATGCCAACAGTGTCTTCCTTTGGGAATGACAAAGAAGGTTGTCCTAGAAACTATCAATAAACTTTACAAGGCAGAGACGAGGGCATGATTTCAAGGTCAACCTTATATAAATTTTGGCATGGAAAGTTTTCCCATGTTGAGACACCATCAAAGCAAAGGAAGTCAAAATTTAACACATGTGATGAATTGAAAATTTCCATTGAACATAGTAAATGTGAGCAACAATGAGGAAGATATATAAAATGGTAAACAATCCATTTACATCATGTGCAGGATGGTAGAATGTTGTATGCTTCTTGGAGAGAGGAAGCTATTTCACATGTCAATAAGTCCATGTGCATCAATATTGATGGCATGGATTAGATTACAACAACTTTTCCAAGATATGGATGTACTCCACTGCCATTGGAGGGTAAACATGGACTAAAAAACAAACTTGTGTGGAGTTTTAGTACATGGATACCAACTTTTTTGCAATGAATGGATTGATAGTTTGCATGAATATGATAGCAACCAAGTGGCAACATCCATCATGAAAGCAATATGAAAGGCCAGAGATGGATGTGGATGTTTACCTCACACCTTCTTGCATATACAAGCTGATAATTACTAGAGAGAAAACAAGAATAGATATATAAAACATAAGTAAAATTGAATTATTTAATTCATTATAACTTACTATAAAAGTTGTAAAGCCTAAATAGGTAATAATAAATCATTGTTAAATGTTTATTATTTTCAAAAAGATTTTTTAGGGTTTCTAGCTTTTTAGCTTCTATACCAATCACACAGTCGCATATACAGGCAAATTGGATGACATAATGCTATTGTCAAAGAAAAATCCATTTTTCAATTGGAAAGAAAAAGGATCTAATACTTTTTGGGGTCATGCTTATGCTAAATTCTAATTTCCAATAGATATTGAGCCAAAAGAAGAATAGATGGAAAAGGAGTGTCAAGAAGAAGGTTGAGAAAAAAATAGAATAGCATAAAAAACTGAAAGATGTTTTTTGGTTATGTTATCCCTCTAGGGCTAAATTTCAACCAAACTTGAAAAGGTAGTCTCTCGATAGTCTCTGCCATGAAGATTGCACTCCAAGGCACATGGTAGAAGCCAAATGTGAAAAGGAACTAGAGATCCTTTAAGATAGTGGAGTTGAAATCCTTGACCAAAGCACAATACTCTTCCTTCACTACATGTTGCCATTCTAGAACTTGAGATGCTTATTTAATTCTTTGAAGGATGTTAATTCTTTTATTTCAATGACCTTGGCGACATTGTTGCAATGCATGTCCACCTTTTAGTTCTAGACTTGAGAACCTTCTCAATTGATCACGATCTTTTTGGAACATATGTTATAGCTATGGAGGTTAGTGACCAATAGTATCTAGATTTCTTTCTCTACCTTCATTTGCTTTATGTTATTGAAGTGAATCCTTTATGGATGAACAGGTTGTTTACAAAAAATAATGAGCGAAATAGTGAGGAGTTTGAGGTTGTGCTACCGAAATTCTTGAGGCTGATCAAAGGATCATGTTGTCTCATCAATCAACGTTCTCAAGAGGCCAAAAGTCTTCCTTTTATTGGATTATAAACCATGATATGATAGCATATGAGAACACAATTATGGATCTCACATCTAACTTATTTTTGCCATGTGGAATACATGCATAAATAGAGGGCACAAACTCTCGAATGACCTATCATCCTTGTGCATTTTAAGTAGTTATATTCTACAAATTTTAGATAGATAATGATTCATTAAGTAGTTTATTGTTGCACATATTTTCTTCTAGTAAAGATGAGGAATTTGCTTCTTCGCAAGCATGCATCTGGGTGACTATAAAATTAACCCCATCCTATCTTTTTGTAATTTTATTCTATGGAGAGGCATACCTACAATTCCATCCTCTTGAGGAGTATAGTTGTCTTTGTAATATTAATTGCATTCCATTGATTCTTCCTTATCATATCAAAGCATGTGATATGTATTCTACTTTTCTTTTCCACAAGTGCCTTCAATTCTATAAGTGCATCTAGTATGTTTGATTTTGGTTTAAGAAAGTTAATCCACAAGTTTTATCAGTAATCATTGGTGAATGTAATAAAGTATAAAGCATTGATGAGAGTTTCATTGAAGCCAATCCCCAAAATTCCAAATAAATTATCTAAATGATGATGCAAAAAATTATTACTCGTGTTTCTTACCCATGGACATGCTTCACATTCATAGGTTTATAAATAGATTTGTAAAAAGTTCTTATACCAAAGTGTTTAACAAAATCCAAGCTTATGAAATCGATGTGGTGCCATCAAGTAGGACTTATTTGTTGCTTGGGCAACCAAAAGGTATCTCTTGCTTGCGGTAACTTTGGTTGTGATAGTTGGTACATGGACAGGGTGCATACAAGAACATGTCCAGACCTAGGAGTGGGTCCAAAACATAACCAGATTGGGTTCTAGATCTAACTTGAGATGACAATAGGGGTTATCTCATCATGGACTCAAAACCATTCCATTGCATTTGTGAACAACATCAAAGGGAGAAAGTAACACAAGGAAGTACTTTATGTCTTTGATTTGTACAAGAACTATACTAGACGAAGTTAAGTGATTTGCAAGGAGCAAGATGAGCATGGTCTTTGATGATCAACTGTTTAGTCCAAATCCATAGGCTCAATGATTCTACAAAGGGAAGATGAGGAAGGTCACTAATAGATCAATACATTATGGTTCTAGACAATAGAGATGTCTCAAGAACATAGCATGATAGATTTGACCATATCCTCACCATATTAGATGTCTAGATTTGGATGTGCTTCACATATCTAGAAGGTTGGGTGGGCTCCCATATTTGTCACATTATGAAAATTTGGGGCTCATTTTGGGGCCTTGCAAGAATTTCACTTGAGAAATTCTCCCAAAAAGATGGGCATGGATAATTTTTTGTAAATTAGCTCAAACTTGTCAGACTTGGCATATTTAGAACCTACTTTTAGAGAGGCTTCCGATCCTATATGCCATAGTGGGGTTTGGACATGGGGGTTACGTAGAAATATTCCTAGAAGAAAGTAACCTTCCCTATATCTTTCCCTCCCCATGTCCAAACCACATCATGGTATATACCATTGGAAACCTCTCAAGGATAGGTTCTAAATATGCCATGTTTGACAAGGTTTGAGCTAGTTTGCAAAACATTACCCATGCCCTATCTTTTTGAGAGAATATTCTAAATTTATATCCTTATAGGGCCCTAAAATGAGCCCCAAATTTCCCTAATCATTAACCGTGAACTCCACCATGCCTATAGCTTGTACAAAGTATCATACCCATCAAAGACAAGCATATATGCTAGAAGCACAATGAAATGTATTTTTCAACACCCAAGGATGATGCATGGTAAGGTGTAAGGATTCAATCATATTCATTCCAATCCATACAAATGCAATGCATATTTTTAAACACCGAGCTTACAAATCCATAGTTTATGATTCTCTAATATTCTTCATTGTTTGAAGAATATTAAATATTTATAAATAAAAAGTTTTTTTAAGTAAATAAATAAATTATATTTATATTTTTTTCTTAAATATTTCCATTACTTATTTCTATTCATATTTTTTGCTTCATATTAATTATTTCTATTCGTATTACTACTTTAATTGGTTATGATGTTTTCTTTTAACATGTCAGATATATTATATAAATGAGAATTGTGATTTTGAAATTTTAAATAAATAAAAATATATATCGTATTTAAATAATTTTATAGGTTATACCAAGTATTAATATATTTATACATAGTTAACTAATATATTAGTATACTACTCATTAAAAATAAAATATGTACATATTAATAAAGAGGTAATGTGCTAATGTTGTGGAAGAGTTTGGTTTGAAAGGACCTATTGTGTACATAAGAGGTTGGGGGAGCCCGAAAATTTTTGCATGTGCAATAGGTTTGAGAAATCTTGAGAAGTTTCAATTTGGAAGGTTTGTGAGAGTTTTTTGAGAAATCTTGAAAAATTAGAAGCTGTTTTGTACAATAAACTTTTTGAAGTACAATAGGTTGGGAGGAAAAATTTTAAAAAAATCTAAAAAAAATTATAACTTGAGTTCTTGTGTATGCAATTCGTTGCAAAGCAACTCAGTTGTTACAAAATTTTGAAAATTTTGCCAATTCAAGCAATAGGTTGAGATGAGGAGAGACCATGACATTTGAAGAATGAAGTATGGAATGAAGGTGGGAGTGAAGGTAATGCTACTTATACTAAACTAAAAATATATCCTAAATCAAATTATATCCTTGCCTTTCATAAAACCCTTAATCCCTCCAAATTCTCTCACTCTCACTTCCCCAGTTTTTAAATTTGCTCACATGGGCTCCTCCTCCTCCTCAAAGGGACTCCCTCCTCCTCTCTTTCCCTCTCCCCCTCCCTCTCTCTTCTCCTCCCCTCTTTTCCTCCTCTCCTCTCCCCATCCCTCTCTTCTCTCCTCTCCTCCCTTTCTCCTCTCTTGCCACCTCCTCCCTCCCCCTCTCCCCTCTCCCACTTGCCCTCCCCCCCCCCTTCTCCCCCTCTCCCACCTGCTCCCCTTCTCCCCCTTCTCCCCCTCTCCCACCCGCTACCCACCCTCTCGCTCTCCCTCTTATGTCTTCCTCCCACTACCACCCAGCCCCCTCCCTCCTCTCTCCCCCACTGCCCACCCCCTCCTGCCTCTCCCACCCACCCACCACCTCCTCCCCTCCCCTCTCCTCTCTTCCTCATGCTATTGGCCACTGCCTCCTCCGACTCTCCTACCCATCACCCACCCCCTCTCCCTCATCTCCCCCCTCTCACCTCCTCTCCTCTCTCCACCCACTATCCACCCCCTCTTCCTCTCGCCTCCCCACCCTCTCGCTTGATGCCCTCTACCCCCCCCCCCCGCCCTCTGTGTGTGTGTGCGTCTCTCTCAGACACACTGAAGTCGTACTTGTTAAAGTTCTAGTGTCCCTCCTTCACTATGAAATGATAGTTCAAAGTACAATGTTCATGGAAAGTGTTTGACTATGCCCTCCCATACAAAAGATGGATTTATCATAGCAAATATTTGATTAATCTTAAAAGATTATATGATAGATTAATCAGAGATTAATCATAGCAAATATTTGATTAATCTTAAAAGAGTATATGAGTGATTTAATATAGTAAGTGTTCTAGTAATTCTAACAAGTATAATTTTTGATTAATCTTAAAATCATATACCGAGTGATTAAACATAGTACAATGTTCATGGAAAGTGTTTGACTATGCCCTCCCATACAAAAGATAGATTAATCATAGCAAATATTTAATTAATCTTAAAAGAGTATATGAGTGATTTAACATAGGAAGTGTTCTAATAATTCTAACAAGTATCATATTTGATTAATCTTAAAAGCATATACCGAGTGATTAAACATAGTAAGCATTTTACTAATTCTTACAAGTATCTGGTTATCTCGCCACACTGTAGTATCGAAAGTTATCTTAAAATTTCTCATTGCCAAACTGTTCATCATCAGCAAAATATTCATCATAGGAAGTAGTTTTGGAATCTTAGCAGCAGATACTTGGATTTTCACTAAAATTTGGTTTTAAAATTCAGCCAAAAAAACAACATTACCATTGTAATCATTTTTGGCATTAGCAGAGAATGAACAAAGACTCTAAGCCACTGAAAGGAACACACATGAAGCTGAAGAATCTTGCTACGACATATCCAAAGCATGATGGAAAAGATGAAATAGCTGTGAAGGTGTTAAGGAGTGTACTGTGCAACTATCTTAAGCAACAAGCTACAACCAGGTGGAACAACGTCTGATAGGATGATAGTCACTGATGACAGAGCATAAGCTCTAAACAATAAAAAGATGTGAATTCAAGAAGATTGGTGAACATCAACACCAACAATCGCTATAAAGTCAATACAACAACAATCCTAGTGTCATCTGCAAATAGCATGAGCATCAGAACAACCAATGCAAGACAAAGTCGACTTCTTCTTTATAGTTCATGGAGGCACTCCCAGCGAATGTCGAAAGCAACTGAAGGCCCATCGTCACCAAGCCAAATAAGAGGCATCTAATTCACAAGGAATATATCTAGAGCTAAGGCTAACAGTCACACAAATCAAGATCTTGACAACGTCTTCCATGATTCGGACTATATTCCAAGTGGGGAGAGTTCCTCAACAAATTAAGTTCACAGCTCAAAAATTCAAGAAGCTGTAATAGCTGAGCTTGAGGTGTTGCCTATTTCAACACCTAGTGAGACATTCCTTAGGACCACAGTGGGAACACATCTCATTGCAGGCTTATTCATTGTAGCCCGAGGTCATCCCTTGCCACCTCATTTCAAAAAAGAAGGCCCTGTTCTCCAAGTTGTCAGGATGCAAAACTCCTTAGTCAAAGCAACAAAGATCGAAGGGAAGCAAGGACAAGATCCAGATAGTCATATCGGACAATTTGAGACCTATTGGACGGCTAGTGGATTTGGAGCTCTACTTGAAGCAGTAAAGAAAGAGCAATTTGCAGCTACTTTTGAAGGTAAGGCAATGACTCTTGCAAATTTTACAGATTATGATGCCTTGAAAGTCTCATTCCTAAATAGATTTAGAAAAGAAAAAACACCAAAAGTAGTTCTAAAGAAGCTTTCACAACAAGACAAAGCACCTACAAACGTGCACACAAACGCGTTTACTGAACTAAATAAAAAACTTACGGGCACGTCTATTTTTGCATCTAGAGACCCACGTCTAACAGTGCATCTATATAGTAGACACACACACGTATAGACGTGCATTTAGATGCATAAATAGATGCTCTGCTTAAAAATTTAAAAAATAGACAGACGCATCGTTAAACGCGTGTATAGACATGTTTTTAAACAATTTTATAAAAGCATTTATAGATGCGCAAATAGATGCTTCTCGAATAGACAGATGCGTATATAGACACATTTATAGATGCACTGATAGACGTGCTTTATGATATATTTTTTAAAATTTACAGAATGCTGTGTATGTTGTGTATGCTATATAGTTATAAGAATCCCATTTCCATATTGTGTAATTCAATTCTTATAGCCAACCGCATTTTAATTACAATTCCAAATAAAACATTACAACTCCAAAACACAATAAAATTAAAAGCTCAAAAAGTGCTTGTATGTACATATAGCACGAAGCTAAGCCACGTCATGTGGCTTCAAGTACAAAAAATAAGAGAAGTGTATATACAAGAGGCACGAAGCCAAGCCAGTGGCTTTAAGTACAAAAAAGAGTAGCTAGCACTACTTCTACGACTAATCCTCGCTCCCTTCCATGCTCCCTTTTGCGCTCCCTTCTACGCTCCCTTCTCTGCCTCCTTCCTCGTCTTCTTCCTCGTCCTCTTGTGCACGGGCTTATAAACAAGGGACAACATATATCAATGTATGAAAAATCAAATCTTTACTTATAATATTGACATTATTTAATTACTTTCAAATACCTCGGGGGCCGCTCCAGTAGCCTAGATATACTGCTCCTCAGTAATCAACCCGTCATGATAGAAGTGCCTCCATGTATCTCCTCTGTGATGGTGGCAGTGGTAGGCTATCTCGATAGGAGTAGGGTATCTGCCCACGATATCAAGCTACAAGATGACACAATTTGCGGAGGGATTAGTACAAAGAAACAACCTCCTAATAAACTACATAAGCAATATAATTTGAGATCAATACTTACAAATTGGGCCTCCCATGAATCAACACCCCCTGCTTCAAAATGCACGCTTCCATATTGCTCCATCTAGATCCTTCGTGCCTCCACATGCTGCAGACTGGGGTCCTCCCTCGCTAACTTCATTGCTTTCTTCCACTCACGCTTGTGAGTGGTGTGGGGTGGGCCCCTTGGTGGTTGACCTCCATCGAGCCTAGCAAGCTCTGCTAGTGCCTGTCTCTTAAGCAAAGATCTTTTACTGCCAAGTATCGTAACAATCTTTGACTTGGCCCATTTATCTATGAATTGGTGTTTGGGGGGGTTAGGATACCTAGAGCGAACAGCAGCGAGGGTCTCATCAGCCAACCTCTTTGGCTGGTCTTTGTAGTGGATAAAGCAATCTCTGTAATTGTTAGCAATTATAGAGCGCATGAAGGCCATGATGTCCTTCCCCCGTGCATCCATCAAGATGCCTCCTGTCTGAGTGATGTCATAGAATATCATACCATCACCCAGAGGCACGTCTAAATCATCTGAATCATCATCGTCTCCACCGCCACCCCTCCCAAAGCACTGTGCCATGCATCCCCCACCGCTCTCCCTGCTACTATGCCTGCTACCATGTCGTGTCGAGCTAGTACGCTGGCCACTCATAGCTGGAGACTGCACGGGACTACATGGACCACTCGTAGCTGGAGAACCAAGTCTCGACTGCACAACTGCACAGGAGTACGCTGACGACTCTGTGAGATAGACCTATGAGAATCACCATCGATTTCTCCCACCTGATCATCCTAGATATGTTGCCCCTTAGAATGAAGTCCTCCCACAATCACTCACCGTGGGAGATTGGATGAGAATTTGGGACGGTTCCATGACTCCTCCACCACTTGGCATGAGCCGGTAAGGGTTTGTAACTATTGTGTGCTATATTGGCTAGAAATAAAGATTGCCCGCCAACACCAACTTTTGTTTAGATACTCCATCTTTTATCGTTTACCATATTGGTCCCACCTCAAGATCAATCACCTACTTGATCCCATGCATATCTTCAAGAATGTGGCATCTACCATTTGGGAGCATTTGAATGGGACACGAGATTCCGCAGGCATAAGGGAGGATCTATGCACCACAGGGAGGATGCATGAAGCTTGGCCACAAGAGAGACCAAATGGGCGTGTTTTTTTACCTCGTGCACCACAGGGAGGATGCATGAAGCTTGGCCACAAGAGAGACCAAATGGGCATGTTTTTTTACCTCGTGCATCGTGGAGGTTATCAAAGCTAGAGATGGCGACGGTGAAGCACGCTATTACTACAATTCGTACTCCCACTGGATGCATGAGGTGTTTGAAGGGAGCCTTTACAAAGAGCAAGAAAAGAGGTGTAGAGCAATTATATGGCTTGAAATCTCATGATTGGCACAAGATGCTCCAAGTAAGTATTTTATGTGCATAATATCTTTTTCCTTTCAAATTTGTGAGTGAATAATTATAAGCAACTAATCAACCACCTCCTCATGGGTTCAGTTCATACTACCTACTAGCATTTCACGTAGTGCATCAAAGGATGTGAAAGATTGTATTTACAAGATGGGCGAGCTTGTGAGGTACTTTACATGATACAAAATATGATGCGTATCAATGCTCCATGCAAGTTTGAATGCATATTGCTAATATGCTATACTTTTTCATTTCTAGGTATGTGAGCTCAAAGGAAATAGATCCCACCACGCTTGAGAATGCTCGAGTTATGTTAGTGGAGGTGGTTTGTTTAGTGGAGGAGACATTTTCACGTTCTATTCTCATAAGCCAGCTACATCTTATAGTGCATTTGGTGGCTGAGACAACTATATGCGGTACTATACATGCACGATGGTTGTTCTTCCTCGAGTGCTTCATGAAGACCTTGAAGGGGTTCGTGAGACAAAATACAAGACCCAAAGGTAGCATGGCTGAGGGTTGGTTGGTATAAGAGTCACTTATATATATTTCTAAGTTTCTTGTTGATGTGGATAGCTCTCTCCCACGACTATGGAGAGATGATGAAGACCTAAGGATGACCTCTATTGTGCCTCAAGGGAAAGGACACAACAAAGTAATAGACATGGAGTTGCGTAATAGTATCAACCTCTATTGCGTGCTTAATTGTGATGTGATGAAAAGATGGGTGACAAGATACGACGATGCAAAGGCAAGAAGACAAGAAGAAAGGGCCCTCTTTCGTACACACCACGAATCTCGTGTGCCATACCCTCAGTATCTAAGAGCACTTCCAAAGGATATTCATGTGGATTGGCTACTTGATGAAATGGAGAAAGCAGAGAAAGACGAGGGGATGCATATCACAATGGAAGAATGGGAGTATGCTAGGGGATGCATGAGCAAGGTCGGTATATAGAATGTTATGCATAAGTTAGGAGCTTTCAATAATTTAGATTTCTTATTTAATTGATTTTTTCTTGGTGTAGTGCACTATGTTCAATGCTATATGGTGTGAGGGCAAGCATTTTCGAACACAACACATTGATGATAAGAAAAACACATAAGATTGTGGCATCATTGCTAGCTTTGAGGGAGCCAATGGAGCCATGGATGATTATTGTGGCATAATCCAAGATATTATTAAGCTTGACTTTCGACGCTTCTTTGCCTATGTTTTGGATGTAAAGTGGTTTAAGGACGTGGTGGAAAGAGGCCCTAATGCAACAATCAAACGCCATGCAAGTGGCTTTGTAATTATTGACTCCACAAAGTTTTGGCAAAGTAGGAAGGACACACTAGTACTACCGCAACAATGTGAACAAGTACTGTGCACACATATAAAAATACTCGCTTTTAAATATTTGATACAAGAAAATAACATGATTGTATTTGTGTTTGAATTAGGTTGTCTATCAACCAATGGTGGATAATAATAGATGGTGGCATGTCATACCTATTATGCCACATTCCAAAGTGATGTATAGTACATTTACTAATATGGAGTGTATGGAGGATGATCATGGCCATGGACGTGATGATGACCGTGATACGAGAGAGGAGGATGATCATGAGATAGGAGATAGAGATATTGAGGCCATTACCCGTGAGGATGAGCCTACCATTGGTGATGCTGATTTCGATGAGCACATGAACTGTAGCACAAGTAGTAGTGCATTGAGTGTATTTGTAGATCTAAACACTTGTTTGGATTTTGAAGTAGATAGTTTGGTAAGGGTTGATCTCATTGAGGATGAGATTGAACCGTAGCCTATCATTGATATTGGCAAAACTATTTTACATATTGTCTCATTCTCCTCACCTCACTTAATTCTTGTATATGTGGGCTTGCAAAAAAGCATTGATGTTTTTGTTAAAATTATGTGCTTTGGTAATCATGGGCAATGTTTGAAAAGCAATGATGTACACCAAAATCTCACTTTCTGTATTCTCTAGTTTGCATCTAAATACGCGTCTAATTCCCAGTGTAAATGCGCAAATAAACGCCCTAATACACGGGCAAATAGATGCACTGATAAATGCAATGTTAGACGAGCTCGTATTTCCTCAGTTTAGACATGCAAATAGAAGTGTTAATACATGCACAAATAGATGCGCTGATAAACGCAATGTTATACGAGCCCGTATTTCTCCGTTTAAACGTGCAAATAGACGTGTTAATACACACGCAAATAGATGAGGTGTTAGACGCGCTATTAGATGCACTCATAATTCCTCTACTCAAACAACGCCTATAGACGCACTCGCTATTTTGCACATCTACCAAGCGCGTCTATAGTTGCTTTGTGTTGTTGTGTTTGGAATATCAAACAAAAAGACCTATTGGTGGAGGACTATGCATAGAAATTCGAGAGAAATTTAGGAATTTGAATCAGAGGCTAGCCATCCCACAAAGGCCTATAGATGAACAACTTGGTGACTACTTTTGCAAAGGACTAACCAAGCAATTGAGAGCTGCAGTAGTAGGGAGAGATCAGTTGGGAGGAGGAAATGACTTTAATAACATGGTTGAAGCAGCTCAAAGAGCAGAGAGAAGGCTTGGTTTTGTAAATTAAAGTCAAATAAAGGAAAGAAGAAATGAGCATCCAACTCTTAACACAGATTCAAACACAAAAGATGACTCCAATGTAGAGGAGGATGACAGTGATGCATCAAACTTCGATAGCTCGGATGACAAATCTGAAGAGAAAGAAACCAAGAAAACAAAGAGGAAGAGAAAGGAAATGAAGGCAAAAACCAAAAAGAAAGAAGAAAAGAGCTCAAAAGAAGAATCCAAGCTAGAACAAATGATAAAAGGTTAGTTTTAGAATTTAAGGTTATCACCAAATCAGGCAAAGATTGCATGTGAATTATGTGGAAAAGATAACCATGATAAAGACAAATGTTGGTATAACCCAAATTTCAGGGGAAGAGTGCCAGCTCACATTCAAGTAGCGCCTCACAATACGGCTACACCACTAGAAGCTAATCAGATTGTAGTGCAAGTGTAGAGATAATAAAGATTCAACAATGTTGCCCCAAGGAGGGATAATAACCAAAACTGGGAAGTCAACAACAGCCAAATATAAATCAAGCATGCCATTACTGTGGGAAAGATGGCCATAGACAAGGTCCACAATGTGAGATATGGTGCAAACATAGAGAAGAAAGAGGGATCCCAATTATCCTTGAATACAATTGCAAGGGGAAACCCAAATCCTCCACAACAACCACCAATAGGTGTAAACATGGTTAGTCTACAACCAATTAGTGAAGAGCCCACAGAGAGTTTACATAAAAAAGATGTTCAGATGGAAAAAAAAAGTACATATTACTACACAAAACATATTATTTCCTGGAGTACAAAGTAATTGCACATCGGGAAGAAACATAGTCAGGATAAAAGAGCATAAGGAAGTTGTAGAGACAATGGTAATAACAAGGTCAAAGGGAGAAAAACCCCTAGCAGGACTAGGAGAAACCCCAAAAAATACAATCAAGCCTATTGGTTGGGTTGAGCAAGAAAAAGTAAGAAACAAAGATCTGGAACAAATCCTAGAAATCAATGTACCAAAAAAGGCACAATTACACAGAAAGGCAAAGCCAAATTAGTTTTGACTACACCAGGACAACATTTCGACTGCAAGCACAAAGATGTGTGGTAAAGAATTATGGAAACACAAAAGGATGGCAATGATGATAGATACACAAAAATGACAAATCATAAGGAGACAACACAAGACACATTTTATGCACAAAAAGAAAGCCAGAGCCCACCGACCACCAGAACATATCCTCCTAAGGCAAATAGTAAAATTATAGTCAGAATCCAATCGAATACCATCTAACAACCAGAATTCAGTAGCAAAGAGCAACTACATCATGATGAAGAAGAAGATATCTCTAATGTGCATAGCGACACTTTAATCAAAGGAAGGAGACCATACAAAAGGCAAAAGGCCCAGAGCAGGTTGATAATTTCTTCAAAGAGCTATTACACCCAAAGGTGCAAATCACATTGGAACAACTATAAAATCTTGTACCAGCATTCAAGGAACAATTGTTTCAAGGTTTGCAAGAAGACAACCAACCCAAGGCATGAGTGACTAATGATAGAAGAAGATGAAGAGCAGTCTCTAGAAATCTATACATCAACAATAGAAGAGGTGGATTACAGAGTTCCCATAATTAATGTTGAATACAAAAGGCAACGAATACCACATGTCCTGATTGATGGAGGATCACGTGTTAACATATTATCTGAGGAGTTATTCAAGAAATTCTGGTGCAATGAGTTAGCTCCAGCACCATTCCAAGTGAGAATGGCTGATCAAAGAAGAATCCAGCCACCTGGCATCCTCAAAGGCTAGAAAATTAGCATTTGGGGATTAAGTTTCACTCTTACATTTGTTGTACTTAGAATGGAAAAAAAAGAGAGTTCCTATTCCATGTTATTAGGTAGACCTTGGATGAAAGCTGCAAGAGTGAAACAAGATTGGGGAGTTGAGAGAATCACAATAAGAAAAGGTAAGAGAAAGTTTAAGATTTTCCTAACATCTAAAAAACGTTTCCCTTGGCACATGCAGCCATTGGAGGCAGAAGGTGTAAACATGGTGGCTAAACTTGAGGAGGGTGAGGAAAAAAGCTTCCTAATGAGAAACCCATCTGTAATACCTATATTTGAGGTAGACGTGGCAAAGATAGTCAAAAAATACATTACTCAAGAGAGGAACCACAAGCTACTGATTCACCTACAGACAAAACATAATTAGATACAATCAGATAGAAGTCGGATGCATAATCAAAAAACAAAAATGCCAACACAACAAAAGAGGTAGACAATCAACAAGGTACATCAGAAGAGAACTACAAAACAAGTATACAAGCCATCATTGGGGTAGAAGCATAGTTTGAAGAGCATATGAAAAGGAGTGCTAGAGTCAAAGAAGATGATCTAGAAGAAATGAATCTTGGTGACTATGACAACCGCAAAATAGTTCTTATAAGCATTGGCCTCAATACTTCATTCAAAGAACAACTCAAACAATTGTTGGTTGAATACAAAGATGTCTTTGCATGGCACTGTATAGACATGAAGGGTGTAGACCCAAGATTTTGCCAACACAGAATCAACCTAAAAAAAGATGCAACACTAGTGATCCGGCAGAGATATAGGATGAACCCCAACTACGCTAGGCAAGTGAAGGAGGAACTAGACAAGCTACTCAAAGTTGGATTCATATATCCCTTTTAGTTGGTAATATAAAAAGCACTACCCTTGATATTCACAAGAGGGCTCTAGTCCTCGTGGATGTCATGCTTCTAATTTCATTATCGGTGATATTCACAAGAGGGCTCTATTCCTCATATTCACAAGAGGACTCTAGTCCTCATGACTATCATGTTTCTAATTTCCATTATCTATTTGTTTGTACTGTTTGAGGCCTTGTACTTTCCAATGCTGAAATCACCTTTTTATGATGTAAATGGGTTGATTTTGAAGCACTACCCCTGATATTCATAAGAGGGCTCTGGTCCTCATGGATGTTATGCATCCAATTTCCATTATCTATTTGTTTTGTCTAAGGTGTTTTATTTCCAATGCCAAAATCACCTTTTTATGATGTAAATATGCAAGATTTTGAATTTGATGTTGCATGCTTCTTGATAAAATGGTATAAATTCTAGTATTCAGCCAATAGTGGAATATGAATAACATACGAATCTTTTGATATATGAATAATCGCAAAAGTAAATGATAGTAAAGCCAAATGCATAACAAGGTGAATGATATTCAATCATTCATAAGGCCTGCCCAAGATTAAAAAAGTAAACACAGGAATCCACTGAAAAGGGTGTGAAGGAAGAGGAGATAACGGGGAGAGAGAGAGAGAGAGAGAGAGAGAGAGAAGGGGGGCTGTGGGAGAAAAGGTAGAGATCGTGTGTAAGAAGACTTGAGGAGATAAAGAAGGGGAGAGAGAGAGAGAGAGAGAGAGAGAGAGAGAGAGAGAGAGAGAGAGAGAGTAAATGATAATAAAGCCAAATGCATAATAAGGTGAATGATATTCAATCATTCATAAGGCCTGCCCAAGATTTTAAAAGTAAACACAGAGGAATCCACTGAAAAGCGTGTGAAGGAAGAGGAGATAAAGGGGAGAGAGAGAGAGAGAGAGAGAGAGAGAGAGAGAGAGAGAGAAGGGGGGGTGTGGGAAAAAAGGTGGAGATCGTGTGTAAGAAGACTTGAGGAGATAAAGAAGGGAAGAGAGAGAGAGAGAGAGAGAGAGAGAGAGAGAGAAAGTCAACCACTTTAAAGTCTGCATTCAAGTCCAATAAAGAAGAGCCAATAGGAAAAATGCACTTCCAAAAATTCAAGAAATGCCTAATTTATACTTTGCCAAAATTTCAAAAATTCAAGAAATACCTAATTTGTGCTTTGCCAAAATTTCATCGTTGCTAAGGCTACCCTAGGGAAGACCAAAAACATACTAAAAGTTTCTATCAAATAGTTGTAAAAATGCAATACTTTAAATTACCTAATAAAAGAAATGACTCTAAACTAAGAAAGCGCGAAATGCCAACAGAGTAACGTCATAAATCCTATTTAAGCTCAATGATCATTGGAGTGTAATGACTACTATTAAATATTTTGATCCTTATGCCGGTAGCAGATGATACAATCGAACCTCTTGAAATTATGCTCGAGCTGCGTTTCTTCGAAGTGAGGAGCTCCTATGTATGTGTTGTCCTCAAAGCTTGATAAGAATTATATGATCAAATAACTTTCACACAAGCACATTCAATGTGTGCTAGGATTTGGGATCAAGATTAAAGCGTGGCAGGCCAACAGTGTAAAGAGCCTCTCCCACCAGATTATACAAAGCAGCGGTTGGATGGAAGCTATCCCAAAATGCGTATTTTGAAGCATCATCGCACGTAGGCGATAGCCTATTGCACAGCACGGCCACCTCAACTGCTCCGCTTCCACAGCACGATAGTTTCACTTCACTAAACCCTGCACCATCAACAGCCCATCAATTCTTAGCAACTATACACAACTCCTTACCCTCTTCGTCTACTTAAATCTGTACATGTTCTATTTTCGCCTCCTTCGAATTGGCCTTGTAAATCCGTGTTTCGGACGTGCATAAGCGTTTTCCTCTTTGTACTAGCCTTTATGGACTCGGTTCTGCCTTTTTAGTTTCACATGGGTATAACATCTACGAGGCCAACAGATTTTGTTACTGTCCTTCACAGAAGCATTCTTGACTGATACGTGTGAAAAAACCCAGTACACAGCAGAAAACAGACATCATCTTGCCAAATCACTCAAACGTTGCGTTTACCTCTAGCAACTGCTCTACTAGGGACCAGGTTAACGGTGCTGTTGGCTCTCGAACATCCAAAAGATTGCTAATCGTCACGTGCACCTAGCTAGAAGTATGACTACTGTAACTTACCATATTTTGAAGGGCTGTTGATCACATCCATTATCACGTTGTAGCAGTCTAAGTAGACAATTGCTGCTCCAGAAAGTTGCTGGGTTAATTCCAAAGTCTTCTGCTCTAGCTGCCGGTTAAATGCAAGAGCAGCTTCGTTCAAAAACTGGATGCAATCTCTTTTTCCCTTTCCATACAAAGTAATCTGCGATGGCAAGCATCCCAATGGTGCGATAGAAATGACTCCAATCCTTCGGGCGCCCAAGTAGTATAGTTTCTGGCAAATACAGCCTTGCTCAGCATGAGTATCACGATCGAAACATGAACGCCCGGGACAAAGAGAGAATGTGTGGTTACCCAAGCATTACGTCAGAAAATTCACACCTGAATGCTACGAGTAGCGAGCTCTATTAGCAAGTTTGTGAACTCGGTTGCATTCATTCTTCCCTTCAGAATGGGATTAATGTAATAATTGAGCGCATAATCATCGTTTCCCGTACTGATTATGTAAATTGCTTTCGATAGAATCGCTGAAGCATTGACGCTTCCCACCACTTCGCTTAATTTGCTTTGGTACTCCTCAAAATATTCCAGTTGCTGTGTCAACGAGACTACATTCTGCAAAAGCTTAGCTTTTTAATTGAGCAGTACCGTCTTCAACTAGGGCATAATATTTTGTTTCGCACTATTCGTCAGCAATTTGCAGAATACTACACGAGTTTGTTTCCTCAAGAGTTACCCAAAGTCGAGCTGTGTTATCGTAGTATCCCGAAGCTGACGAAGCGAAGTTGACACCGTATACAAGGTTTTCTCCCTCTGCCCGGGCATCCAAATATGCATAAGGGATGAAGGGCAGTCCGAGTTTAGACGCTGCCAGCAAGCGTAAAATGCAGGCGGTGGTTAACGTTCTTGGTTGTGATACTGACACCTCAATTAAAGGGTAGATCAACGTCGCGCATGCAGATCAGAACTCGAGGCATGAAGGAAACAACATATGGTTCAATAAATCTAAAATGCTTACCAACGAGATCTGTGGCGAGCATGCCATTGCAAAAGCGGCCAGTGGGCTGGTGGTGGCTGAAATCCCGTCCATAGGGTCGGAAATTGCTTTTGACAAGGGTGCGCAATCCATTGTTCATGCCGACGTCAACGGTGGAGTCACCAAAGATGATCATAGCGGGGACGAGCGGGGGGGAGCTGGCGACAGAGAGGGAAGGCCAAGGTTGGAAGAGAAGAGCAACAACAATGGAGTAGAAGAGGAGGAGGACATAATTCTCCATAGATGAACGCAGACTACTGACTCGAATCTGCGTTGCAGCAATTCGTTATCGTATGAATGGAAACTACTGCCTTAAATCTGCGTTGCAGCGATTGTTATCAATGAATGGAAGCTACTAGCTCGATCTACAGTTGCAGCAATTATTATCGAATGAATGGAAAGTAATGACATCGACTAATGAGTCCGATATGCGTTGCAGCGATTGTTATCGGATGAATGGAAGGTATTGACTTGGACTAATGAATGCAAACTATGTTTCTAATGAATGCAAACTACTGACTTCAATCTGTGTTGCAGTGATTGTTATCGGATGAATGAAAACTATGACTTAGATCTGCTTTGCACGATTCTTGTTTTTTTATTGTATTGCATTGTATTAGAGAAAACTGTCGATCTATATTGGAAAGCGATTACAACGATATTGGCTAAGCGACTGATCTGAGAGTTTGAAGGCAATGGAATTAATTGTACTTTGCCATGCAAACGATATTCACGTGATTTGATGCAACTGCCAACTACTTTTTCGCCACCCTATTTATTTGAGCTTGTTGGCGAGATGTCTATTGTCAGCGTACCCCATGAATATAATTGCAACTACTTCTCAGCTACATCCTAACGACCTTTCTAAAGCACTAGAGGACTCTTATTAGTTAGTTATTTTCTCTACCAAATCTTTCCTTTATAACTTCATCCGTCCACACTCAATCTTGCAACTTTTGGCTTTCCATGATTATTATCCTCTTTATGCCACCTATTGATAAGTTCGCTAAGCACTAGAGGACTCTTACTAGTTAGTTATTTCTCTACCAAATCTTTCCTTTATAACTTCACCAGTCTACACTCAATCTTGCAACTTTTGGCTTTCCATGATTATTATCCTCTTTATGCCACCTATTGATAAGTTCGCTATGCCATGTGATCATTAATTTCGATTCGTTACACCTGTGACTCCTACTTGGCTTCTAGTTCTATAAATTTAAAGCCTTCAAATCAATGTCCTTCATCTTTGTGCCTTCCTTGAGGCTTTGGCTTTAACTTCCTTTTCTACTTAGACCATCACCTTTCCTTTCCTTTAAAAAAAAGCATTGCTATCATCCCCCCTTTTTTCTCTTTTATAATAAAGGTATACTTTTAAAGAAACACTACATTGCATGTAGAAACGTATGTTTAACACAAATTACAAAATCTAGATCCTATGCTTTTCAGTTTGAAAATTTTACTTAGACCATCACCTTTCCTTTCTTTAAAGAAAAAGTATTGCTATCATCCCACCTTCTTTCTCTTTTATAATAAAGGTGTACTTTTCAAGAGACACTACATTGCCTGTAGAAACCTATGTTTAATGAAATTACAAAGTCTAGATCCTATGCTTTTAAGTTGGAAAATGTATCTTCGGCATTCAAAATAGGTCTTTGAAGCATCTCATTTATTTCCTTATGCTAGGAAAATCAATTTCTTTTAAATAATAGTAGCAATGGTGGCATTTGGGTAGACTATGAAAGTTGTTAGTTTTCTTAGGGGGTCACTATATATTAACCCCCATATCATGTGCATTCAAGGCCTATTTTTAAAACCCTGCACTACAAGGCATAGGCCCTTTTTCGATGAAAATACCGATGCTTTTTACATTATTTTTTTTTTTAAACGGGCGTAAATTACATCGTTATTAAAGTCATTAAAAGCGTAAAAAAATAATGGTCGCTATAAACCATCGCTATATAGTGACGCTGATAATCGTCGCTCTACAGTGACACTGGCAAACGTCGCTATATAGCGATGATTAACAGAACTTTAAAAAAAGCATCAGTGGGGCTAAACAAGGCCATAGCAAGCCCTATTTTGCCCACTAATGTTTTTTTTTTTGTAATTACAAAAAAAGTTTTTTATTACAAAATTTATCTTGCGAAAAGGGTGATACAAAATCGCTTAAATGAAATGATCGAGCAATAAACACATAAACATGTCGAACATATACAACATTGTTTGTTACAAAATTACCCTTTCTAAAAGGGTGATACAAAATCGCTCAAACAAGCGAATATACAAAATGACATACATGGCAAAGTATATGCAAACTGCTACTACTACTACTACTACTACTTCGAATCGTCCTCGTCTTGTTGGCCTGATCCTTGGTCCTCGTGAGCTGCGCCTTCTCCTTGACCCCCGTCACGTGCGTCTGATCCGTGGCCCTAGTGATCGCTCACCTCCGGTGATGGGACACTCGAGCTTTGACCCTAAGAGGGAACCATATAAATTGAAAATTAGATTGGAACTTAAAGAATAAAATAATTTAAAAAGTGAGATAACAAGTAGGAGTAGACTTATACCGTGCAAGCAGCCACCTCAACCCAATCGACCATCGCTCCCATTGCCTTTTGCTCAATAAACCACGGCTTTGTTCCTATGCGAAATGCACATCGCGTCTCTGCATCTGTAGGAAGACGACCCATCACAGCTTGTTGTGGATCTAATTTACGAGAGTTAGAGTTAGATAAAGTACATGTAATATGTAGTAAAACAAATATAACAATACATTAAATGAGAAGAAGTAGACTTACCACGGTTGCCTCGAATGCCAACCATCCACCTGCACCAAAGTGCGAAGTACCTACGGTGTCCAGCCATCTCCTCGCAGCCCTCCTCTGACCCTCGAACATTTCAAGATGGTCCCTATTCTACTTCTTGAAGAACTTCCAATCAGCTTTGTCTGCCCAACTGGATTTAGCCATCCCCTTTGCGATGGAAGTATGCAAGGTTGATCTACGATGCTTCAAGACCAAACCCATGCACTCTCGCATATAATTCTCATTAAACTCCCAATTTGGTAGGTTATGGTATTTTTGTTTTAATTCATCGATGACCGCCTACTTCTTTTGGTCATCTTGATACTGCCAATCGGTAGCAATGCCGCTCTTGAAGTGATGGCTCATCAACTGCCTCATGGTGGCCATCACTGCTTTGCCCTTTCTATCTTCTATTATCTCTCCGACAACCGTGATTTGATAGGAGAGGTCCTCGTCTTGGTAAGAAGGACTGATGGTAGTAGTAGAGTCAGAGCGAGTGGAAACTATGCAAGCACTTCCAAAGTGAGGAGTAGTAGTGGGAGTAGGAGGGCAAGGGACCTGACTGATACTATGTCTCGGGACCAAGTGGAGACCTGTAGGGATGTGAGTGTGCTGACTCTAAGTCAGCACAACATAAGCAACGCCTCCCACTCTTCCTTCCCTTACAATAGGCATGCATAGGTGATGACCCCTCGGTCGAAGGGGCACGAGGGGACGATTGGGCAGTAGGTTTAGCCGTCGGTGTAGGAGAGGGAATGGTTGAGGTCCTCTGAGATGGCAAAGAGAAGAATCTCGCTGCCTCCTCATCTACACTACAAACTCATCGGGACTCCCGACAAAGCCATGTGCTGCTAGCAAAGGAGTTCCCCAGGGAGCAGTCACAGTGCTACGTCCGAGAGGAGTCGGACCAGGGGTAGTCGCAGTGCTAGGTCTAAGAGGAGTTGGACTAGGAGTAGTTATAGTACTACGTCCGAGAGGAATCGGACTAGGGGTAGTCCCCTCAAGTGTCGCCTGAGAGGAATCAAAGTCCTCTGGAGCATAGAGATCGTGATGTCTCCTCTTGCGAGGCTGTCCAAACTCGTCGGATGTGCGACGTGATCCCATGTCTAACATAGACACAAACACGAAAACAAAAAACAAAAAACAAAAAACAAGCATAGGCAAATACATATGCTTATGATCGAAAGAGGAAAATGAGACATGCTCATGAGAGAAGGAAAAGAGGGAGGGAAAGTGAAAAAGAGATTGAAAGGCAAATACATATGCTTATGCATGAGCATAAGAGAAAGAGACATATGCTTATGCTTATGCATGAGCATAAGAGCATGAGCATGAAAGAGGGAAAAGAGGGGGGAAAAGAGGGAGGAAAAGAGGAAGAAGAGGGAAAGGAAAAGAGACTGGAAGAGGGGAAAGAGGGGGGGAAAGAGAGAAGAAGAGGGAAAGGAAAGAGGGAAAAAGAGATATATGCTCATGCATAAGCAATATAAGCATAAGCATAAGAGAATGAAATATATGCTCATGCTTATGCTTATGCATGAGCATAAGAGAAGGAGACATATGCTCATGCTTATGCTTATGCTTATGCATGAGCATAAGAGCATGAGCATGAAAGAGGGGAAAGAGGGGGTTCGAAAAAAGGGAGGAAAATAGGAAAAGAGCTTCAAAGAGGGGAAAGAGGAAAAGAGGAGAAGGAGAAGGAGAAGGAGACATATGCTCATGCATAAGCATGAGCATATGTCTCCTTCTCTTATGCTCATGCTTATGTTGCATGAGCATATGTCTCCTTCTCTTATGCTTATGCTTAAGAGAAGGAGAAGGAGAAGGAGACATATGCTCATGCATAAGCATAAGCATAAGCATAAGAGAAGGAGACATATGCTCATGCTTATGCTTATGCATGAGCATAAGAGAAAGAGACATATGCTCATGCTTATCTTGGGGGGTTCACTAATCATATGTAACCCTATCACGTGAGTTCAACAAAAGGATTTCTTTTATTTCTAAAATTTACAGTAATAAATATACATAAGGGACTATTTAAAATAGTTTTGGAAAAAAATTACATATTTATATAGAAAAGGGGTACATTTTATTAATGAAAATTTTTACACATAAGGGACTTTAAATATAGGCCTTGAACGCACATGATATAGAGGGTTTATACATAGTGACGCCCCCAAGATGCTTATGCTAATGCTTATGCATGAGCATAAGAGTATGAGCATGAAAAATGGGAAAGAGGAAGGAGAAAAGGAAAAGAGAGGAAGAAGAGGGAAAGGAAGAAAGATTGGAAGAGGGGAAAGAGGGGGGGAAAGAGAGAAGAAGAGGAAAAGGAAAGAGGGAAAAAGAGACATATGCTCATGCTTATGCATGAGCATATGTCTCCTTCTCTCATGCTCATGCATAAGCATAAGCATAAGCATGAGCATGTGTCTCCTTCTCTTATGCTTATGCATGAGCATATGTCTCCTCTTATGCATAAGCATAAGCATAAGCATAAGAGGAGACACATGCTCATGCTTATGCTTATGCATGAGCATAAGAGAAAGAGACATATGCTCATGCTTATGCTTATGCTTATGCATGAGCATAAGAGCATAAGCATGAAAGAGGGGAAAGAGTGAGGAAAAGAGGGGAAGAGAGGAAGAAGAGGGAAAGGAAGAGAGATTGGAAGAGGGGAAAGAGGGGGGGAAAGAGAGAAGAAGAGGGAAAGGAAAGAGGGAAAAAGAGACATATGCTCATGCTTATGCTTATGCTTGTGCATGAGCATAGGAGCATGAGCAAGAAAGAGGGGAAAGACGGGGGAAAAGAGGGAGGAAAAGAGGAAAAGAGATTCACAATGGCGAAAGAGGAAAAGAGGAGAAGGAGAAGGAGAAGGAGAAGGAGACATATGCTCATGCTTATGCATGAGCATATGTCTCCTTCTCTTATGCTCATGCATAAGCATAAGCATAAGCATAAGAGAAGGAGACATATGCTCATGCTTATGCTTATGCATGAGCATAAGAGAAAGGGACATATGCTCATGCTTATGCTTATGCTTATGCTTATACATGAGCATAAGAGCATGAGCATGAAAGAGGGGAAAGAGGGGGGAAAAGAGGGGGGAAAAGAGGGAGGAAAAGAGGAAGAAGAGGGAAAGGAAAAGAGATTGGAAGAGGGGAAGAGGGGAAAGAGGGGGAGAAAGAGAGAAGAAGACGGAAAGGAAAAGAGATTGGAAGAGGGGGAAAGAGAAGAGATTAAAAGATTGAAGAAGAAGGAGAAGGAAAGGAGGGAAAAAGAGATTGAAAGAGGGAAAAAGAGATTGAAAGATGAAAAAAAGAAGAGAAGGAAAGAGAGGGGAAGAGAGGGGAAGAGAGAGAAGAGAGGGAAAGAGAGGGGAAGAGAGGGTTCCTACGCCCATCACTGCAGGTAGTGCTTAAGGCACTAGCTGCAGGCCAATGCAAATAACAAAAATAACAAAAGGAAAAAAGAGGAAGCACTTTCTTATCTGGAATAGTACGTCTTGCTCGGTGTTTTGTGGACTAGCCCTACAAAAGAGAGGAAACATACCATTTTTCAAATAACTAGTTAGGCGAAGGAGGAGTTTAAAGAAGCAACTTCTCAAAGAGATTGGATTGAGGAGACAAGGAGAAAGAGAAGGTACAGAAAAGACTAGAAGAGGTGAGTCTTCGTTCTTTCACAAAATCTCATTTTTTGGCTTCAATCCTTTGAAATCAAGCATGAAAACTAGCACATAGATTTAGCAATACAAGGAGAAACATCCTTTAACACTCACAAAACGAAATCTCACAAAAAAAGAACCTACATTGTTCAAAGAGACTCGCCTTCTTGAAAAACTTCTTTTCAAGAAAAGAAAGAGGGAGAAGGGTGGAGAGGGAGCACAAGTGTTAGGAGAGAGGTGAGGTGTGGTGAGGAGTGGAGAATAGAGTGGGAGGTCATCAAAAATAGGTGGGAGAGAGATTGTAGCTTACAATAGAGATTGCTAAAGAAAGCGCCACACATCGCAAGGTTCGGGTTTTAACCCACAGTGTCGCTATATAGCAACGTTGTTTCGTCGCTATATAGCAATGCTTTTAATTAAAAGCATCGCTATATAATGATGGAACAGAGCAAATCGTTGGTATATAGCGACAGAACAGGTCAAAACGTCGCTATATAGCGATGCTTTTAATTAAAAACATCGCTATATAATGACAGAATAGAGCAAATCATTGGTATATAGCGATGGAACAGGTCAAAACGTCGCTATATAGCGATGCTTCAGGACACTTTATGTTTAAAGTTAAAAAAGAAGCTCATAGATGCTATTTTATAACTGTTAATATATTTCCTTGCAACTTATGTTGTGATTTTATAAGTGCAAATGGAAGAGACGAGTGGAAGCTCGTACGATGATGCGCCAATGCCCAGGAGCACAAAGTGGCTTACGGAGAGGTTATATTGTCATTGCACTCATTGTAAGCAAGAAGTACGACATCAACGTCGTATTATCATGCGCCACTTGCGGATGTATGGGGAGGAGCCCGAACCAGTACCCACCGTTGGTGTTGCACGTGTTGATGGATTATCAGTAAGTCAAAGCTATTTAAGTTCATGGTTAATATTGGATACCATTATGGTACGAAACCTTGAGACAAGATCTTATATTTACATGAAATCTTAAAATAGGATGAGGAGGCTGACTAGGATACGCATATACCTTCACACTTTGAGCAAGACTATAGTCTCCTGGATGATGACGAGGATATGGTCGACATGATGGATTCTATTTTTAGGGGCACTACATCCCATGTACACGTGATGTCAAAGTCTGAGGTCAAAATGCAAGAGTTGCAATCAACACAATTGTACAAGGGTGCTAAGATGTTTAAACTATGTGCTTGTCTCTCAATCTTGAATCTGCAAGTAAAGTATGGGTGGTCCGATACAAGTGTCTCAGCCTTAATGAGGTTAGCTCCTGCATTAATTTGACTCATTATTTAGATATTGTTTGTTTTGAGAATCATCATGTATGGATTAGCGTATCGAACCATCATTATTCAAAGCCTATGTATGTTTGAATTGTGCTAGGTTGCTCCAGAAGATGTTGCCTGCACCAAATACCATGCCCACATCAAGAGATGAAGCGAAAAACATGCTAACAACGGTGGGTATGGATTATGATACCATCCATGCTTGCCATAATGATTGTATTCTCTTTCGTCATGAGCATGGAGATTTGGCTAGTTGTCCGAAGTGTGGGGAACAACGATATAGAGATGACTTGTAGAGTGAGCAGATACTGGTAAAGGTCTTGAGACACTTTCCCATCATTGCAAGAATACATCACATGTTCCGATGCAAATCCATAGTGGAGTTGATGACATGGCATGCATCTCATCGGTCCACTAATGACACATTGAGGATTCCTGCAGATTCTGCAGCTTGGAAGCACATAATCAGAGGTCGGACTTTGCGAGGGAGCCACACAACTTACATCTTGGGCTCGCCATGGAAAGTGTGAATCCTTTCGGATTACGCTCGACATCTCGGTCGACATGGCCCATAGTCGTGGTGAATTACAATATCCCACCATGGCTAACAATAAAAAAGGGACACCTCATGCTTGCACTACTCGTGCTAGGGAAGTACAAGGCAAAAAATATGGATGTGTACATGGCACCTTTGATAGAGGAGTTACAGATATTATGGAGACGAGTGCGAGTCTTTGATATTTCCAGAGCTCCTAGACATACCAATGATATTTTGGTCAGGGGTATCTTGATGTGGACCATGCATGACTACCCAGGATATGGAGAGTGCGCAGGTACATGGTTGTGTCTCTACAAGTATAATATAGGATTATGCTTTTATGACTCTCTTTCGCACGCATGTCTTATACTACACATTCATGCATGCGTGCAGGACTTGTTACAAGTGGGTACCATGCTTGTCCTATTTATGGATTGGGTTTGAAATCGCTTGCACGATACACCAAACATATGAGGAAAAATGTTTATGAAGGTCATGCTTGATACCTTCCACTAGCCCATCTCGCACATGGAGGTTAGCTTGATCCACCACCATCATATTTAAAGGCAAGTGACTGGATTCAGGCTTGGAGGGTGAATGGAGATGCACCTCCTCCTTGTATGAAGAGGCTATCGATCTTTCACAAGCTTCCTTATTGGGGTCAGTTACAAATCAGTCATCTCTTGGATCCCATGCATATCTTCAAGAATAAGGGGGCTACTATTTGGGCACACTTGCTTGGTTCCAAAGACTTGAGAGAAGTGTGAGAAGACTTACATGCTATGAATAGGATGTCTCATTTGTGGCCCCAAGTGCATGCTTCGAGAAAAGTTGTCCTCCAAAAGCAACGTGGATCCTCGCTATGAGGGAGGAGGCAACAGTCAAGGTGGACATTGCCTCTTTTCAAACACCAACAAGGTACATGCGTTGCTTGAAAGGAGCATTTTCAAATGCCAATAAGCCTAGTGGGCTCAAGTCCCATGATTGGCACAAGTTCTTACAGGTATTCTAATTATAAGCTGTAGAATTAGTGTACCTATAATCGTGATGTGTTAGCGTAATTATGATTATGTTATATTGTTGACATGACTTCTTTGTTGCTTTGATAGTTCATCCTCCCAATTACAATAAAAGGGTGCTTACAAGAAGATGTTAGAAATGCTATATTCAAGATCAATGGTATTGTGAGGTATGCTTACTATCAAATCGCATTGATTGCATTTTCTTCAATTTAACCTGATTAATCTGTAGACTGATTATGAAAATATCTTACATGGACATGTGAAATAGGTGGATATCTCAAAAAGAGATCTCCATATCAAGCATCGAGAAGGCTAGGGTGGAATCCATCGAAGCCGTATGCTTGCTTGAGAAGCACTTTCCCTCGAGCATTATGAAAACTCAAGTCCACTTGCTTGTGCACATAGTTGATGAGGTGGCTATTGCAAGTACGGTTCATAGTCGATGGATGTTTTTTCTCGAGCGGTTTATGAAAACTTTGAAGGGATTTGTAAGACAAATAGTAAGACCAGAAGCAAGCATGGCAGAGGGATGGCTTGTGCAAGAGTCATTAGTATATATCACGGAGTTTCTTGCATCCATGGATCCTGATATGCCGCAAGCTTGGCATAACAAGGATGATGATCCCATCGTTGGCGAGGTTCCCCAAGGAAAAGGAATTGAAAGAAAGATGAGCAAAGAGCAAATGGAGAAATTTAATAAGTTTTGTATCCTCAATAGCCCTGAGATGCAGAAGTGGATTGAGAGATATGAAGTGGCCAAAGCTAAAAGAATAAATGCAAGGATGAGATTCAGAGTAATGTATAGGTGATCGCAGCCATATCCATAGGATCTGGCTCTTCTCCCCACTCACATGTCACTTGATTGGCTACAACTAGCTCTACGTAAAGCCGAACGTGATGGAGAGACAATCAAAACGGGCGCGAGCGAGAGTTATCATCTAGATGTATGATGCATGTAAGTTTCTTACCTCTTGACATAATTAAGTAATTATTTGTGACAATATACACTATAAAATAGATGCATATTCATTGTTTTAATGATGCTCTTTTACAGTACAAAAAGTACAGTGCATTATGCTCATATGGATGACATTTTCCCGTGGAACGCATCAATTCAAAGAGAGTCACGTATGATTGTGGAGTCATGGCTAACTTCACACAAGATTTCCAAGCAAGTGCTTCGGATACCAATCTTCTCTTTTCATAGTTGGATTATTGTGGAACCATACGGGAAATCTATGAAGTTGATTTCAAACCATTTAGTATTTTTATTCTTGATGTAAAATGGTTTAGAACTATTTCCAACGGTCCCCATGCGACAGTGAGAAAAGATAGTGGCAATTTCTTTGCAAAAGACTCCACCAAACATTGGACCGATGAAAGTGATACTTTTGTTCTTCCCGAGCACTGTGAGCAAGTGCATACTAATGATTTAATTAATCGAAGCTTTCGTTTTTAAATATCCATTGATACATGTACTTAAGGATAATTTCATATATATAATTGACGACATTTGGCATGCATCTTCAATATAGGTGGTTTTTCATCCGGATCGTTCTGATCCAAGATGGTGGTACCTGATCCAAGTTGCACCACGAAGTAAGAAAAATTTTGAAGATAGAGATGTGGATATTGAGATGCCACTACCAATGCCGGATCCAATTGATCTCGATGAATCTAGCGAAGAAGATGAAGATCACAATATGAGCCAAGAGGAAGATGCGCATAATGACATCGCACGGGAGGAAGATGGAGATCACGATATTGAGGAAGAAGACAACAATCATCAAGAATCACCACACTTTATTGAAGAAGATGATCAAGTACTTTTTAGTGAACGTACGATGCTAGAGTACGATGATGATATAGGAGATCAACTCGGTATAGAGTTAGAGATAGACTTGTTTGGCACGTTAGACTTGCCTCAAGATAAAACAGTTGATGTAAATGCTCTTCATTGAATTTTTTCATCTCAAACTTGGACATGAATATATGAGCTTCAAAGGCTTGATGTACATGCTCTCATACTTTTATTCTCTCAAAAGATCAAACATGTATAAAATTTAAAACAATTTGTCATTGGAAAAAACTAACTTTTAAGGCCTATATGAGTAAAAAATCTCTCTGAAAAACGTCGCTATAAAATAGTATCTCAGTGTCTCTATATAGTGACAGTTACATTTTTGACAAACGTTGCTATATATTGACTTTAGAAATCATCGCTATATAGCGATGTTTGCTTAAAGTCGCTATATAGTGACACTTTGCAGGATGTGCTTCCCATACCAACGATTAGTGCCCCGTGCATGCTAGACGTCGATACTTAAACGTTGCAATAGGAACCATGTAGTACTGGCTCTTGCATTAATTCGACTCATTATTTGGATATTGTTTGTTTTGAGAATCATCATGTAGTTGTTCGAAGTGTGGGGAACAACGATATAGAGATGACTTGCAGGGTGAGCAGATACTAGTAAAGGTCTTGAGACACTTTTCCATCAAATGTTGCAAGAATATAGCACATAATCCAATGCAAATCCATAGCGGAGTTGATGACATGGCATGCATCTCATCGGTCCACTGATGACACATTGAGGATTCCCGCAGATTGTGCAGCATGGAAGCACATAGACAATCAGTGGCCAGACTTTGCGAGGGAGCCACACAACTTACATCTTGGGCTCGCCATGGCCAGCGTGAATCCTTTCGGATTATGCTCGACATCTTGGTCGACATGGCCCATAGTCATAGTGAATTACAATATCCCACCATGGCTAACAATAAAAAAGGGACACCTCATGCTTGCACTACTTGTGCTAGGGAAGTAGAAGGCAAAAAATATGGACGTGTACATGGCACCTTTGATAGAGGAGTTACAGATATTATGGAGATGAGTGCGGGTCTTTGATATTTCCAGAGCTCCTAGACATACCAATGATATTTTGGTCAGGGGTATCTTGATGTGGACCATGCATGACTACCCAGGATATGGAGAGTGCATAGGTACGTGGTTGTGTCTCTACAAGTATAATATAGGATTATGTGTTTATGACTCTCTTTTGCATGCATGTCTTATACTAACACATTCATGCATGCGTGCAGGACTTGTTGCAAGTGGGTACCATGCTTCTCCTCTTTGTGGATTGGGTTTGAAATCGCTTGCACGATACTCCAAACATATGAGGAAAAATGTTTATGAAAGTCATGCTCGATACCTTCTGCTGGACCATCTCGCACGTGGAGGTCAGCTTGATCCACCACCATCATATTTGAAGGCAAGTGACTGGATTCAATCTTGGAGGGCGAATGGAGAGGAACCTTCTCCTGGTATGAAGAGGCTATCGATCTTTCACGAGCTTCCTTATTGGGGTCAGTTACAAATCAATCATCTCTTGGATCCCATGCATATCTTCAAGAATGTGGGGGCTACTATTTGGGCACACTTGGTTGGTTCCAAAGACTTGAAAGGAGTGCGAGAAGACTTGCGTGCTATGAATAGGATGTCTCGTTTGTGGCCCCAAGTGTATGCTTCGGGAAAAGTTATCCTCCCGAAAGCAACGTGGATCCTCTTTACGAGGGAGGAGGCAGTGGTCAAAGCAGACATTGCCTCTTTTCAAACACCGACAGGGTATATGCATTGCTTGAAAGGAGCATTTTCAAAGGACAATAAGCATAGTGGGCTCAAGTCCCATGATTGGAACAAGGTCTTATAGGTATTCTAAGCTGTAGAATTAGTGTACCGATAATCGTGATGCGTTAGCATAATTATGATTATGTTATATTGTTGACATGACTTCTTTGTTGATTTGATAGTTCATCCTCCCAATTACAATAAAAGGGTGCTTACAAGAAGATGTTAGAAATGCTATGTTCAAGATCAGTGGTAATGTGAGGTATGCTTACTATCAAATCGCATTGATTGCATTTTCTTCAATTTAACTTGATTAATTTATAGAGTGATTATGAAAATATCTTACATGGACATGTGAAATAGGTGGATATCTCAAAAAGAGATCTCCATATCAAGCATCGAGAAGGCTAGGGTGGAATCCATCGAAGCCGTATGCTTGCTTGAGAGGCACTTTCCCTCAAGCATTATGACAACTCAAGTCCACTTGCTTGTGCACATAGTTGATGAGGTGGCTATTGCAGGTAACGTTCATAGTCGATGGATGTTTTTTCTCGAGCGGTTTATGAAAACTTTGAAGGGATTTGTAAGACAAATAGCAAGACCAGAAGCAATCATGGCAGAGGGATGGCTTGTGCAAGACTCATTAGTATATATCATGGAGTTTCTTGCATCCATGGATCCTGATATGCCGCAAGCTTGGCATATCAAGGATGATGATCCCATCGTTGGCGAGGCTCCCCAAGGAAAGGGGATTGAAATAAAGATGAGCGAAGAGCAAATGGAGAAATTCAATAAGTTTTGTATCCTCAATAGCCCTGAGATGCAGAAGTGGATTGAGAGATATGAAGTGGCCAAAGTAGAAAGAATAAATGCAAGGACGAGATTCAAGGTAATGTACAGGAGATCGCAACCATATCCACAGGATCTGGCTCTTCTCCCCACTCACATGTCACTTGATTGGTTACAACTGGCTCTACGTAAAGCTAAACATGATGGAGAGACAATAAACGAGCACGAGCGAGAGTTATCATCTGGATGTATGATGCATGTAAGTTTCTTACCTCTTGAGGTAATTAAGTAATTATTTGTGGCAATATACGCTATAAAATAGATGCATCTTCATTGTTTTAATGATGCTCTTTTACAGTACAAAAAGTACAGTGCATTATGGTCATATGGATGACATTTTCATGTGGAACGCATCGATTCAAAGAGAGTCACGTATGAGTGTGGAGTCATGGCTAACTTCACACAAGATAGCCGAGCAAGTGCTTCGGATACCAATCTTCTCTCCTCACAGTTGGATTATTGTGGAACCATACATACGGGAAATCTATGAAGTTGATTTCAAACAATTTAGTATTTTCATTCTTGATGTAAAATGGTTTAGAACTATTTACAACGGTCCCCATGTGATAATGAGAAAAGATAGTAGCGGTTTCTTTGCAATAGACTCCAGCAAACATTGGACAGATGAAAGTGATACTTTTTCCTTCCTGAGCACTGTGAGCAGGTGCATACCAATGATTTAATTAATCGAAGCTTTCGTTTTTAAATATCCATTGATACATGTACTTAAGCATAATTTCATATATACAATTGATGACATCTGGCACCCATCTTCAATATAGGTGGTTTTTCATCCGAATCATTGTGATCCAAGATGGTGGTATATGATCCAAGTTGCACCATCAAGTAAGAAAAATTTTGAAGATAGAGATGTGGATATGGAGATGCCACTACCAATGCCGGATCCAATTGATCCCGATGAATCTAGCGAAGAAGATGAAGATCACAATATGAGCCAAGAGGAAGATGCGCATAATGACATCGCACGGGAGGAAGATGGAGATCACGATATTGAGAAAGAAGACAACCATCATCAAGAATCACCACACTTTATTGAAGAAGATGATCAAGTACTTTTAGGTGAATGTATGATGATGATATAGGAGATCAACTCGGTATAGAGTTAGAGATAGACTTGTTTGGCGTGTTAGACTTGGCTCAAGATGAAACAGTTGATGTAAATGCTCTTCATTGATTTTTTTCATCTCAAACTTGGACATGAATATATGAGCTTCAAAGGCTTGATGTACATGCTCTCATACTTTTATTCCCTCAAAAGATCAAACATGTATGAAAATTTAAAACAATTTTTCATTGGAAAAAACTAACTTTTAAGGCCTATATGAGTAAAAAGCTCTCTAGAAAACGTCGCTATAAAATAGTATCTCAGTGTCGCTATATAGTGACACTTACATTTCTGACAAACATCACTATATATTGATTTTAGAAATCGTCGCTATATAGCAATGTTTACTTAAAGCCGCTATATAGTGATGCTTTACGAGATGCGCTTTCCATACCGACAATGTGCTAGATGTCGGTTTTTAAGCATCGTAATAGGAACCATGTGTAGTAGTGGCTCTTGCATTAATTTGACCCATTATTTGGATATTGTTTGTTTTGAGAATCATCATGTAGTTGTTCGAAGTGTGGGGAACAACGATATAGAGATGACTTGTAGGGTGAGCAGATACTGGTAAAGGTCTTGAGACACTTTCCCATCATTGCAAGAATACATCACATGTTCCGATGCAAATCCATACTCGAGTTGATGACATGGCATGCATCTCATTGGTCCACTAATGACACATTGAGGATTCCTGCAAATTGTGCAGCTTGGAAGCACATAATCAGAGGTCGGACTTTGCGAGGGAGCCACGCAACTTACATCTTGGGCTCGCCATGGAAAGTGTGAATCCTTTCGGATTACGCTCGACATCTTGGTCGACATGGCCCATAGTCGTGGTGAATTACAATATCCCACCATGGCTAACAATAAAAAAGGGACACCTCATGCTTGCACTACTCGTGCTAGGGAAGTACAAGGCAAAAAATATGGATGTGTACATGGCACCTTTGATAGAGGAGTTACAGATATTATGGAGACGAGTGCGAGTCTTTGATATTTCCAGTGCTCCTAGACATACCAATGATATTTTGGTCAGGGGTATCTTGATGTGGACCATGCATGACTACCCAGGATATGGAGAGTGCGCAGGTACATGGTTGTGTCTCTACAAGTATAATATAGGATTATGCTTTTATGACTCTCTTTCGCACGCATGTCTTATACTAACACATTCATGCATGCGTGCAGGACTTGTTACAAGTGGGTACCATGCTTGTCCTATTTATGTCTTGGGTTTGAAATCGCTTGCATGATACACCAAACATATGAGGAAAAATGTTTATGAAGGTCATGCTTGATACCTTCCACTAGACCATTTCGCACATGGAGGTCAGCTTGATCCACCACCATCATATTTAAAGGCAAGTGACTGGATTCAGGCTTGGAGGGTGAATGGAGAGGCACCTCCTCCTTGTATGAAGAGGCTATCGATCTTTCACAAGCTTCCTTATTGGGGTCAGTTACAAATCAATCATCTCTTGGATCCCATGCATATCTTCAAGAATAAGGGGGCTACTATTTGGGCACACTTGGTTGGTTCCAAAGACTTGAAAGGAGTGCGAGAAGACTTGTGTGCTATGAATAGGATGTCTCATTTGTGGCCCCAAGTTCATGCCTTGGAAAAAGTTGTCCTCCCGAAAGCAACGTGGATCCTCTCTATGAGGGACGAGGCAGCAGTCAAGGCAGACATTGCCTCTTTTCAAACACTGACAGGGTACATGCATTGCTTGAAAGGAGCATTTTCAAAGGACAATAAGCTTAGTGGGCTCAAGTCCCTTGATTGGCAGAAGGTCTTACAGGTATTCTAAGCTGTAGAATTAGTGTACCGATAATCGTGATGCGTTAGCATAATTATGATTATGTTATATTGTTGACTTTACTTCTTTGTTGCTTTGATAGTTCATCCTCCCAATTACAATAAAAGGGTGCTTACAAGAAGATGTTAGAAATGCTATATTCAAGATCAGTGGTAATGTGAGGTATGCTTACTATCAAATCGCATTGATTGCATTTTCTTCAATTTAAGGTTATTAATCTGTAGGCTGATTATGAAAATATCTTACATGGACATGTGAAATAGATGGATATCTCAAAAAGAGATCTCCATATCAAGCATCGAGAATGCTAGGGTGGAATCCATCCGAGCCGTATGCTTGCTTGAGAAGCACTTTCCCTCGAGCATTATGACAACTCAAGTCCACTTGCTTCTGCACATAGTTGATCTAGTGGCTATAGCAAGTACCGTTCATAGTCGATGGATGTTTTTTCTCGAGCAGTTTATGAAAATTTTGAAGGGATTTGTAAGACAAAGAGCAAGACCAGAAGCAATCATGGCAGAGGGATGGCTTGTGTAAGAGTAATTAGTATATATCACGGAGTTTCTTGCATCCACGGATCCCAATATGCCACAAGCTTGGAATAACAAGGATGATGATCGCATCGTTGACGAGGTTTCCCAAGAAAAAGGGATTGAAAGAAAGATGAGCGAAGAGCAATTAAAGAAATTCAATAAGTTTTGTATCCTCAATAGCCCTGAGATGTAGAAGTGGATTGAGAGATATGAGGTGGCCAAAGTAGAAAGAATAAATGCAAGGACGAGATTCAGAGTAATGTACAGGTGATCGCAACCATATCCACAGGATCTGGCTCTTCTCCCCACTCACATGTCACTTGATTGGCTACAACTGGCTCGCGTAAAGCCGAACGCGATGGAGAGACAATCAACGAGCGCGAGCGAGAGTTATCATCTGGATGTATGATGCATGTAAGTTTCTTACCTCTTGATGTAATTAAGTAATTATTTGTGGCAATATACACTATAAAATAGATGCATCTTCATTGTTTTAATGATGCTCTTTTACAGAACAAAAAGTAAAGTGCATTATGGTCATATGGACGACATTTTCACGTGGAATGCATTGATTCAAAGAGAGTCATGTATGATTGTGGAGTCATGGCTAACTTCACACAAGATAGCCGAGCAAGTGCTTCGGATACCAATCTTCTCTCCTCACAGTTGGATTATTGTGGAACCATACATACGGGAAATCTATGAAGTTGATTTCAAACAATTTAGTATTTTCATTCTTGATGTAAAATGGTTTAGAACTATTTACAATGGTCCCCATGCAATAATGAGAAAAGATAGTAGTGGTTTCTTTGCAATAGACTCCACCAAACATTGGACCGATGAAAGTGATACTTTTGTTCTTCCCGAGCACTGCGAGCAGGTGCATACTAATGATTTATTTAATCGTAGATTTCATTTTTAAAGATCCATTGATACATGTACTTAAGCATAATTTCATATATATAATTGACGATATCTGGCACCCATCTTTAATATACGTGGTTTTTGATCCGGATCATTCTGATCCAAGATGGTGGTACGTGATCCAAGTTGCACCACGAAGTAAGCAAATTTTTGAAGATAGAGATGTGGATATGGAGATGCCACTACCAATGTCGGATCCAATTGATCCGGATGAATCTAGCGAAGAAGATGAAGATCACAATATGAGCCAAGAGGAAGATGTGCATAATGACATCGCATGGGAGGAAGATGGAGATCACGATATTGAGAAAGAAGACAACGATCATCCAGAATCACCACACTTTATTGAAGAAGATGATCAAGCTGTACTTTTAGGTGAATGTACGATGCTAGAGTACGATGATGATATAGGAGATCAACTCGGTATAGAGTTAGAGATAGACTTGTTTGGCGCATTAGACTTGGCTCAAGATTAAAAAGTTGATGTAAATGTTCTTCATTGATTTTTTTCATATCAAACTTGGACATGAATATATGAGCTTCAAAGGCTTGATGTACATGCTCTCATACTTTTATTCTCTCAAAAGATAAAACATGTATGAAAGTTTAAAAAAATTTGTCATTAGAAAAAACTAACTTTTAAGGCCTATATGAGTAAAAAAGCTCTCTGGAAAACATCACTATAAAATAGTATCTCAGTGTTACTATATAGCAACACTTACATTTTTTATAAACATTGCTATATAGCGACTTTAGAAATCATCGCTATATAGCGACGTTTGCTTAAAGTCGCTATATAGCGATGCTTTACGGGACGTGCTTCCCATATCGACGATTAGTGCCTCGCACGCACTAAACATCGGTACTTAAATGTCGCAATAGCATCCATGTGTAGTAGTGCTATATCTATGGATTTTCATGAATTATTGAATAATTTGTGAATACACCCTTTAAGTGGTACACTTCTCTATGTAAAAAATGTGTGGAGATAGATTTTTTAATCCTTAAACCCATGGACTGATATGGTTACATATTTTTGTGTGACCCACCACTAGAGTTACTTTGCTTTATTTTCTCCTCCATGAATAGTTCTATCAAAGTTTCTTGCAAGAAGATGGCCTATATATATTAAGTGCAAAGTGGCAACCTTTTTTCCGTGGTCCACTAACTATTACCTTTATGTAAGGCTGCATAGAACTCATGACTACACTAGATGTTGATGGTTTAGCCATTGCAATCACAATGGATCTCACAATGATGTCTATGATGGGAGCACTTTATTGTCACATTAAAGTGCTACCATTTTACATGGTATAAGGTTGGATTTAGTAGAAAAATGTACATGTGCTTCCAATGCTCATGTATCTGGTTCAATTACTTGGGGATCCTACTCATCATCGTGCAGCGTGAAGAAATAGACCTTTTTGCTTGTTACAAAAATGACTATTGTTAAAAGGTTGATTATCCTTGGCTCACAAGATGACTAGCCATCCATTGATGGATGGCCAAAAGTACATTTCTTAATGGATATCTTGAAAAAGAAATCTACATGACACAGTTCAAAGGATATGTTGTCAAAGGTATGGGGAAAAATGTCTACAACTTGCAAAATCTCTTTTTAATATGGGTTGAAATAGGCCCTACATGCCTGGAATGTGAGAATCCATGATGATTTTCTCTTAATTGAATTTTTACCATCAAATTGAGATCCTTATTTATACATCAAGAATACAACACAAGAGTACATTGTTCTTGTTGTGATATATGTTGATGACTTGATCATCACTCACTCAAGCACATCCTTACCCTCATTCTCACTAATAGATGGCAACACGAAAGAAAAAGATTCTTAAGTAAACCAACATTTCTTAAGATGAAAGAAACTTGAGTACAAAGCAAGATTGGCATATGATACCAAAGAACAAATGGAAGAATCACAATAAGGACAAAAGGTCTATTTTTTATTTCGTTTTTTCTATTATACTTTGGTGATGCTCATGCAAACAAATTGGAAAATGCAAGGGTCTAGGAGTTGAGAGAGTTATAGCCACTCTAGGTGGAGAAATGCCTAAAAGTACAAACAGCCAAGTGGATGATATAGTTGCATGCCACCAATCCTAGCCTCGTGAATGCATGCTTGATGATATACTCACACCTCAAGCTAGTTAATCTGTAGATGTAGATGGTTCTTTGCAATACATGCCACCTCAAAGTAGTGGTGTGGCCTCAATGACATAGACGGCAAGTTGCTCTATAATGTATATGAGAGTGGACAAGGCAACGACATGGACTGTTCACAATCGTGTACACACACAACAAGACAAAGCAACTATAGATGTGCTTGATAGATGCGCAAAATAGCAGACGCATCTATAGGCGCAACTAGAATAGTGAAAATACAAGCATGTCTAATAGCGCATCTAATAGCTCATTTATTAGCAGGTCTGCGCTATGAATTAGATGTGGATTTAGCCGTAGAACATAGAATACATAAAGTGAGATTTTGATGTAGGCTGATAATGTGCATCACTGCATTCCAAACATTGCCCACGATTACCAAAGCACATAATTTTAATAAAAATATCAATGCTTTTTGGCAAACCCACATATACAAAAATTAAGTGAGGTGAGGAGAATGAGTCAATATGTAAAATACTATTGCCAATATCAATGATGGGCGACGGTTCAATCTCATCCTCAATGAGATCGACCCTTGCCAAACTATCTACTTCAAAATCCAAACCAGTGTTGATCTACAAATACATTCAGCCCACTACTACTTGTGCTACTCATGTGCTCATCGAAATCAGCATCACCAATGGTAGGCTCGTCCTCATGGGTAATGGCCTCAATATCTGTATCTCCTATCTCATGATCATCCTCCTCTCTCGTATCACGGTCATCATCACCTTTATGGCCATGATCAACCTCCATACGCTGCATATTAGTAAATGTACTATACATCACTTTGGAATGTGGCAGAATAGGTATGACATGCCACCATCTATTATTATCCACCATTGGTTGATAGACAACCTAATTCAAACACAAATATACAATCATGTTATTTTCCTTGCATCAAAGGTATCAAATATGTTAAAGTGAGTATTTTTATATGTGTGTACAATACCTGTTCACATTGTTGTGGTAGTATTAGTGTGTCCTTCTTACTTTGCCAAAACTTTGTGGAGTCAATAGTTACAAAGCCACTTGCATGGCCTTTGATTGTTGCATTAGGGCCTCTTTCCACCACGTCCTTAAGCCACTTGACATTCAAAACATACACAAAGAAGCATTGAAAGTCAAGCTTAATAATATCTTCGATTATGGCACAATAATCATCCATGGTTCCATTGGCTCCCTCAAAGCTAGCAATGATGCCGCAATCTTGTGTGTTTCTCTTATCATCAATCCGTTGTGTTCGAAAATGCTTGCCCTCACACCATATAACATTAAACATAGTACACTACACTAAGACAAAATCGATTAAATAAGCAATCTAAATTGTTGAAAGCTCCTAACTTATGCATAACATTCTATATACCGACCTTGCTCATGCGTCCCCTAGCATACTCCCATTCTTCCATTGTGATATGCATCCCCTTGTCTCTCTCTACTCTCTTCATTTCGTCAAGTAGCCAATCCACATGAATATCCTTTGGAAGTGCTCTTAGATGCTGAGGGTATGGCACACGAGATCCATGGTGTGTAGGAAAGAGGGCCCTTTCTCTTTGTCTTCTTGCCTTTGCATCCTCGTATCTTGTCACCCATCTTTTCATGACATCACTATTAAGCATGCAATAAAGGTTGATATTATTAAGCAACTCCGTGTCTATTACTATGCTCCATCCTTTCCTTGATGCACAATAGAGATCATCCTTAGGTCTTCATCATCTGTCCACAATCGTGGGAGAGATCTATCCACATCAACAAGAAACTCAAAAATATATACAAGTGACTCTTGTACCAACCAACCCTCGGCCATACTACCTTTGGGCCTTGCATTTTGTCTCACGAAACCTTCAAGGTCTTCATGCAATGCTCGAGGAAGAACAACCATTGTGCATGTATAGTACCGCATATAGTAATCTCATCCACCAAATGCACTATGAGATGTAGTTGGCTTGTGAGAATAGAACGTGGAAATGTCTCCTCCAATAAACAAACCACCTCCATTGACATAACTCGAGCATTCTCAAGCATGGTGGGATCTATTTCCTTTGAGCTCACATACCTCGAAAGGAAAAAGTACACCATATTAGCAATATGAAAATCTTGCATGGAGAATTGATATGCTTCATATTTTGTATCCTGTAAAGTACCTCACAAGCTTGCCCATCTTGTAAATACAATCCGTCACATCCTTCAATGCACTATGAGAAATGCTAGTAGGTAGTATGAACTAAACACACGAGGAATGGTTGATTAGTTGCTTCTAATTCACTCACAAATTTGGAAGGAAAAAGATATTGTGCATATAAAATACTTACTTGGAGCATCTTGTGCCAATCATGAGATTTCAAGCCATATAATTGCTCTACACCTCTTTTCTTGCTCTTTGTGAATGCCCCCTTCAAACACCTCATGCATCTAGTGGGAGTACGAATTGTACTGATAGCTCACTTCACTGCCACCATCTCTAGCTTTGATAACCTCCATGGTGCATGAGGTAAAAATACATGCCCATTTGGCCTCTCTTGTGGCCAAGCTTCATGCATCCTCCCTATGGTGCGTAGATCCTCCCTTATGCCTGCGGAATCTTGTGTCCCATTCAAATGTTCCCAAATGGTAGATGCCACATTCTTGAAGATATGCATGGGATCAAGCAGGTGATTGATCTTGGGACCAATATGGTAGTTGATAAAAGATGGACTATCTAAACAAAAGCTGGTGTTAGCGTGTAATCTTTATTTCCATTCAATATAGCACACAATAGTTACAAACCCTTACCGGCTCATGCCAAGTGGTGGAGGAGTCATGGAACCATCCCAAATTCTCATCCAATCTCCTGTAGTGAGTGACTGTGGGGGGGCTTCATTCGAAGGGGCGACATATCTAGGATGATCAAGTGGGAGAAATCGATGGTGATTCTCATAGATGACCTTATTCAATGCATCTACCCATGAGGCAACTAGCGAAGGACCACAAACAGGATATGCATGGTAACCCAGTGTACTGAGACCTAAACAATAGATGCAATTAAGAGTTCAAGATGGGTTCAAGGTGCCACATCGATTGAGTACTCATAATTAAAAGTTCAATGCTTACCAGAACATTCGCCATAGCCTGGGAAGTCATGCATCATCCACATCAAGACTGCTATGCAATTGAAGTCTCGTGATGAGGGAGGCTTGCTCACATCATGCACTTCGATACCTCTCCAAAGTATCTCTAGCTCATCAATCAAAGGCTCCTAATAAACATCAGGATTTTTGACTTTATGTTTTCCTGGAATTAGAAGGGATAACATTACATGTCCTTTCTTAATCACCATAGAGGGTGGAAGATTAAAATTCACCAATATCATTGGCCGTACACTATAAGAGGTGCTTTTGAGACCAAATGGGTTCACACCGTTTATACCTAATCCAAGTCTCAAGTTCCTAGGTTCTTCCTTAAAGCTTGGCCATTTGTCTTCAATATGCCTACATGCAGGAGTGTCTGCAGGAGTTCTCCACTTGCCATCGGTTGATCGATGGGAGGAATGCCATGACATGAGCTCTGCAATGGATTTGCACTTGAACATATGTTGGATGTGAGGGATTATGGGAAACTATTGTAGAACCTTATGAGGCACATCCAAAGTTTTGAGATCTGCTCTATATCTTGCCTCTCCACAAGTAGGACACTCTCTTGCATCCTTATGTGGTCCACAATACAAAATGCAATTGTTGACACACACATGGATGTGCTTGAATCTAGTCCTCCAAGAGAGGTCACATGTTGCCTTGCCATATCCCTTGAGGTCGGTAATTTATTCTCCCTTGGAAGCATTTTACACAATAGCCTGCACGTGAAGACCATAAATGAGAAAAAGCATTCGAGTAATTGACCCACTAGCATAATTCACCATGTTTGCAAAATAGACTTTAAAGCTTACTTGAGTAATGCATTCAAACTTGCATTGCTCCATCCATAGATGGTCTACAAGTTTAGTAACTCAAGGGAGGCACGTAGAACAGAGAATGTGCACCCCTCAAATAGTGGAGTCGATGCTACAATAAAAAGATCATCCTGCTCCATGCTAGATCATCCCTACTTGAGGACTGATGGACATATAAATCCCGCACCATATCATCAAACACCTCCTCCTCCATGGCCTCATGAGGTAATGGTGGAGGGCTACTATCACCATCACTCCATGCATCCGTAACGGTCCCTCCTGAAGATCCCACTTCATATCGCCAATGCTTCACCTCCTCACGATGAGCATAGGGCAACATATGTGGGTGTGGCACTAACATCCTGTATAAAATTAAAAAAGGATCATATATCAAATAGATGAACACCCATAGGTATCTCAATCAACCTTAACTCTTTAACACTTACCATGTTTATATTCGCATCCCATTCTTCATACTTTGAGACATTATTGAGTGTAATTATGCGTGCACGATACATGTTTCCTCGACATCGATCACACATACATTTGATTTTTTGCTCCAACCACATTTCATGATGGTGGATATGGAGGGATTCATCCTCACTAGAGCTACTTGTTGAAGATGAAGACATCCTACAGATAAACAACCCAAAAAATGTGTTCTTGCATGAGTTGTAAATGTCAAAACTCTATGTAGTGTCTAAAAGCATGTCTAACACCGTGTCTATACTATGAAACGCATCTATAGGCACATCTAAAACAAAGTGTAGTTATGCTCATAGATATGCTTTTAGATGTGCTTTTAGATGTGCAAACTACGAGTTGATTTTTGTACCTACTTTTAGCGCGCTTTCTTTCCTTCACATACTTTTAGCATCGTGTGGCTTGCTTTCCTATTAACACACACAGCTCCAGGCATTCACACTTATCTCCAAGCACCCACACTCATCTCCAGTCTTACACAATCATCCCCAAGCATACAAGAGAAGACGGTGAACAAGGAAGAGAAGAAAGAGAAGTAGCTTTGAAGAAGGACAAGAAGCTTCCATACCTCTATCCAAGGTGAGTCTCTTGGCGGTTGGTCTTCTTTGGAAGTTTCTCTCTTTGGATTCGTCCTTTGTCGTATGTAGGGAAGGGATGTTTTTCGTACTAGTGTTGTTCTTTTTGGGGTCGAGCACATGTCATTTTTAGCTTCTTTAAAAAAGTCGTTTGTCAGAGCATGTCTATAGATGCATCAAATAGCGCATCTAACAGCGCATCTAATATTTGGAAAAATAGACAGCCGCGCCTGTAGACGCATCTATAGATGTGCGATGATAGTTTTCTTATGGTTTCATGTGTATTCTTCCCTTTCCCCTTGCGCTTCCCCTTGCCCTTCCCCTTCCCCTTCCTTTTCCTTCTCTTTCCCTTCCCCTTCCCCTTCTCTTTCCCTTAAGAATTTGTGAGGAAATAAGGGATTGCATGAATGATGGAAATAAGGGATTGCATGAATGATGGAAATAAGTGATTTCATGAGAGCAGGTCCAAGAAAGAGGGAAATTGGACTGAAGCATGAGGGCTGGAAAAAGAAAGAGGGCATGCATGATGGAGCAATCTTTTTCAGTCTTTTTTCTCCTCTTTGTTCCTCTCTTTTCCACTCTATTTTCACCTCTCTTTCCTTCTCTTTTTTCCTCTCTTTTTCTCTCATATCTCCTCTCTTTTTTTCTCTTATCTCCTTTGTTTTTCTCTCTTTTTTCTCCTCTCTTTTCTCCTCTCTTTTCCTCTCTTATCTCCTCTCTTTTTCTCTCTTTTTTCTCATCTCTTTGTTAGATATCAATGCTCCACTCTCGTGTAACTATGCGGGAACCAGCTAACTCTACTTGTAAGCCCCCCCATATGAGGAGAAGGCATTTGAGTAGCTCGGTTATACGGTAGGTCCTAGTTTGGACACCGGATGGGGGCCATGTGTGGCTTGATGGCTGGACGGCTTTAGATAGAGTTGGCACACTACCAACTAGGCTACATGCAAGTGCGGAAAGGCATCCCATGACTGACCGCACTAAGGGTAGATGGAGCATTTCTCGGGGCAGCCCACACTCTCGGGTTGCAGGGCCCGTTTAGAGCCCCAGATGATCCCGGATGGCTTTGGGCTGAACGGTAACCATAGGTTAGTTGCTCTATTCTGCGCCACAATTCTAACATGTGGTCGGTGGCCTATTTTAGGACCGACCTCCAGTCAGCCGTTTTGGGTCAATTGGGTCGGTCTCCCAATTGGGTCTAACCGATTACGAGTGGTGGCTATATAAGAGCAAGCCTGTGAAGCCCATATTCATCATTGGCTATAGCAACCCTGATTCCTTAGCATCCAACCTCCGTCCTCTACTGTTTCCAGCATGCCATTGAAGCTTCTCACATAGGAGTGCATGGGTGGGAGGCAATGCCATCTATTGTATCAGTTTTGTAGTAATCAAATTTTTGATTCTCCATACTATCTGCTTTTCTCTCTTGCATATGAGATCTTGTTATCTGTTGAGCACAGATGTTGTATTGTTTTCTTACATGGTATCAGAGCTTGGGCTCTAGCAAGAAGATTTGGTAGTGTGTTTCTGTTTGCGAGCAGATTGTGAGAGATGGCCCAGCCAGCAAGACTTCAAATCCCATCGTTCGGTGAAAGCGAAAAGTTAGACGGCACTAACCATCCACTCTGGAAGTTCAAGATGAAGACCATCCTAAGCGCATACGAGCTTTGGGATACTGCTACTAGGGTGCACGTGAAGCTGGTTGCGAGATCAGATCTAGCCAAAGCAGGACAACAGATAGTACCAACTGTGGATCAGATTCTTGCGTGGACAAGAGGAAATGCAGATGCGCTGTGTTCTATTGTTTGCAGTGTAAGTGATTCTGTCATGGCGTTAATTCAACATGTCACCATAGCGGAGGAGGCATGCGGTCTTGAAAAATCAGTATGAGACCATGAATCAGACGCGAATTCAGAATCTAGAGACTCAACTTGCGAACGAGAAATTGTCTGAGTTTGAAACACCAACGAAGTTCATCACCAGGGTGAAGAATCTGCGCGATCAGATGACTACAATGTTGAGATATGGTGCCATGAGCACATAGATTAAAGGGCAAAGGTATGTCATAAGGAATGTATTAAAGTAGCCACCCTAAGATGTGGACTACATGATGTGGAGATGTGGATTGAGGATGTCCACAAGGAGAGATGTGGATGAGAGGATCGCACATGGTTGACTAGTCAAAGGGCACTCTCTATATAAGAGGCCTCTCATGTATTGTTGAACAAACATTGCAAGAGATTTGCTATTTCCCTCTCATGTCTTATTCAGTGTGCTTTGAGCCTCCATAGTTCTTATGCTCATCTAGTCACACTAGGCTTAATGGCAATCAATTGTTTTCTCTTTGTCATGGCATCAGAGCTTCGGGTCATCCACTAAGTCTAGTTTGTAGATAAGTGTGTTTGTATATTGTTGTTTCTCATTTTTGGTATGGCTAGTTGAGAGAAAGAAAAAGAAAAAAATGGCACAATAGTATTATCTTTAGGGAGAAAGGATTGATTTGTGAGAGTGTGAGATTTATGTCCATTCTATTTGAGTAAGTTTTGAATGGGAGAGACTCTCACTGTGTGCAATAGAGAGGGATATCGGGAGAGATCATACATTTCATGAGTGACTTTGAGATGTTCTAGATTGAGAGATTCATTATGTTCCAAGCACACTGAAGGGGAAGGACAGACATCCATCCCTGCCTCCATCCCTCATTTGAAGGAAAGCAGAGTGCATGGTGAATTGGCAGATTCTATAACCGCCCCCCTTCCCTGTGCAAAAAACACTAAGTTAATAGTCTTAACTAGGCTCAGCCAAAATTTGTTGAGAGATTTTATCAGGTCTTTGCATTCCATTCCAACTGCCAGAGTAGCCAATCTTTAGTTGTCTAGCTCAGACGATTCTCTAAGTGACCTTTTCCACATTTACCACTCTTTCAACACCATTGGTGCCATTAGAGGAGATACTACAAAACAAATTTGAACTATCATTGTACAAGAAATTGAAGAGAGATAAAAATTGTAGAATGAAATAGATGGTCGCATAATAATAATAATAGTTTCTATTAGAGCATTCTCTAAATAAAATTATCTTTTAGGGGTGTCCTGGATGGTATTTCTGTAAGAAAACAATACAACGTCTATGCTTAATAGATAACAGGATCTCGTATGCAAGAGAGAAAAGCAGATAGTATGGAGAATCAAAAATTTGATTACTGTAAAACTGATACAATAGATGGTGCTACCTCCCAGCCGTGCGCTCCTATGAAAGAAGCTTCGATGGCGAGCTGGAAATAGTAGAGGACGGAGGCTGGATGCTAAGGAATCAGGGTTGTTGTAGCCAGTGATGAAATGGGCTTCACGGGCTTACTCTTATATAGCCACCAGTCGTAGTCAGTTAGATGCAATTGGGTGACCGACCCAGTCTGCCCAAAACGGTCGACTAGGGGTCGGTCCCGAAATCCAAGCACATCACTTCTAGGAAGTGTCTTTTTACTTCCTTGCATCCACCTCCCGTTGGTAAGAAAGTCACTTGTGCCAATAACTCATCATATTCAGTACGTGGCACAGGAGATGTTGAGCTTACTGCCATTGATGGCTCAATTTTCAAACTTTCAGATGTCTTATATGTGCCTGGTATCACCAAAAACCTTCTTTTAGCGTCCACTCTTAACAGAGCTAGATTTCATGTCGTCTTTGAGGATGACAAATGTACTGTCCGAGACAAGGAAGATAATTATGCCTTAAGATTATCTGGTACTCTGCTGTGTGGGCTTTTTCAGCTTGATCTTTTTGAGAAAAGAGCAACCCATGCTCTTGCAGTTTCTACCCCTACTGCTGCCATGCGGAATGCATAATTATGGCATGCCCGATATGGCCACATGCATTACAACAGCTTGATGACACTTCAGAAGCATTCTATGGTTGATGCATTGCCACCTCTTGAGATACCTCCTCCACATGCCTGTGAAGGGTGCATTTTAGGCAAGATGCATAGATTCCCCTTCAAAAAGGATGGTTCAGTTAAAGCTATCTGCAAATTACAGCTTATACACAGTGATGTCTGTGGTCCCATGAGGACTCCATTGGGTGGTCATCTCTACTTTGTTACCTTTATTGATGATTACTCCAATTTCACTTGGGTCTTTGGGCTGAAGCGCAAATGAGAAGTGTTCATGGTGTTTAAACACTTTTCAGCCATGGTTGAAAATGAAACCGGACTCAAGAGCCAAACATTGCGCATAGATAGAGGTGGGGAATACTTGTCTGTAGATTTTGATGCTTTTCTGAAAGGGAAGGGTATTGTGCATCAGCTCACAGTCAGGTTGACCCCTCAGCAAAATAGCAAAGCTAAGAGGAAGAATAGAACTCTCATGGAAATGGACAGATGTATGCTGAAAAGCAAACACATGCCTCACAAATTCTGGCTTGAGGGTCTGATGTGTGCCAATTACATTTTGAATCGGGCTCCCACTAAGGCTTTAAAAACAAAAACTCCCTATGAGGTCTGGAATGGGAGAAGGCCTTCAGTGGATCATTTCCGAGTCTTTGGATGCCTTGCTTATGCTCATGTGCCAGCTGAATTTAGGCACAAGTTGTCAGATAAAGCCATTAAGTGCATATTTGTTGGGTACAGTGCAGAAAGCAAGGGGTACCGTCTGTACAATCCTGCTACACGCAAGATCATAGTCAATAGAGATGTGATATTTGTAGAAAATTACAAGTTGGCGTCCTCAAACAGAGCGATGGTCACTTGCTCTGCAGCCTCTTGGAGCACCCCCATAGCTCCTGTGCTGAAGCGCACATCGTCGTTGTATCCCTGTGTGATCTCCAATACCACACATTGGAAGGGAGCACACGGGATCAAGTTGTCGGTGGTCTTCTGCATTTGCCTAATCTCCCTCAGGGCCCGTGCTCGTGGTTTTGCTCGGTACAGCTTCCTGACTCTTGTTTTACACCATCCTCAAATGGATGGGGAGATGACACAACTCTTTGCTCTTAAGAGATCAATTAGACAAGGCTACCCCCTAGCTCCCCTACTTTTTTCCATTGCATCTCAGTCTCTAGCGTGGCTTCTAAATGAACAAATTGGAGAAGGGGCCATCAAAGGAATAGAGTTACTCTCTTGGAAATGTTAGATATCAATGATCCACTCTCGTGTAACTACGCGGGAACCAGCTAGCTCTACTTGTAAGCCCCCCATATTAGAAGAAGGCATTTGAGTAGCTCGGTTATCTGGTAGGTCCTGGTTTGGACACCAGATGGGGGCCATGTGTGGTCTGATGGCTGGACTGCTTCAGATAGAGTTGGCACACCGCCAACTAGGCTACATGCAAGTGTGGGAAGGCATCCTTTGACTGACTGCACTGAGGGTAGATGGAGCATTTCCCGAGGCAGCCCCACTCTCAGGTTGCGGGGCCCGTTTGGAGCCTCAAATGATCTCGGATGGCTCTAGGACGAACGGCGACCGTAGGTGAGTTGCTCTGTTTTATGCACCGGTTCTATCGTATGGTCAGTGGCCTATTCCGACCCCCAGTCGACTGTTTTGGGCAGACTGGGTCGGCCACCTAATTGAGCCTAACCGACTATGACTAGTGGCTATATAAGAGCACGCCCGTGCTGCCCATTTCATCACTGGCTACAACAACCCTGATTCCTTAGCATCCAACCTCCGTCTTCTACTATTTCCAGCATGCCATCGAAGCTTCTTTCACAGGAGCACATGGTTGGGAGGCAGTGCCATCTATTGTATCAGTTCTACAGTAATCAAATTTTTGATTCTCCATACTATCTTGTTTTCTCTCTTGCATACGAGATCCTGTTATCTGTTGAGCATAGACATTGTATTATTTTCTTACAGGAAATAGTTGGCCACATAGTAATTCGTTGATGATACAAACTTGACACCTAGGAGCACATATAGGATGTCTCAGGTGTTCTTGAGTGCTGGGAGATCTTTTGCCAAGCCTCATCAACCACTCTAAAATAGGTTTTACCACACTATTTAGAAAGGATCAGCCCCTGCTTGGCCAACTTGGGTGCCACAACATCCCTAAAGGCATTATCTTTAGCTTGCTTGGCGTCTCTATGGGGTTTGGGGTTTCAATGAGGATAGATGGTATTTGTTTCTTGAAAAGTTTAGGGGAAAAATGGAAAAGTGAAGATGATATCAAGATAATCTTGCTAGAATAATGCTTATCCTCAAACACTATATTTACCGTATAGCTATTTTCTACCTCTCTTGCTAGTGCCCATCAATAGTTGCCCTTAAAAAGTTCGCAAGGATTTGTGAATCCCATTTCTAGGGGGGAAACAACAACTCTAGAAAGATCTCCAAAGTCAAGTGGGACTTTTGTACCAAACACAAAGAGGAAGGTGGGCTAGGAGTGTTTGACATTCAAGCCTCTACTCACAAACTATCAACAAGAGGAATTATCAAAGCTATACTCAATCCCTAAAAGGACTAGGCTCAACTTCTCAGAAAGTTTTGCCACCTCAATCCCATTAGATCCCACAGATGGAAGAAATATTTTATTTGTGCAATTTTGAACCTTGCTATACCAAAGGAATTCCCCTTTGGAAGTCCATCTAGAAGCCTTTGAGGCCATCTGTAATACTTCCCAACAAAGAGGGCTCCAGACTACTTTCCACCCAGCCATGATTTCTAGTTTGAGCTCGCCTCCTTCATGTCTATGAACTTTGTCCCGTTACTTCTTTTCATTTCTGATTCCTTCCATGTGGATCTCTCTCTCTAGAAATCTTCCCCAAGCCTAGTCCATGCCATGTGGACCCCCTACACACTAAATTGAAAAGGACACCTTTTAAATTGCATATAAGAGAAATCAATCTTGCTTGATCATGGGAATAGTCTTTGATTATTCCATCTTGGTGGTGAGAGAGTACCCCTACAACAGTATCTCCCTTGCCCACTTCATGGGTTGTTTAGTACGATGTCCTTCTATCAATAGAGGTGCGTCTCTTCTCTAGTTCTAGGCCAATGATTTTGACTTCTTGAAGAGCTAAAAAGGTTAGTGAGATATTTCAAAACCTCTTGAAGGGTTTGTAAATCTCCACACCTTTAGTGTGACACTTGAGGAAATAAATGTGTTTACTTACCATTTTTTTTCTTCCCTTTTTAGCCTTGGGATGAGGGCTTTTGATCTGGGGAGTAGCTTTGTTTATTTGGGACAACCTTCTCTTGTTATTAATGATAGTAGCAGCTTTAACCTTGATTGTGAAGTCCTCAAGTGTCTCTAGGGGGGAAAGTTTCGCTTTAGAGAAGCGATCCCTAGCTTAGTGATCATGGCATCATTTTGGTTCACCTCATTTTCATATTTTGAGGACCATTTTGGTTGCATTTTAAACTCATCGGTGTTGATTTTTCATAATATAGTCCTCTATTTCTTGATATAGTCCTCTATTTATTGATCTATCATAGCCTTAAAAACATTTTTTGAGAGAACAAAGGATCCCTTGCCTTTGTCTTTCTTGTCCTCTTGCTCTACTTGCATAATACCCTCACCTTGAGGTTTATCCTACATAGGGTTTCCCCTGTTTTTCTCTTTCACAATCTAGGTTGTCTGATTCTCCTGGGGTGGGTGGGTTTCTTCTTGTTTCTCTTAAGTAGACAGTCCACTACCCATGCAAGAATGAGGCATATTATTTAGATGCGAGGTTTCTCTATGTACACAAACAATTCAATTGCTTTTTAGAATTATTAAGGTGTCAGGAAGCTTAAGAGCAAGATCCATCTTAATACACACATGGGTTTCCCTATGGGTTGATGAGTTGCTCTCTTTCAACACCAATTACCTCTCCCAAGTCTTTACAAAGCCTAGCAGCGCTCAGTTGCATAAGAATAGAGGAAGGTTAGAGAAAAAATTACCCATATTGGGATTGTGGTGGATCTCTGCCCGCCAAGGGAAAAATATAAGGACTATGGCTCCAAATAGAGAGGATGATTTCTTAGAGTCCATAGCCTTGATTTAGTACAACATAGGCTATATCCTCATATCGATCCACATATCGACGCGCCGTCTCACCTTCTGACTGCTTCAAATTTGCCACCTGCAGGTACACATTCTCCGGCTCCTCTTCTTTGCCGAAATACTCAATCATTGCTGCTGTCAACCTTGGCCAGCTTTGGCAAACATCTTCGGCTTGCTTCTCATACCACACTTGAGCCAAACCTTCTACAAATGTGGGAAGAACCAATAGCCATCTGTCTTCAGTAAGAAAGTTGAGAGAAACACAACGGCACTTGAAAGCCACAAGATACTCATTTGGATTTTCTTCTACCCGTCCACAAAACACGGGAATGTCTGCCATGCTTGGAAGATGGAAAAGAGGGGCTTATCTATGGACGAACAATAGTAAGAGGAAGCTTGAACTGAAAATCGGGTGAAGATACATCCAAAAAGCACACATAGGCAGGGTAGGGTGTGACTGGTGTAGTGTGAAATATTACACGAGAAGAATCTTCAGCATAGAATAGCACATAGACAATCTTAAAAGGACCAACCCTCATGATATCACATCGATCATTACACGTGAGGGTTAGAGGCACGGCGTTGCATGAGGTTGTTCATCAAGGCAAACAAGAATGCCATGACAAATGTCAACAGTTGGAGAGCTTGCACATCACCTTCAGCTTCTTCCAGTTCTTGTAGTCGCCATGCTATTTCTTCAAGGGGTGTGCGGTCTGGCATCCTTCTTTTGAGCAATGTCCTTGAGAACCCTCCTGATGATTTTCCGAAGTCGGTGAACTCGTATCAAGTATGCCCAACACTTAGTTTCATGATGACCACAACCTTTGCATTCCTTACAAACGATCACCCTCCTTCGTGGCTTGCGGCTTTGTTGGGGTGGCGCTTCCACTCGCGTCATGCGTGATTGAAATACAAGCTTCCCGTGCCAAGAAATCAGCAACAAGATTTCGAGCTCGAGGGATATGCTGAATTTTTACCTCTTCAAATTGGTTGCAAAGTTCCAAGGCTTGTTGATGTCGTGGAACCAAGCCTTTGCTCCGCACCTTCCACCTTCCACTAACTTGTTCACACACTAGTTGAGAATCTCCTTGCACCTCCAATTGCTTGGCATGATGTTCTTGTGCCTTTTGTAGCCCAAAAATGAGCGCCGAGTACTCAGCTTGATTGCAAGTACTTGCGGGTGAAGACTTGCTGTAACAATACTCCTCACCACCCAGTGAAGTGAGCTTCACACCCACGCCAGCCGCCTTGATCGAAGGTTTGTAAGCTCCATCAAATTGAAGAATCCAAGATGTCATCACACCAGGACTAGAATTCGGACATCCCAAGTTTCTCGGTAGTCCAAGATAGGTAGGAGGAGAGGGTGGGGAGAATTCAACACTTGAGCCAAACGTTCAGCACCAAATAAACTTGCAATTATTTGTTGATAGTTTATCTTAAGCCCAAAAAGAATTACAATTTGAAGCTCGAAATGAGGCACAAAAGGCTGATTAGGTACAAATGGATTCCTTGGTCGAAACATTACCAACCATAGCCAAGGCCTAGAAACCTTTGTAATGAGATTGTGAATAAACCATTCAGGACGAGCTTTTCCACAGGAATCAACAAGCAGATGCACCAAATCTCCCCCCAAGCTTGGGGAGCATCCCACCCTTCGAAGAAGGATACCGTTTTAATTACCTCTGAAGCAGCAAGTAGTTCGATCACCGCACAATGAGTAGAAGTAAAGTCAAAATCCTCCCAGCATATCAGTAGTTCGTCACCATGAATCATCCACGGTGTGTCATTCCACCCGTCATCACCATCAATAATGCACTGGACAATCAGTCGTTGAAGGTCGACATGAAGATCAAGGAAGATTTCTTGCCACCAGCCGTGGAGACCTGGGCTCGAATCCCAACAGCCACACCAAAACTTTTAGCCAGAAAAGTAATCGAGACCAGAGGCTAGAGGCTAAGTATGGCGACGCTCAAAGGCCATAGTGAAGAGGAGATCATGAGGGCGAAGGGATGTCATAGGGGTGAAAGAGGAATTAGAAGTGGAGAGAAGGAAAAGGGAGACTATGACACAAGGGGAAAGGGAGAGGGGGAAGAGAAGCAGGTACATGATAGAAGGAGGAATGTGGAGATGTAGACATCAAGGGAAGAGAACCATACTTTATTTGAAAGAAGGGATGAGAGGGAAATATCAAAATACTAGCTAGGTGGCTTTACAAGAATGAGCGTGTCCCATCAAGGAATAGCCCCTTCCTTTTATAGCCAAAAGAGGGGGTCTCTCCACATTAATGTATCCTCCCACATGCATGGTGTGTGTGGAAAAGTCTCCCATGTGGGCTAGGTGGGTACGCACTCTCAATTGTGTGCGACAACCCTTTGCCTCAATTTTCCACATAAATCAAGCCCCATATCTCAAGTCTATGATACTCCCTTGGTCTCTTTCCAATTTTATAATATGTTCAAACCTCTAGGAGGACAAGTGGAGGGTTGGCACAAGGAATCTTGCCACCTCATCCTACTTTCCCCATTATTTAACTAGCTCTCTTGGTCCTTCTATACCTCCCCCACATGGGCCTATCCCATATGGAGGGAATAACTCAATATAATAGCCATCTCCACCTATTTTATATTGCTTCTCCCATGGACTTTGAGCCATATCTCACTAAATGCAGCCTAGGTGGAGGGGTGGCACATGGAGGAGCCATGCCACCTTGCATTTTATAATATTACTATTATGGATTATGTACAACACACCTTATCGGTCCTCTTACATGGAAGGGTGGCACATGGTCATGCCCTGCCACCTCAACCTTGGGCCCTATGCACACCATATTTAATTATAGTATTGCCACAAATACAAACACAGATACATATTAATGCCTTTTTCCTTAGACAATTTTATCCATAACAGCACATAGAACTTCTCACATGACTTGGTTTTGACTGTTCAACATAAGCCCCCTAATGGTAGCTCTCATATAGTATTCTCATGGGTAGACACTCTTGCCAGTGTACAGGTAAGCCTCTTGCATAGAGCACTAGACCGCCTCATGCATGGAGGTATTCACATCATGCAGTTGATGATACACTAGTCATGACTCCGAACGTGATCTACAAGTGGAAAGAGAACCTACTTCAACCATTCATTGCCATAGGGTATGTACCATTGCATGAAGCCGACTCAAGCCTCATTGGCTTGAGAGATTAGATGCAGATGCTTCACACGTTAGCATAGATCAGACCACAATTTTTATCATGCACATTTGGTAGTAAGCCCTTAGTACGATGCAGTCTCCTCTACATCAGCACCATCTGATTCTAGTGATGTATAGCCATCACTTTCATGCATGGATCCAACTCCATCTACTATCACATTAGATGTAGATACTCAATAGGAGTTCACTAGTGATAATATAGTTATTCAGTAGGTAAGTCCTTAGTATGAGGCACTCACATCTCCAGCCGAATGATGCAGAGATGCCAAAGTGCATTCAACTCGTTAGGTAATGCCATTCTAGCATCCATCATTTATGCTTTCACCTCTGACATAGAGCGTACCTTGGACACTTTCCACGATCAATTTAGATCAGTAGATTAGTCTTCATAGCATTCCAATATCGGCTTAGTCATGCCACATTGCACCGCCCTTGGATCCAATTATCACCACCTTCGATCAGTAAATCATTCCTCAGCATGAGGACGTTTATGCATCAGTGCGGTCTTGCCCCAGTGTAGTAGACATCATCAGGTTCAGCCATAGTGCAACGTAGGGAGACTCAATGTTTCATCATGCACTTATGGCTGTAGTATATAGTCCTTACTTGATGTAGATCAGTGGTTGGATCCAAGACTACATATCGATCCTGACGTCAGCATTCGGCACCGCATATGCCTCAGGGACATCTTATGCATTCTCAATTGTATTTTAGGCTTCTAGGCATTTACACTGTCATCTCCACCTTGAGCCTATGACAAATGCTATATCTCTATGGCAAACCCTAACCCTAACCCTAAGGGATTCACATGTATATCTTCATGTTCCTATTCAATACAACATAGTGTATAGCTAGCTATATTGTGTGCACTCCTCTCTCTCTCTCTCTCCCTCTCTCACCTACGCTATCACAATGCACAATCCAATGTAGCCAATTGTAGAACTACTTTAGGGGCAGTTGACACGATGTATTCGTGGGTGATATTTTGAATTTTTGGCATACTTGCACTCTCGCAAGAATTTCTATCCACAAAATCATTGCCTTATTGGGATAATAATGAGATGCAACCTATCAAAACTTGTTGTTTTAACACTCGTAGAGCTCAACACATGTCACAACATGAGCAATTCCTCCCTACTTCACGTAGTCTCTATGTTGCATCTTTGTGCATCAGACTATCCACAGTCTGTCCTATCATCTACCTGTAGCTTGCCACCTATCATTTATGTACACATTTTCCACACTGATCTAGATTTGCAACCAGCATGCTGTTAGCTTGTTGCAACCACTGTGCTAGTTCTTGGAGTTATTTTAGCAGTGGCTGTAGCTACTCCTAATTAAACCAAAGAAAATGTATATACCTTAATTGGTTGGGTCATGTGAGACCCACGTTGGAGTCCCACAATTGTTCATAGATTTTGCATCAAGGGGTCCCCTTTCTTAGTTTATGTCATTAGCATGCCAATGGGCAGGTTTAAAAACAACTTGATGGTTGGAATAGCATGTTGTCATAATGTAATGAGAGTGCAATTAGTAGTTTAAAAAAATGGTTAGAAGTTAATCCTAAACAAAGGAAAATGTATTTCCTTGTGCAACCACCATGTTGGTTCTATTTTATTGCAGTTCACAATTAATCCTAAACCACTCATCACTGATTCTCTCCAATAATGCATTAACAAACCTTTTCTCAGAATTAGATAGGAAGTATGTTTGAATAATCCTCTTAATGTCTAGCCATCCATTACTTCCTAGATCCCAGACCTGTCAAAATGTTCTCAACCCCACCACATAATGACCTTAATTCGCTGGGTTAGGTGAGACTCACATTGGAGTCCCATAATGATAAAGTTTTTTTGTTCATATATTTCACTCATCAAGGGGTCCCTTTTCATCTTGATGGCCTTTGAGAGGTCCCCTTAGACATGCCACATATGGATATTCTTATGCAATGCCTGTGCTAGTTCTTGATCACAACAATTTCAAATACCGAGGTGGTCATCAATTATTTCAAAAAATTTTATAATAAGACAATAACAAAACTCATTTTAGGACAATCACATTAACCAGCTAAATTATATATTGATGTTAAAACAATCGGGTTGGTTTTGGACGATCGAAGTCCAAGCAGCCCATGTATGACCCAAAACAGCCTAGAAACTAAACTATTAAATTAATTTAACTACTTTAAAACATAGCAATTTCAACTCTTGGGCTGGTCATCAATCATTTCAATTGCCCCTTGCTAGCATTCAATAATATTCAATGTCTTATGGCTCAAATTTAAGAAAATTGTAATTCCCCACATGCACATATAAAAATGCATAGATATGTATTATACATGCAATTAAGAAAACAAAAAACACAATTAAAGGAGTCATTCCTCTAGTGCCTCAAGTGCAGTTTAAATTCAATATAATGGGAATATAAGGGATAGTTTCCTTAAAAGACAAACCTTCTTATTTTCTCATCTCTTTGGTGTGGGTAATAAATAAGGATGTGTTCCTTAAATCCTAAGAAACAGTAAGCCATTATTATGGAGACTTTTAATAATGATGGAGCAGAGAGCCCAAAAATTAGACTAAACTAATTTAATGACTTGGAAACATAGCACCACCGAGCTGGTCATCAATTGCCACCATGCTAGTATTCAATAGGTGGGACATGGAGACTTACAATGATGATGGATCAGAGAGCCCAGAAATTAAGCTAAACTAATTTATCTACTCATAAATTAAACTCATTTATCTACTTGGAAAATAGCATCACCAATCTAGTCATCAATTGCCACCATGCTAGCATTCAATAGGGAGGAAATGGGGACTTATAATAATAATGGAGTGGAGAGAAAAATGATGGTGTGGTAAGGAGTAAGTGGCGGCTCTTGGAGCTCGATTAGGATTAAGTGTGATGACTTAATGTCGTTGATTTTTAGCCACCAGGCTTGTAACCAATTAAATAGCCACTGGACGAGCACTGGACTCCTATAGCAACCTAATTTGCATGATGGGATGATCATCTAATCAACAAAGTTTGCAACTCTCTTCAAAGGGGGTTCATGGTTTTGTGTATTCCCCTCATGAAAATGAAGTGCCACATTGGGAAAATTTTCTATTGATGCCCCTTCTTAATTGATTAGGCAGCTAATTGCTGGCAATTTGATCAAAATAGCTTAGCTAAAGGATAGCAAGCTCATCAAGGGGCTCAATGGGTATTAGCTATTTAAGTGACATGTAGCCTCGTTGACTTCATATTGCTCCACCCTCGTGTCCCACCCTCACCTCCACCACCAAGCCACCACCTTTGTCAACTTCACGCTGGTCTATACCCTCATCTCTACCACCCTCGTCAACTTTGCATAGCTCCACCCTCATCTCCCACCCTTGTCTCCTATGCTATCATCTCCCACCCTCATCTCCACTACCTTTGTCAACTTCACACCATTCTACCCTCGTTGACTTCACATAGCTTCACCCTTGCATCTTGCTCCACCCTCCTCCTTCTCAACCCTTGTCTCCACCCTCTAGCTATGTCCCACCTTCAATTGATTCCATTCTTATTCCTAGCTATCTCCAATGTAGTGTATATAAGCTGCACTTTCTTTATAATGAGAATTCTAATTTAAACTTTTCTAAGGGGACATATAATCTTAGCTTTCTTGTATCAATAGAATAACATTTTGTAACACCTTTTTGTATATGTATCTATATGTCCCCCTAAAGAACTTTTAATGAAATTTTAATTTATTAGATCCATCCCCTCCTTCACAAATCAATGAGGTTAAATGCCCCCCTAGATAACTTTTCATAGAAATTAAATTAATTAGTTCCCTCCCCTCCTTCACAAATCAATGAGGTTAAGCTAAGTTATGATGACTAGGCTGAATTACCTAAGTGCATGCAAAAATTAAGGTTGCCCTTTTCCCTTAAAATCTAGCCGGTCCTAAAATCTTGGGTTATTCTCTCTCTTTTTTAAACTTGCCTCCATGTGCTCCTTGCTCTCTCTTTCTTACATGCTTTCTCCTTTTCGCGAAATGCTCTTTTCCCAATGCTTGCTTGAGTTCATTATCTTTCTTCTCAAAAAAACGTGCTCTAGCACAATTGCTTTCACATTTTCTATATCCCTTTCATTACTATTGCAGTAAAGACTCTAGAACTTAATACACATAGTGGTGCATGACAGTGACTTATATGTCATGCAAAAGAGGCCGTCAGAACCCATGCCGGGTGCCTCGTGACACTTTTTGGCTATTCGTAGTACTCATTTTTCAATTCGAGCTATACAGCAAGTTAAGCCTCATGCCTCACATAGCAGTGAGCTTATCCGGAAATCCAATCCAAGCCATCAATTAAATTACACAATTAAACTATTCCAAAAGTCATTGACAGACAACCTGGCTGGTGTAGGCAACCAATGACTTATGTTGCATCAAGTATGTGTATGATGTGCTCATCCCATTGCTTTCGTTCCATTCTCTTTTTGTAGATGTTCTTCTTATTTGGAGAAGCTCCCGTATCCTTGTGCCATAATCGATAAATAGCTTCTACACTTAGGCTCTCTCTCCTTTTCTTGCTCTATTGAAACCTACAAACTTCTCAGATCAGAATGATCCTACATTTCTTCCGCTTTGCATCCAACCATTGGAGCCATGTTGGTCCTTACTCTTTTTTATTGACAACATCTTTGACATTGTGCATCCAAGCCACTTCTCCTTTGTTTCAGAGGATACCAACATAGCTAATGTCACCCTCTTTGCAACTAGTTGATCTAAGTTATGCACCCCTTTTAGCTTCTTTAGGCCATTTCTCATGTTGGAAAGCATCAACTCATGGGCGTGCATCTTTTGAGGTGTTGGGTTGTCACTCTACGAATTTTAGGGTGTAAAATAATATTGTAAAGACTTGAGACTTGTATTCACCTTAATGGCCTGATACTGCCTCAAATGCTCTGAATGGATGTGAGACCATAGCTCATGTTCTTTTCTCCAATGGCAAAGATTGAATGCGTGCATCTGCAACCACTTCTTACTGCTACTCTACAAGGAGTCTTCTTTCTTCTTGTAATTTCTCCCTCTGCAAACATTGCAAAAGTTTCTTCCATTTCCATTTTGATAGCATGCCATTTCTTTTCTTGCCTCGCAATCTCTCCCTCATGCCTTGACCAAGCTTTCTACCTTTCTTATCTCACAACCTCTCTCAAGTTCTCATGATGAGCTACATCTTGCCATTGACACCATGGAGATGATTAGAAAACCACCACCAAAACAGAGACCCAACTAGCTTGTGAGATGAAAAACAAAATAGAAGATGAGTTCCGCGAGTAAAGAAGATAATGCCAAACCAAAAGAACTGTCACATCAGGCTGACCCTACACGGGGTAGGTTGTAAGCTAGCAGAAAGAGAATGTACTTTGCAGGGTAGCAGGATGTAAATGGTTGAAGATTTGTATGGTGGGGGGTGAAATTTTTTAAAAGTGCATGAAACTTTTAGCGGCTGTGATTTTCCCCCTCCGACAATACACGTCAGCAAAATTGGATATACTAGTTACCCTCAAGCAAGTGCAATGTGGCCCAAAAAATAGACCAAGGGCAGGCTATCGAGTTTGATGCAATATAATATGAAATGCAATGACCTTTTGCATGCTTCTAATGAGCCATATAGCAAGAAATTGCATGAAAAAAGAGCCAATCCAAAATTGTAAATAGTGTTGGATTTATTAAAAGATCTTTGCATATGCCAAAATTGCACATTTTCAAATTCTTCCAGTCTAGGGTGAATCTAAATACCAATATCACCAACTATCAACATTTTAAGGCCACCATGCACTAGTCTTGCACTAGTCCTACTAGTTTGGCTTCCATTTTTCCAATTGGTCTTTGTTTTCAATAAAACATAAAAAAGTTATGGAGCGTGCCCTCAAATGGGTGTGCATATTTTTAGCGCAACATTGGAGGCCCCTTAAACCACATCTAAAGTTCTATCCCTAGAAGCTCACGTAGTGGACATTTAAATGATTACTCGGTTGTCTATATGTGTACAACAAAATTTTGACATTTTTAAATAAATTGTCATATCCTATACTCTTCAAGATGCATGCTTCACATGCAACATAGCACTTGTAATGCTTTAATGGTCTCATTCCAAATCTTTATTCCATATGTTTTTGGTCTCATGTTCAAAAATCAAGATTGAAATGTGTACTACAACGAGACTACAACTTGAAGATAAAATTTGCCAAATTCCATTGAGCAATACATAAGTTATGGGTCCAACAAGATACCCATATGCAAAAAATGCCTAGAACCTCACCAAAAATGACTACACGCATGCAAACATTGACCCCAATCCTCTAACCTGGTAGCTTGTTGATTGACTGTGTCCAAATTTTGTTACATCTTGCAAAGCAATATTGAGTATGGCAAATTTGTAGATCCCAAATCTAGTGCTCTACACTTCTTTGGACACTAGTAGGGAAAAGTGTAAGCTTGGCTCTTTGTCTAGGGCTTTCCTTCCAAAATTTAATCGTGATGTTCTCTATTTCTTTATCCATTCTTTTGGGTAGGCCTAATGAATATTATTCACCTTGTTGAAGAAGTACAAATAAATAAACCCTTTCTTTGCTCAAATATATATAAATTATTTATTTATTTATTTATTTATTTATTTATTATATACATACATACATATGTGTATGTGTGTGTGTGTGTGTGTGTGTGTGTGTGTGTGTGTGTGTGTGTGTGTGTGTGTGTGATGAACATTTTATTATAAACTATGTATATCTTAGGTGGGATTTTAACCTGATGAGTGGACAACCAGAGGTGACGTGTGATTCAAGTTGCAGCTAGAAACTGACATGTATTTGATGATGTGGAAGTGGAGCATGAGCTAGAAGATTAAGAAATAAATGTGGTGGAGGCACCACTTCCAATATTCCTTCTACAAGAGTTTTGGAGTGTGAAGATATTTTGAGTTCCTTAGAGGGTTTCTCAGACACTAATTTGGGAGAACTAGATTTACATGTTGAAGATGTGTGAGACCTGGCCATGGATGATCAAGAGGATGGGAAAAAATCTCAAGAGGAAGATTCTAGTGAGGCTGTGATTGATTAAATAATGGAGGACAGCATTGATAGAAACTATACTTGGTTGTATAAACATTTGTATTTGATTTCATTAATGCAAGGTGCAAGATGAAACTCCACACTATCCAAAATTTCAATCGTTAAAGTGCTTGCAAATTTTTAATGCTTTTATCAACAAATTTTGGAGTAGCTTTATCGATGGTAATTTTGACACTTACTAGGAAGTTCTTGAATCTTTGATGCTAAAAAGGACGTTAATCTAGTCAAAAATAGCCCCCAAAAAAATACAAACATAATTGTGGCACTATTATTGACGATATATCCTTGGGGGGGGGGGGAACTAAGGTAAAAGCATCAATATTAATGTGTATGATAGTAGTGACATTTGGTTCCATCTACTTCACCTTTGTTCCTCAATTCAACTTGTGAAGTGATTTAGTTTCTTGGCCTAATGTTAAGTTGAAATTGCTATTAGATGATCCACTATTATTGACTCAAACAATATTACTATTATAAAACAAGCAAAAAATATATACATTTTCATGCCTATACAAAGCACATTGGAGTTCCATGTAGCATCACTTTAATAAGGAAAAATGAATTTTTTATTGAAAAGATCTTGTGTGCTACTCTACCCATGATAGTTGTGCAAGTTTTCATGAAGCCAATGAGTTTGGATAAGGTTCTTATACTCTATAGAATTGCTTGGGTTTTCTTATGTAGATTAAGAGGCAAAGTAATGTATAACTTTCTCCATGTTTTCATGTTTGATCTAGCTTTTCAATCCTATTCCCTTTAGTTGAAATCAAGGTACTTTGAAGATATTTTAAATTGCATTACATGTGTACAATATAGGGGCTTTGAACACAAAGACTCAAAAAATGTGCACATCCTTAAAGGGTACCAAGACTAAGTTTATATGGACCAATAGGGTTCGGAAGAGGTTCGGAATAAGTGTTATGTGTGTAGCATTGTAGGATTAGGTGGTCTGACCTTTAGTATTAAATAATTAAAGGTGTCACATCTCTCTCTCTCTCTCTCTCTCTCTCTCTCTCTCTCTCTCTCTCTCTCTCTCTCTCTCCATCCCTCTCTCTCTCTCTCTCTCTCTCTCTCTCTGCTCCCTACCTCCTTGCCTACCTCTCTCTCTCTCTCTCTCTCTCTGTCTCTCCCCCTCTCTCCCTCTCTCCCTCTCTCCCTCTCTCTCTCTCTCTGAGGACTCTCAAGCCATAATCAACTTAATGCGTAGTATTATGGAACAATTATAAGTGAGTCTAACATTTATAACCTTTCATAATGGAACAATGGCCTCAATTCCTTGTGCTTGAATTTTTGGCTACATAGCCTAAAGTAGTTTCTATCATAAGAGATTATTAAAATTCCCAATTTTTCCTTACTTGTAGACTTACTCAAAAAATGTGAGCATGCATGTGCATTCACATTAGGGGTATTTTGTTTTCTCATTGGTGAGATTCTTTGAGGAGTGGAGTTGCTCAATGCCTTCAACATTGAAGGAAGTGTTTTTCAAGAGGGTGTAATTGGAGTGTTTTAGAGAAGATAAGACGGTCTTTCTTGAGGGGGATATGTGATAGATTATATAAATTAGGAGAGAAACTATGTAAAACTTACACTAGGAGTTATGATTTATAATGCCATGCAAGAGGTATATGTGGGTTTATTCCTAGTTGGCTCAGTGCACATAACAATGGGCATTCTTGAAGAATGGGGTCTAGGCTAATGTTTGTTAAAAATAGCTAATGAGTTTGTGCAATGTGGATCAATGAGAAATTGATTGTAGAGAGTACCTCATACGGAAAATTGATTGTTCTACTCTATAATTTTAGCTACACTTACATTCCTTTCGAGAGTCAAGGAGCTAAGGAAACAAAATAGAACTTGATTATACTTAGTAAGCACTCAACAAGTATAACTTTGGATGTATCCAAGCTCACATGCAAGTTTGTTCCAAAAACAAGGAGTGGAAGGATGTGCAGACAAGCCAATCTTATAATAATATGTGAGAGAAAGTGAAGTCAAGATGGTTTTTAGTCCATTCAAAGGTTCGCACAAAATAACTTTCTCTATATGGGGGCATTTTTGCAAACATTTTATGCATTCGTGAAAACAAAATTTTAAATAGCTATTTTGCCCACACAAAAAAAATTAAGGAGCTATGAACAAATGCTCACTAAAGCAAGCTTCATGCAAGACATGCAAACTGAGTCCTTTGCAAATAGTAAGTTTACTAATTAAAGGCCATGGAGACACACCATCTAGCAAAATAGGCTTCAAGTGGGACCTAAAGAGAGCTTAATGAGGCCTTAATGGAATTCACCAAGTAGATTATGGGTTAGTGATGTAGGTCCCATAGAGAATCCCTAGTTGAATCAGGAATTGTGCTAGAAGATTCTCCTATAGAGTCACGAGAACGAGAGGGTTTCTTGCAATATAGCCAGACACAAGAGAAGATATGAAAATGGGGGATATGAAACTCCCCAAGAGGCTACTAGAGTAAAGGGCATCAACGAAGACATGTACAAATGCGCTCGTAACACGAGATGCATAGCAAAGACAAGAAGGAAGAGGTGAGAGGAGAGCCATAGCCATGGTACTCTACCATTGTTATTCAAACGTAAATACATACAGTGAGCAAGAATCAAATGTAAATCTCAATCTCTCATGATCCACAAGCTTGAGTTTAGAGGCTTCATATGATGCGATGCCCATTGTGGTTCATGACATTTGGGTGTTTGCAACAATCTGGGGTCCCAATAGAGCATAGAATTAGCTATATTAGTACTGGGAACTTGGGCACTTACCATCTCCTCATGCAATATTGGTGCAAGCGATTCCACAGAGTTGCAGCCATGCAACTTATGATGATTGCTGTAGCCCCTCGACGACAATGCTTCTTCGTCGAAACTGCAAAAACTCCTCAAATTTTCACTTGATAGATAACTCGTACGCTCATGATCTCCGCGCCCATCTTGTAACACTCCATTCTGTGCCTTGTAATCCATTGTTTCGCAGCGAGAGCCCATCATTATCTGCCCTTCCACGGCGGTGAACATCGACTCTTGGCTCGTTGAATGGTCCTTGTCCTGGAGTCCCTGGGAATCACAGCCCTCGAAGTCTGCACACATTTTTATCTCACCTGTGAAGGGATCCTCGGCTGTTGATCCCAAGATGCTACTACGGGACATGCCATGAGCAGTGACACTACCATTCCGAGATTTGTCAAGATCAACTGCCGGAGTGTGAGGATTTTGAGCCAGCAAGAATTGTTCAACGGCATCTTGCAAACTACAGGGTGTAGCTTGGAATTCTGCTGGCGAAGAGGAAGCGCTAGGACAAGAGTTGTAACAAGTAGAAGCACTGAGACGAGAATTGTGACTTCTATTCACCGATAATATAGCAGAGTCCCGCTCTGAGGAAATGAGCCCAACACATGGAAACAGATCATCCTCTTGACATCTGCTATTATTGGCGTCGTACGGTGGACTATAATATTCTTGTTGCTTTTGACTCGATGAACCTTCACCCCCTGCTTGCTTGAGTTGCAATTTCTTCTTAAGGAAAGAATTCCAGAAATTCTTTATATCGTTGTCTGTTCGTCCAGGTAAATGCTGAGCTATTCGTGCCCATCTGCGATAATTTGTGCGATTTAGATTAGAGATATTGGAAGGGTATTTGCATCCCAGCTCACAGCGAACTCTAAATGCACAATCACATTGGATCGGAAAACAAACTGAACAGCTAATTTGCATCTCAGAATGAACTTGCTTTCCAAATTGATGTACGCCCGCATAATCATACAAGAGATGGTGGAATTGCTTAGCCTACCTGTTGCCAATCTTGCTGTGAAGCTCAATGATCAGATTCTCTTCGGCTGCAGAAAATTGCCCGCGCCTTAAGTCCGGCCTCAGATAGTTGATCCATCTTAACCTACAGCTTTTGCCAGAACGTTGTAGACCTGCACACCCAGGTACACTTTTGCCCCTAATTAGGCCCACTTTCCCACATCAAGTACTGGGCACAGGAAAACGTTGAATTGGATATGAGAGAAGAATGTTACCAGCTTGCTTGGCGACAGAACTCCAACAGCCATGCCCAAAGATCATAATTTGGTGCACAAGTTTTTCGTCCTCGTCTGGTGACCATAGCCCTTTTCGCAGTTTCTGCTTTTGAGAGGAAGAATCCGGTTGGCGACCCATCACGATTCTAGTCACATTAAATCCTAACGGATAAGTGCGGCTCAGCGACGGCAGCAAACAGGAGCAATGCTTTGTGTTTAGTTTTTCTAGGAGGCAGAATAGGTGTCAGTCTGATGGGCAGGGGACAGGAGTTCAGAATCTCGAACTTGAGGTTGGAAGACTACTGGAGGTGATCGGTCCACACTCTCCGCCAATTTTGAAACCGTGAATAAGCCAAGTTCGAACATGCCGACGAGCGCTGCGACCTTTGTTATCTTTAATGGGGAAAACAGACTCGTGAGAGATTTGCTTGAAGTTACCTGGCATTTACCCACCAATGATGTGCTACGGCGGCGAAAAACGCCAGGCTTTCTTCCACGAGCTTCCACCCCTCTCTACACGCAATAAAGATGAAAGCAATATTCAATACAATGTTGACGAGCTTCTTGTCCTCCTTCCATATCCATCAATCTCTTTACAGAGAGGAAAAACGGTTTTTAAAGAAGCAACATCACAAATGAACAATCTGCGAACGTTGGGCTGATGGGACAGGAGCCTGAATTATAGAAACGTAAAAAAGATTTGCGTACATGACCTGCAGCCCATCTTAAATATTTTTCTCATGCCGTCCTTTTGAAGAGGCAACGTTTCGGCAACCGACCCAAATACGAACAGTCAAACCACATAGGCGAACCATTCTCTAATTCTGGCAAGCTTACAAAAACGTAAATGGAGCAGAAGCAATGATCTTATGGGCTGTTAGAAAACGAGATCGTGAGGGTGATGAAAGCCGGAGGATACGTCCCTGAACGCATGAATTGCTGAAAGATTTGTTAACTGTCTATCTGCATTAGAGAAACAAGGAAGATTAATGCAAAGATGATTCAAGCAGATGGATGTATGCTCTCCGAACAGAATCGTTTGGTTGACAAATGCATAGAATAATGGATAATGTGCTGTCACCCAGAATGATTGGAGTCTTGGATTCCACGATAATCATCGACTACAATATAGTGCCGCGAGCTTCTGGAGCTGGCTATTAAAATAGCAACTCGTCACATTCGTCAAGAACATGTGCGCTGCAATTTGCATTCCATTCCAAATTGTATGGCTAAAGCATAACAATACTGCAGCGTTTCAAATTCGACCGGCATAGCATAAATTCCTGCAACTTGACTGTCCGCGAGCTTAGCGAGGGTGACAAAAGCTATAAGAAATTTTCAACTTTGTTTACAAAAAGCCATTGATGAGAAGAAAGCTAGTGATTAAACTACGAAAGGATGATCGCCATGAGATGCCTTACGCTAGAGCCAAAAACAAAATACAAGTCAACATTGGTAGCCATAGTTTCTCATGATTCTTGTACAACATTTAATTTTAGTCATGGCTTCTTATCATAAACTAAGAATCCAAAGCTCCACACGTCACTTTCAAAAAGCTTCTTCCTTTGTGTCACTTGATGTTGTTTGTTTATCACTCGCAATTCATGAGCCTCTCACCATGCTTGCTTGAATTACTTTGCAGCTTGATGTGTCTTTTTGCTTTCATGTACTCAACATAGTGGAGAGCACTGAACATGAATTACTTTGCAGCTTGATGTGTCTTTTTGCTTTCATGTACTCAACATAGTGGAGAGCGCTGAACAGTACTAAAAGATGGAAAACATGCTAAGAGTTACTTTCATGAGGTTCGATTTTCAAAGCTCACCACCTCATGTTCAAAGGCTTCAGTAATTCTTCCTTGGTGTTAATTCACGTTGTCTGCTTGTCACTGGCAATTCATGAGCCTCAATGTACTTGTTTGAATTGTTTTGCAGCTTTTAGTTTCCTTTCTCTTTCATCATGTGTTCAACATCATAAGCCAATGCAGAGTGCAAAAGTACCCAAAGATAGAAACATACTACAGTTATTCTCATCAAGTTAATTTTTACAATTGCCATGTCACTAATCCATCAAAGGATCCTTCCACATTCCAATTAGAGCATATGCTAAATTCATAGAGAAGAGAGTAACCTCCTATTGTCTCAAGAGGGATTAGCTTACCATGATCTCTTGAAATCGTTATGACCAAGTACTCCATGACAATGGTATCTTCATAGTAAACAATGATTTTTCCATAAATTGATTTGCTAATTTCTATCTATTATAAGACCATACACCACTAGAAAAATTCAATGTGGGGCTTTGTTATCAAAGAATATTACTAAGAGAGTGGAAATTTTGACTACAAATTGTTATTAATTGTGGTGTGCTACTAGTCGACACCTTATCCGATTATTGTATAAGTAACTTCAAATCACTAACATCAGAACTTCTAACATCATTGTTGAAAAGAGTGGAGTCAATGTGTCATCATCTAGAGGTTAGATCATCACTAGCTATGATACAAATTAATTCATAATGTTCAAACACAAATGGCATGGACTACAGCAAGAGAGCTCTCCCACGTTCATAAGGCATGTTTAATATGCAAACTAAGCATATGTCAAAACCACATGGATGAGAAATCCTAATATACAACTAAAGGTCTACGCAAGGTACGTAGTGTAATGAATATGCATGAATGTGGCTAGGTATCAACAAGACACATTCAAGAGATATGGAAAGAAAAAAGTACTACAAAATGCTTTTGAATAGTTTAAGATAATTTATGTTTTGTGACAAGTAAAATGCAATGATTGTAGGAATATACTAATATAAGTTATTATGATGTGGAGATTGAAATCTCTCAATGCTGCTACTATTTCAACCTCCATAGTTTCTTGTATACATTATTGACAAAATTATTGCAACTTAATTCTATTCTAAACAAAGGGAATGAGCTTTTCTAAATTTATTTTATAATTTATTTCCTTGCATATATTTTTGACATATTTATGTAAGATAAATATAAATTATATACTCTTTTATTATTTATGTAAGATAAATATAGATCATATATTCTTTTATTATCCTTCAATATGCATATGCCAACATATTCATGCCAAGTCAATAGCTTTATTATTCACAAAAACATATTTTACTCTCACAATTATTACTATAGATTTACAAAGAGAAGGCTTTTAAATAATACACAAGAGTCTAGAAATCCCTTAAATAATGAATGCATGTGGAGGAAAACAACACCTATTTCATTAATTTTGGACTAGTGCACTGTCCAAATTCGTTTTGTGAGATAATTTTGGATAAAGCATTTTAAAAAAAGAGGCTCTTATAAAACAAAACTTTGAATCAAAAAGTAAGATTTTAAAAAATCAAATTAGAAAAAATGACGTGACATGTTATTAAAACTAGAGTACATTATAAAAAGAGGACTTCATGTTGTTAAAAGAGACAAAAAGTAAGATTTTAAAAAATCAAATTAGAAAAAAAACTAGAGTACATTTTAAAAAAAGCATGGCACATTTGTACAAGAAGTAGATCATATAACTCAAAGCCATATGGTGTTATAAAACACCTTCCATTAGCTCAGCCTAGAAGATGTCATCTTTGTCTCTCTTGTCTATTACAACTTTACATTAGAGAACTAAAAAGTCTTTGTGGAACTGTAGTTTCATTTCTTGTCTATTACAGTTACTTTAGAAAACGCATAAGTCTATGGAATTAAATTTCACAGTTACTTTAAATTTCTATGGAATTAAATTTCCATCACTTGACTATTAAGTCCTTAGAGAAAGCATATGTCCTCGAAAGTGCCTACTATGGCATTGGCTTCATGAAAACAAGTAGACTTTAAACTTGCAGGCCATGCATAACCAGGGCTGGCATCGCAAATCTCCTCACAGACTCTCCTCACAACTTATTTCGAATCTTCCACTGACTTGTAAGCATTCAACAACTCTTCTTTTCTCTCTTGGCTTTCCTCATCTTCATCATTTTTTTTAATACAGCTTCTAGCCACCGCCATATCCTGTACGAAAATTTAACTCGTTCGCATAAGAAGTACGTGATTAAAAGAAGCGAAAAAGAAAGCTAAGGATATTCACCTCTTCTGCTAAGTTCAAATCAAGCAACCATGTGTGTAACATATCCTCCTCGAATGATTTTCCCTTCATTGGTCCATACAAAAGAGATCTAAGACATAATTTGAGTTCAGTAAATGAAGTCGGGTAGTAACTAGTCATTGTCTTAGAGGGAAAGTGGGAGAAGGAGAGTGAGGGAGTGATAGCGAGGGATGCACAGTGAGCTGCCCCTCCTTCAAGAGTGATAGAAAGTGAGGGAAGACGTAAAGTGAAAGACGAGTACAAGTTAATCAGAAGGACTAGGATGTAAGAAATAAGAGAGTGTTTGTGGAAGGACTACAATGGAAGAATACAAGTGCACTAAGGCACAATGTGTTCGCTATGATAAGGATAAGGGTTGGAATAAAGTGAGAGAAGCATTGGAAATGCTCTACTTTAAGTGAGTGGAGACTGTCCAACTAAATAAAATTTTGCAAAGCATTGGGAATGCTGTACTTTAAGTGAGTGGAGCATTGGGAATTGATACTTTGCCATGAAATATATTACAAATATTACATCATCACATATTCATATCAAAATTCTCATCACAGAAGGTTATATTTCCAAATAATCAGATCATCACACATTCATATCATAAAATTGTGTGCATGAAATAAATATATAAATATCATGACTAAATGCCACTTAAGTAATAAGTCAGAAATTGGTGTATAATCAACAAAAACTACATCATGATTCATACATTGCAGCAAATAAATGTCAACCATAATATTCATGGAGTAAACAACATCATGAGAATATGCTCCTCATGCATATATACAAACACAACATCATACATGCATCACAACTCTTCTGATGCTTCTAGTGGAGACTGTGGCAACTCTTTTGATGCTTCCAATGGACGTTGTGGTGCTCTAGATGTACACTCAGTCTCTACTTCTTCTGTAGTATGTAGTGCTTTCGGAGGAGACTCAGTATCCTCTTCCTTAAATGCAAGTGGAGGCTGTGGCGACTCTTCTAATGCTTCCAGTGGAGGCTATGGTGCTGTAGGTGTACACTAAGTCTCTACTTCTTCTGTAGTGTGCAGTGCTTTCATACTAGACTCAGTCTCTTGTTCCTTAAATGCAAGCTCTAATATTGCTTCAGTTGCATGTTGTATTCTAATGGCAGCAATTAGGTCTCGAATGATTTCAACCCTAAACAATTGTATATCCTCCTCTGAATATTTGAGCTCCAAAGAGTCTTCAGATGAGATCTGTGGCTTAAGTGAGAAATTTTCTTTGAAAATCAACATGCAGTTATAGGCAACTCTCCACCCACAACTATGCCCATCTTCCTACTCTACTACTAAATGCTTTTGGAAGTCTAGCGAGTCTTTGTATTGTCATGTTTCTCTGATAGCAGATACCAACTTCTCATTCGACCTGCTCATCATGACATATTAAAAAAACTTAGTGTGTCTATTACATAAGGTACATAATATAGAAGTAACAACAGATTAATAGAATACTTACGTTTGCACTGAGCCATGAAAGCCTGCAATCAAGTTAACAAACCAACAATAGTTGTCTTCAAGGTCCCAAACCACCAGACTCCAATGCTCCCTACACGAATAATTAAGAACCATCATTATTTAACACAATGTTGCCAGTATAAGATGAAAATAAAGGTTGCCATGATACTTACATCTCGTGATATGCCATAAATAAGACTTGCACGCCATGTAAATGTAAAGGCTGTAACCATTTACAAACATCGGCTATCGTCTTTCTGCTATCGCTAAGTATAGGAGAAAGGAGGGAATCCAACATATACACATGGTTTTGTATGGCTCTACAAAATCGTGAGATAACTATACTGCACCAACAAATAAATGAATATTAGCTTATTAGATTTAATCAAAATATTTAATTATCAAGTAGAGAAAAAGTTTGTATCAAACCTAAGAATGGACATCATAACGTTGTTATTGACCTCATTTGAAGCTCTAGAGAGGATTGAAATCTCCTCTCCCCCAAATTCAAGATACTGAGGTCTATGTTGAATCATAACCCTAACATTAAAAGAGCTTCCCAATTCTTCCAATGAAGCCATGTTTGTAAAGTTGAGGTCTTCTATCCCCTTTGACTCTTTTACGGCATTCATTTCGCACTCCTCTGAGCCATTATCTATTTGCCTTGTGGGAAGGTCCATAATGTCGCCCTTAATGATTGCTCGAATGGTACATGTTATAAATGCATAGAGATGCAAATCCGTATATGTTGACAGTGCGGTGTCATTTTCTATCTCAAAAATTTGACCAAGTACCAAAAAGCAATTGTAGCCCACCCTCCATCCACAATTATAGATGTGGCTATCCTCTTGATGTGATACCTGACATGTTATATACTCTATTTGTTGTGCCAAGTCACATTGCCGCATTACTATGTCGATAGCACCTCCTAACTTTCGAGCTGATCTACACATCAAAACATATAACAATAGTGAATATGTGCATTGCATATCAATCTACATGTCAAGAAGTGACAACAAGTGTAGTCTATACTTACTCTAACATAGTGCCATGGATGGATGTCATTGAGTTGGCAAAGAAGCACTTCTTAGCAAAGATGTCCACGACTACCAGACTCCAATGTGAGCTGCATTATCAATAAAGAATAATTACTATGTTTGAGACAATTCTAGCAATGCAATAGAAAAAACAAGTAGGGTTTGATGCTTACGTCTCATAATATGGTGTAAAAATAACTCGTGCCTCATCCATAGGAACGTGCTTCAACCACTTGCAAACATCCTCTATGGTTTCTTCTTTGTTGCTAAGCACTTCTGAAATAAGAGGATCGAGCATATATGAAATGCTTTGTATATTTTGCAAAAAATTTGCTATAACATTATTATATTTTAAAAAAAAGTATTAGCTTCTTGGGTTTAATCAAAATAAGCAAAGTATAAAGCCAAGGAAAAGGCTGCATCAGACCTGAGGATGGTTGTAATGACTTTGACATTAACCTCTTTCTTAGGATTCAAGAGGATTAAAATCTCTTCTTCACCAAATTCAAAAAAATGAGGTTGTTGTTGAATTAACAACATAGCGATGAATGAACTTCCAATCTGCTCCAATAGATTCATATTTTCATGACTCATCTTATTGAGAGAGTAGTCTACATCATATTCTTCTTCACTTGCTATGTCTTCTACATCCTCCTTCTGCTATAAAAATATAAAAAAGTTATGCGATGTACACGTCCCAAATAAAGGCATAAACAAGTAGATAAGGTTTCATACATACTTTCATTAGAGTGAGTCTCTCCTCCTCTTGGAGAAAAAATTTAAAAAGTAAGGTTTCATACATGCTTTCATTAGAGTGATTCTCTCCTCCTCTTGGAGGAAAATTTTAAAAAGTTATGAGACTTACACGTCCCAAATAAAAATAAAGTTTTAAATAATCATAGAAGTATAAAGATAGCATGCTTTCAATTAGACTCAGTCTCTTCTCCTCTTGGAGGAAAATAGAAAAAAGTTATGAGATTTACACATCCCAATTAAAGGCTTGAACAAGCATACAAGTATAAAGATAAGGTTTTATACATGCTGCAATGTAGTCATATTTTCAGGTTGTTTTCCAATGGTAGCAATTAGACGCTGAATACACTCAGCCCAAAACGCTAGCAGATCGGCTTCTGTATATGATTCCATTTTGACTGGTAACTCCAAATCAAAAATCTCTCTAAGAAACAACATGTAGTTGTAGGCAACTCTCCACCCACAGCTGTGCCCATCTTTTTGCTCCACTGATAGACGCCGTTTGAATTCTACTTGGTCTTGTTGCTCTGTGGTTGTTCTGACAGTAGATACTAGCCGATATGCAGCACTGTCCATCATGACATATTAAATATATTAATATGTCATGATCATAAGATACAAAATAAGAAAGTAACAAAAATATTAAGAGAATAATTACCTTGGGGAGTTGGCATGATAGCCTTCCATTGAATTCACAAACCACAAACGGTTGACTTCAAGGTCCCAAGCGATCAGACTCCAATGTGAGCTACACGACCAGAATAAAAATGATTATTGTTTTACACAAACTTGCCAAAGAAATAGTAAAAATAAGGTTAGAGTTGATACTTACTCCTCATGATAAGGCATAAAGATGACTCTCACCCCATCTAAGTTCAAAGGGCTTAAACAGGTACAAACATCTTTTATAGTCTTCTGAGGAGAGCTAAGAATAGAAGAAAGGAGAGCATCAAGCATGTAGACATGATTCTGCACTGCACTAGGAAGCTGAGAAATAACTACACTGCACCAAGAAATAAACAAACGTTAGCTCATAGAATTGATTTGCATTTTGCACTAGGAAACTGATATATAACTACACTGTACACAAATAAACAAATGTTAGCTCATTGAAGTAGCAACAAATAAATAAACGTTACCTGAGAATGGCCAGGATAACATTGTCATTAACCTCTTTTAAAGGATTGGAGAGGATTGAAACCTCCTCTCTACCAAAGCTCAAATATTGAGGTTCTCGTTTCAAAACGATCCTAACTTCAAATGAGCTCTCCATTTTATCCAATGTAGCTAAATTTGCAGAATGGGTCTCTATCATAGCTTGTATTCTATGTTTGCAATCATTCTGCTTTTCCATGGTGTCTTTAAAGCTCTTGTGCTCATGGGATTCTTCAATCAAATTTAGAGGTGGACTTATGAGAAGGAAACTGCCTCTAATAAAGTTTACCTCATGAAGAGGTTGTTTGAGCTGCAGATGAAGGAAGGGTCTCCATTGCTTCTCACTTGAATGAATTCAATATTATTTTCAGCCAGCTTCAGGCTCAGAAAATGAATTTTGATGCGGAGACTAAGGCAATATTTCTCTTATGTTCATTGCCATCCTCATGGGATACCTTCCGTACAGCTGTCAGTAACTCTGCACCTAGTGGAGTACTGAAATTTGATGATGTTGTGGGTAGCTTGTTGGCCAAGGAGATTAGACGGAAGTCTATGGATGGCAACAAGCAGGATGCAGCCTTAAATGTGCAAAGGGGCAGATCACAGTTCAGGGGGAAGTCCCAAGAAAGAGGGAAGTCTCGTAGCAAATCCAGGGCATAGAACATTGAGTGTTACCATTGTGGCAAGAAGGGCCATATAAAAAAGGATTGCTACAAGCTGAAAAGAGAGCAAAAGGATAAGAAAAATAATGCAAATTGGGGTGCAAATCAAAAGGAAGAGAGTCCAAGGGAGGACAAAGGAAAAGTGAAGATCGAGGAGATCAATGCAGTCACACATGATAGTGACAATGACGTTCTCTTCATGTCTAGTTTATCTGTAGAGTTGCTTACCACTTCAGATGATGCATATTCCCAGGATTGGATTTTGGATTCTGGTGCTTCATTCCATGTTACTCCCCATAGGAAATGGTTCTCCACTTATGACAGTGGAAAGACAGGTTGTGTGCATCTTGGAAATGACTATGCATGTGACATAGTGGGAGCAGGTGACATAAAGTTTTCTTTTGCAAATGGGTCTGCATTTGTTTTGAAACATGTGAGACATGTGCCTAAACTGACCAAGAGTCTTATTTCAGTGGGTCAGCTAGATGATGTTGGTTTTCATACCACTTTTGGCTTTCAGAGTTGGAAAATTCAGAAGGGCTCTATGCTTTTGGCCAGGGGTGCCAAGTGTGGGACTTTGTATCCCTTACATGTATCAGGGGTATTTGATCATGTTGTTGCAATAACCGAGCAGCCAAGCACTTCTTTGTGGCATTGCAGGTTGGGGCACATGAGCCAGAATGGAATGAAACTCTTATGCCGTTTGGGTTATGTACCGCATTTGAGTTTCTTTGATTTTGAATTTTGTGAGCATTGTCTCTATGGGAAGCAGACTAAATCAGCCCATAAAAGAAGGGGAAAGAAAGAGTTTGAAAAGCTTGATTTGGTGCATTCAGACGTATGTGGTCCCATGCCTACACTGTCATTAGGCAGGGCTAAATACTATGTGACATTCATTGATGATGCAACTAGGAAAGTGTGGGCTTATGCTATAGCTTGGAAGAGTGATGTGTTCCATGTATTTAAGAAATGGCTGGCCTTGGTTGAGAATCAGTCAGGTAGAATGCTTAAATGCCTACGGACTGACAATGGTGGAGAGTATCTCTCTCATGACTTTCAGCATTTCTGTGATACACGTGGGATTAAGAGGGAGCTCACATCCCCTCGTACTCCAGAGCAAAATCCAGTTGCAGAAAAGATGAACCGTACCATTCAAGAAAGGTTGCAATGCATGCTTTCCAATGCAAGTCTTTCTGGTGGTTTTTGGGCTGAGGCAATGAAGACTGCAGTGCATGTGATCAATAGATCACCTAGTAAGAGTTTGGATGGTGGTATTCCTGAAGAGGCATGGAGTGGCAAGAAGCCCTCTTACTCTCATTTGCGTATATTTGGGTGTGAGGCATATGCACATGTGCCAAAAGAGCTTCGAAAGAAGCTAGATCCTAAGTCTAGGAAATGCATCTTTCTGGGTTACTAGTAAAAGTGGAGAGATGGGCTATTATCTCTGGGATCCAGAAGCAAAGAAGATCATACGCAGCCATGATGTGGTCTTCAATGAGAAGAAGATGCATAAGGCACCCATGAGGGATGTGGAAATGAGGAGAATCACTTTCCAGGATGTGAATCCACCTACATATGTTGATAGACAGCAAGCTGACCATGCACCAAATGTGCAAGAAATGGTACCACCAAGTACTCCCACAGGTATACAATCAAGGGTAGATGATGGATCATCTATTGGTGGAAATGATGAGCCAAATGTGGCTGATATGCAAATGGGACAGCAAGTTGAAATGCCCTTGAGAAGATCATCTAGAGTGTCTAGATCGCCTGATAGGTTTGTTCCAGGGGTAGACTATGTGATGCTTACTGATTGCGGGGAGCCTTCTTGCTACAGAGAGGCTATGATGCATGAGGATCAATGCAAGTGGAAGTATGCTATGCAATCAGAGTTGAGTTCACTTATGAAGGATAAGACTTGGGACTTGGTTTCTTTGCCACATGGAAAGAAAGCATTGCCATGTAAATGGGTCTACAAGATGAAGGTCACAGGTGATGATGTGCCTAGGTACAAGGCCTGTTTGGTTGCTAAAGGGTTCAAGCAAGAGAAGGGTGTGGACTTTGATGAGATATTCTCTCCGGTTGTGAAGATGACCACACTTAGATGCATGCTTGGACTAGTGGCATCAGAGGATATGGAGCTTATGTAGATGGATGTCAAGACAGCTTTCTTGCATGGGGATTTGCATGAGGAAATTTACACGGTGCAGCCGGAAGGCTTTGAAGAAAAGGGCAAAGAGCATTTAGTTTGCAAGCTAAAGAAGAGTCTCTATGGTCTTAAGCAAGCGCCTAGATAATGGTATCAGAAGTTTGATGCTTTCATTCAGTCCCAGGGTTTTAGAAGGAGTGAAATTGATCACTGCCTCTACACTAAAAGGGCTAATGATAATAGCCTGATAATCTTGGCACTATATGTGGATGATATGCTATTAGCTAGCAAGAATACTTATGAGCTAGATGCATTAAAGGCCAAGTTGCATGAGGCCTTTGATATGAAGGATTTGGGATTTGCAGGTCATATTCTTGGTATGCACATCACGCGTGATCGGAGTATGAAACTCCTTTGGCTTTCACAAAAAGAGTATGTTACAAAAGTATTGCAGCGTTTCAATATGGAGGGGGGGAAGGCAGTGAGTACTCCATTGCCTCCATATGTGAAACTGAGTCATACAGATAGTCCCAAATCAGAAGAGGAGAGGGTCATGATGGCCAAGGTTCCTTATGCATCAGCAGTTGGGAGTCTTATGTATGCTATGATAGCTACTAGACCAGACATTGCATTTGCAGTGGGAGTTGTTAGCCGGTATATGGCTAATCCAGGAAAGAGGCATTGGGAGGCAGTTAAGTGCATCATGAGGTACATGAAGGGTACCAAGGAGATGTGCATCTGCTTTGGTAAAGGAGACATGCGTGTACTTGGGTACACAGATTCAGACTATGCAGGGCATGTGGATAGTAGGAGATCCACTTCTGGTTATGTGTTCACCTTTGCAGGTGGTGCAGTGTCGTGGATGTCTCATGCACAGAAGTGTGTTGCTTTGTCTACCATAGAGGCTGAGTATGGTTGCAGCCACAGAGGGTTGCAAGGAGGCTATATGGCTTGATCGGCTAGTGGGAGATTTGGGGATTCATACAGGTGTACCGACATTGCATAGTGATTCCATGAGCGTTATTCAGCTAGCACGGAATCCGGTCTTTCATGCAAAGACCAAACACATTGAGGTCAGGTACCATTTCATCAGGGAGGTACTTGAGGAAAGCACATAGAGCTTGTCAAGGTTCATACAGATGATAACCCTGCAGATATGCTGACGAAGAGTCTACCTAGTCAGCGGTTTGAGTATTGTCATGTATTGATGGGCATTGGATAGTATGCTCACTGGTTGTTCTCCCTTAAAGGCACATTGTCCTTTAAGTGGGAGGTTGTGGGCGTTAAAGGTCACTGTGCCTTTACCCCGGTTATGTACAATACTCAAACACATATATAAATGAATGAAAAAGAAGATTAGGGTGGTTCTGCACCCACCAAAACTTGTGTGGCTCTCTGTCTCTCTCTCTCTCCTTCTTCCATTCTTGCTTCCATTTAGAGCACTCTCATCAACATCATTGAACTCCCTTTTTGACATAAGTAGAAAGAGTCTCTTTTCCTTTTAATGAAGAAACCAAGCTCTTCTGCCCATGTGATATAGAGTCCACCTACTAAAGCCATTGGGGCTTTATTCCTTTTCTTTCAAATTCAAAGTGATATCAAAGACCCATGCTCTAATCTCAGAGTCATTTAGGATAGCCCCCACATTAGTTGATTGCTCCATAATCCTATAAGAAAAGATAATGAAGAATTTAGATACATACAAGTAAAGTACAATATACAATGCTTAATACAATAAATGTGGGAAATAGCCCAAAAGGCTTTACAATGCTTCATATGGCAATAAATGTGACCAATAGCGGAGAGGGCTTTACAAAGTATTTTATAGCAATAAATGTGGGAAATAGCCTAGAAGGCTTTACAAGGCTTAAATATTTATACAAATGTAAAAAAATTACCCAATAAAGCTTTACAATGAAATAAAATGTCTCTAGTGATAAAGCTTCAATCTTCGTAAAGACATGTAATCTGTCCATCCATTGATTTGCCCTCTAGTGATAAAGCTTCAATCTTTGTGATGACATGTAATCTGTCCATCCATTGATATCTATGCACTGATACCCAAGTGATGCAATCTACCCACTAAAAGCTATTCCACTGATATCCACTTATGCAGCCCATTAATACTCGTTAAATAGTGAATGGTCGGGATGGTCGGATTTATTACAAGGCGCTTCATATGACAATAAATGTAAAAAATAGCCTAGAAGGCTTTACAAGATTTTTTATGACAATAAATGAGCTTAAATATTTATAGAAATGCAATAAAAATAACCAATAATCATCAAGCTCCAATATGTCCCATGACATGTAATCTATCCACTGATATATGTAATTTGTCCACTGATATTTGCTCATGCAATCTGCCCACTGATAAACTTCTTGGCAAATGGTAAAAGGTCTTATTTAATAGCATGTTATGAGTGTTAAACCGCATGTGAGTGAAGGGACTGACAACGATTAGGAACTAGTTAGAAAAATTTGAGCATGGCTTCGATTGGCAACTTGGAGAATTGTCTCTCCTCTAAGGCAATCTAATCTATGCTAAACTATGCTAAACCAACCGTCGAAGCGAAGAAAAGCAATAAATAATTTCTTTTTCTATGTTCATTTTAATGTGCTGGGGTTTAAGAGGCTTAAATATGCAAAAGAAGGGGTTTTGATGTAGAGGGCTAACCTGCATGTGAGAGAAATGAAGAACAAGTATCTAAAGAAAAGTTAACATTTTTCAATTTAAAAGATGAATATATATATAAATATTATCTCACCTTCAAAACAAACCATAAATTCACTCTTTTATAATTTTTTAAAAGTATAATATAAAACATGTAAATATATAAAACTCTCTCTTTCCTCTAAACTTTCTCTCTCTCTCTCTCTCTCTCTCTATCTCTATCTCTCTCTCTCTCTCTCTCTCTCTCTCTCTCTCTCTCTCTCGACTCCTAATTCTCTCTGTAGCCATAGTCAAGACACCTCATTCTCTCTCTTAATCTCTCTCTCTCTCTCTCTGACAACTCTTATGTGTTTCCCTCTTTGTCCTCATCCCACTTATTCTCTCTCTTAGTTTATCTCAAGTCTCTCTTTGTCTCCCTCCCATGGCAGCTAAGATTTATCATTCTCTCTCTTTATCTCTCTCTCTCTCCCTAGGATTTGTAATTATCTCTCTCTCTCTCTCCATCTCTCTCCTCTCTCTCTCTCTCTCTCCTCTTCTCTCTCTCTCTCTCTCTCTCTCTCTCTCTCTCTCTCTCTCTCTCTCTGCCTCTCTACCTCCCTACCTCTATCCTCTTGGCCGCTAGGATTTGTCATTCTTTCCCTCTCTATGTCTCTCTCTCTCTCTCTGAATTCTCTCTCTTAATCTCTCCCAGCCTTCCTCCATCCCTCCCTCCCTCCCTCTCTCCCTTTCTCTCTCTCCTCTGTCCCTCTTCTCACTCTTAATCTCTCTTTCTCTCCCTCCCCTCTTCTCTCTCATTTCTCGTTCTCTCTCTCTCTCTCTCTCTCTCTCTCTCTCTCTCTCTCTCTCTCTCTCTCTCCCTCCCTCCCTCCCTTGGCGGCCATGGCCACGAGAACTCTCTCTCTCTCTCTCTCTCTCTCTCTCTCTCTCTCTCTCTCTCTCTCTCTCGGCAGCCACGGCTACTAGAAGTTTCATTCTCTCTCCCTCTCTCTTTATCTCTCTCTCCCTAAGTCTCCCTCCTCTCTTCTCTCTCATCTCTCTCTCTCTCTTTCTCTCTCTCCCTCTCTCTCCCTCTCTCTCTTTCTCTCTCCCTAAGTCTCCCTCCTCTCTTCTCTCTCTCTCTCTCTCCCTCTCCCTCCCTACTCTCTCCCTCCCTCTAGCATAGAAGTTTCATTCCCTCTCTCTCCCTCTCTCTCTTTCTCTCTCCCTAAGTCTCCCTCCTCTCTTCTCTCTCTCTCTCTCCCTCTCCCTCCCTACTTTCTCCCTCCCTCTAGCAGCCATGGTCGCCAGGAGACTCTCTTCTCTCTCTTAATCTCTCTCTCCCTCTCTCAGCTCTCTCTTTCTTTCCCTCCCTACTCTTCTCTCTCATTGCTGCCAGGAGACTCTCTTCTCTCTCTCCCTCTCTCAGCTCTCTCTTTCTTTCCCTCCCTACTCTTCTCTCTCATTTAAGGAGCCCCTCTTCTCTCTCTCTTAATCTCTTGTCTCTCTCCCTCTCTCTCTTTCTCTCCCTCCCTACTCTTCTCTCTCATTTCTCATTCTCTCTCTCCCTTTGGCGGCCATGGCCGCAAAGAGCCCCTCTTCTCTCTCTTAATTTCTCTCTTTCCCTCTCTCCTCTTGCCACGTTTCATTCTCTTAAACTTCTCTCTCTCTCCCTCTCTCTCCCTCTCTCTCTTTCTCTCTCTCTCCCTCTCTCTCCCTACTCTCTCCCTCCCTCTAGTAGCCACAGCCGCCAGGAGACCCTCTTCTCTCTCTTAATCTCTCTCCCCCTCTCTCCTTTCTCTCTTTCTTTCCCTCCCTACTCTTCTCTCTCATTTAAGGAGCCCCTCTTCTCTCTCTGAATCTCTCTCTCTCTCTCTCTCTCTCTCTCTCTCTCTCCTCTCTCTCTTTCTCTCCCTCCCTACTCCTCTCTCATTTCTCATTCTCTCTCTCATTTCTATTCTCTCTCTCCCTTTGGTGGCCACTGCCGCCAAGAGCCCCTCTTCTCTCTCTTAATTTCTCTCTTTCCCTCTCTCCTCTCTCTTTCTCTCCCTCCCTATTCTCTCTCATTTCTCAAATTTACAAACTCAAATATAAATAAGAAACTAATTAAAATAGAACTCAAAAACTCAAATAAGAAACTAATTTAAAAAGAATTGTAATGCCTTCTAAAAAACCCCCCTCCTCTAGCTGCCACGATCGCTAAGAGTTTTCTCTCTCTCCCTCCGCCGCTCTTCTCTCTCTTAATCTCTCTCTCTCTTTCTCTCTTTCTCTCTCTCTCTCTCACTCTCTCTCTCTCTCTTTCTCTCTCTCTCTCTCTCTCTCTCTCTCCTACTTTCTCTCCCTTCTTTCTTTTCTCTCTTAATCTAGTGCTATCTCTCTCACACACTCTCTCTCTCTCTCCTCTCTCTCTCTAGCTCTCTCTTTCTCTCTATCTCTCTTTTTAAATTTAGAACACAAATTTCAATAAGAATTTAATTCAAATAGAACTCAAAAACTTTAACAAGAAACTAATTGAAAAAGAATTGTAAGTAAAGAAAAAGAATTACAAGACGAATTTTAAGAAATAGAACTCAAAAACTTTAACAAGAAACTAATTGAAAAAGAATTGTAAGTAAAGAAAAAGAATTACAAGATGAATGAAAAAGAATGTAAGTACGTGGAAAAAGTGAAAAAAGTAAGGCTCCGCTTATCCTTTCTCTTCCGCTCTTGGTTGCTTCAAAGAAATGAGGAGAGAATGAGAATGAATGAATGGAAAGAAGAGTATATATAAGAAAAACTAGCCCACTCCTCCCACGCATAAATTTGAATTTTTAAAAAAGAGAGGGAAATTTGAATTCAAATTTGTGTTCAACATTCTTCTTGATACTTTCTTCTCGTACGTTCCTTTTGAATTCAAATTTGTGTTCAATATTCTTCTTGATACTTTCTTCTCATAAGTCCCTTTCATTCTTCTCGTAAGTCAAATCTTATTTGTTGCTCTTGCTCATGATAGTAAGTCAAATCTTATTTGTCATTCTTGTTCGTGATAGTAATTCAAATCTTATTTGTCGCTCTTGCTTGTGATAGTTCTACTTTTAGTTGTAAGAATTTAAATTTGTGTTGAAGAGCTCGTGATAGTTCTACTCTTAGTTGTAAGAATTCAAATTTGTGTTCAACATTCTTCTTGATACTTTCTTCTCGTAAGTCCCTTTCATTCTTTTCCTAAGTCAAATCTTATTTGTCGCTCTTGTAAGAATTCGACCTCTCTCCCTCTACTCCTCTTCTCTATGTAGTGGGCTCTCTCTCTCTCTAATGGAACTCCCTCGCTATGCGATGGAGCTCCCTCCTTAGTCGCATATCTCTCTCTCTCTAGTCCCATACCTTCCCAACCTCTCACTCTCTCTCTCGCTTTCTCTCTCCCTCACTCTCTCTCTCGCTCCCATACCTTCCCCCCCTCACTCTCTCTCTCGCTTCTCTCTCCCTCCCCTCACTCTCTCTCTCCCTCCCCCCCCCTCTCTCTCTCTCCCTCCCCTCCCTCCTCTCCCCTCTCTCTCCTTCTGCTCCCTCCTCTCCCCTCCCTCTCACCTTGGTGGCCGTGGGCTCCCCCCTCCCCTCCCTCCTCTCGCTTTCTCTCTCCCTCCCCTCCCTCCTCTCTCTCTCCCCCCCTCTCTCTCCCTCTCCCTCCCCTCCCTCTCACCTCCCTTCCCTTCACCCGACGGCCGTGGCCGCTAGGAACCCCCCCTCTCTCTCTCTCCCTCCCCTCCCTCCTCTCCCCTCTCTCTCCCTCCCCTCCCTCCTCTCCCCAATGGCCGCGGCCGCCGAGACCCCCCCACCCCTCCCTCCCCTTTCTCTCCCTCCCTCCTGCCTCCCTCCCCTCCCTCCTGTCCTGGCGGCCGCGATCGCTAGGACTCCCCTCCCCCCTCCCTCCCCTCTCTCTCTCCCTCCCTCTCGCCTCCCTCCCCTCCCTCCCGTCCTGACCCCCCCCACCCCTGCCTCCCCTCCCTCCCATCTCTCTCTCCCTCCCTCCCACCTCCCTCCCGTCCTGGCGGTCGCGGCCGCCAAGACCCCCTCTCCCTCCCCCCCTCCCCTCCCCTCTCTCTCTCCCTCCCTCCCGTCTCCCTCCCCTCCCTCCCTCCCCTCCCTCTCGTCCTAGTGGCCGCAGCCGCCAGGACCCCCCCTCTCCCTCCCTCCCGACCCAGCTGCCCCTCCTCTCGACACCCCCCCTCACTGCCCCTCCCTCCCGTCCTGGCGGCCGCAGCCGCCAGGACCCCCCCTCCCTCCCCTCCCTCCCTCCCTCCCCTCTCTCTCTCCCTCCCTCTCGCCTCCCTCCCCTCCCTCCTATCTTGGCGGCCGCGGTCGCCAAGACCCCCCACCCCTCCCTCCTCTCCCTCCCCTCTCTCTCTCCCTCCCTCCCGCCTCCCTCCCCTCCCTCCCGTCCTGGCAGCCGCCAGGACCCCCCCTCCCTCCCCTCCCCTATCTCTCTCCCTCCCTCCCGCCTCCCTCCACTCCCTCTCGTCCTAGTGGCCGCGGCCGCCAGGACCCCCCCCACCCCTCCCTCCCATCTCTCTCTCCCTCCCTCCCACCTCCCTCCCCTCCCTCCTGTCCTGGCGGCTGCGGCCGCCAAGACCCCCCCTCCCTCCCCCCCTCCCCTCCCCTCTCTCTCTCCCTCCCTCCTGCCTCCCTCCCCTCCCTCTCGTCCTGGTGGCCGCAGCTGCCAGGACCCCCCCTCTCCCTCGCTCCCGACCCCCAGCCACCCCTCCTCTCGACACCCCCCCTCACCGCCCCTCCCTCCTGTCCTTGCGGCCGTAGCCGCCAGGACCCCCCTCCCTCCCCTCCCTCCCTCCCTCCCCTCTCTCTCTCCCTCCCTCCCGCCTCCCTCCCCTCCCTCCCGTCCTGGCGGCCGCGGTCGCCAGGACCCCCACCCCTCCCTCCTCTCCCTCCCCTCTCTCTCTCCCTCCCTCCTGCCTCCCTCCCCTCCCTCCCATCCTAGCAGCCGCCAGGACCCCCCCTCCCTCCCCTCCCCTCTCTCTCTCCCTCCCTCCCGCCTCCCTCCACTCCCTCTCGTCCTAGCGGCCGCGGCTGCCAGGACCCCCCTCTCCCTCCCCTCCCCTCTCTCTCTCCCTCCCTCCCGCCTCCCTCCCCTCCCTCCCATCCTGGCGGCCACGGCCGCTAGGACCCCCCCTCCATGCCCTCCCTCCCCTCTCTCTCTCCCTCCCTCCTGCCTCCCTCCCCTCCCTCCCGTCTTGGCAGCCGCCAGGACCCCGCCCCCCCTCCCTCCCCTCCCCTCTCTCTCTCTCTCCCTCCCTCCTGCCTCCCTCCCCTCCCTCCCATCCTAGTGGTCGCGGCCGCCAGGACTCCCCCCCACCCCTCCCTCCCCTCTCAATCTCCCTCCCTCCTACCTCCCTCCCCTCCCTCCCATCCTGGCGGTCGTGGCCGCCCAGACCCCCCCTCCATCCCCTCCTTCCCTCCCGCCTCCCTCCCCTCCCTCCCTCCTGCCTCCCTCCCCTCCCTCTCGTCTTGGTGGCCGTGGCCGCCAGGACCCCCCCCTCCATCCCCTCCCCGCGGCCGCCAGGACCCCCCCTCCCTCCCCTCCCTCCCTCCCTCCTCCCTCCCCCCTCCCCTCCCTCCCTCCCGCCTCCCTCTCATCCTGGTGGCCATGGCCGCTAGGACCCTCCGCCCCCCCTCTCGACCCCACCCCCCTCTCGCCGCCACCCCTCCCTCCTCTCGACCCAACTGCCCCCCCTCTCCTCTCGATGCCGCCCCCCTCTCGACGCCGCCCCCCTCCCTCCAATCCCCCTTCCTCCCTCCCTCTTCCTCCCTCCTCCTACCTCCCTTCCTCTCTCCCCCTACCTCCGCTCCTCCCTCCCTCTCTCCCTCTTCCTTCCTTCCCTCTTCCGTCGCTCCTCCCTCCCTCCTTGGCTCCTCCCTCTCATCCCCCTCCACTTCCCTCTTCCTCCTGGAGGCCGCGGCCTCCAAGGCTTCTCTCTTTCTCTCTAAACTTTCTCTCTCTCTCTCTAGTTCCTCTCTCTCTTTCTTTCTTTCTCTCTCTTCAAATTTTTTTAAAAAAAATCTAGATAAAGAATTAATCAAAAAAATTTACAAGTACTTGGAAAAAGTTTGTAAGTTTGCTCTTTCTTGCTTTCTTGCTCTTCCTTTCTTACTTTCTTGCTCGTCCTTGCTTTCTTGCTTTCTTGCTTCAATGAATGAAATGAGGGGAGAATGAATGAAGAAGGAAGACTATATATAAGAAAAATTAGGTTTTCCTCCTCCTCTCCTATTGGCTTTCCATTCCTCCCCTCTCTCCTATTGGCTTTTCATTTCTCCCCTCTCCCATTGGCTCCCATTACTCCCCCTCTCCCATTGGACCCCCATCCCTCATCCCAATCTTCCATTGGCCCTCCCCCCATCCATTTCTTCTTCCTCCCCCATTGCCACCACTCCCATCCCACATTTCCACCACGTTCCCATACTCCTTCCATTTCCCAAAATCCCATATTTCCCCATCTCACCCTCCTCTTTTTCATCCCCTATTAACTCCCCTCACTCATTTCACTCCCTTATTATCCTTCTCCCCTATTACCTCCCCCTCTCCCATTCCATTCTTCCCTCCCCACTCTCACTTCCACTTCCCATTACTCACTTGCCATTTGAAAACTATTAATATATTATTATACTATTTTTTATACTTATTATCATACACCCCTATTACTTCCCTCTCCCATTCCACTCCTCCCTCCTCACTCCCACTTCCACTTCCCATTACTCACTTGCTATACACATTTGCAAACTATTAATATATTATTATATGATTTTTTATACTATTTGCAAACTTACATGTGGGCAAAATCACAGGTGTCAAAGCGATCCTATTGTGGTCATACAACAATTGTGCTTTTATTCAAGGGCATATTTACAAGGGCGTATTTATCCTCATCAACAAGCTCATTTCAGCTTTTATTTTGACACAATACTCAAGGTATGAAGTGCATAATTTGTGCACTAGGTGTTTACTTTGTTGTATCAAAATTGTTTGCCACACACACACACATATACACATACCAAGAATTTTCTAATATTATCGCATCTACATTTCTCCGATGGGCACAAAACTTTGTACACGCCTCAACCTAGGTCGTATTGACTTGCATACAAAGTGGTGCACCCATCCCATGAGTACTTGTTCGGATAACACACCTCCAAACGTATTTTATGACGATTGTGCATAACACTAGGAACAAAATGGTGTATAATGTGCGATCGACTATGCAAAGCATATCTAATGGACACAAGACTTTGCACGTTCCTTAACCTAGGCAGTATTGACTTGTGTGCAAAGTGGCATCCCCATCCAATAAGTACTTGTTTGAAAAATACACCTAGGATTGTGTTTTTTGACGGTTGTACATGACACCAAGGCAAAAACAGTATTTAATACTCAATCTACCATGTAAAGCATATCTGATGGGCACAATACTTTGCACGTGCCTCAAAAGTGGTGGTATGCTGTTCCATGCAAAGTGGAATGCCCATTCAATAAGTACTTGGTATGATAATACACCTAAGAGCGTGTTCTTTGACGGATGTGCATAACACTAGGGGGAAAACGGTGTATAATGTGTGATCCCCCATGCAAAGCATAACCGATAGACACAATACTGTGCACGCACATCAACCTAGTTGAAATTGACTTTCTTGCAAAGTGGGTCCCCCATCTGACGAGTACTTTTTAGAATATCACACCTAGGACCATGTTTTTTATTAGTTGTTGTCCATGACACTAAGGCAAAAATGTTGTTTTATGCCTAATCGACAATGCAATGCATATCCGATCATCACAATACTTTGCACACATCTCAATCTAGGTATTATTGACTTACACACAAAGTGGCATGCCCATTTCATAATTACATAGTCGAATAACACATCTAGGACCGCGTTTTTTGACGGTTATGCATGACACTAAGGCCAAAACAGTGTTTAATGCTTGTTTGACAATGCAAAGCATATCCAATGGGCACAATACTTTGCATGAGTCTCAACAATTGTGGTATTGCATTGCATGCAAAGTGGTACACCCATCTGATAACCAGTTGGTCGGATAACACACCTAAAAGCGTGTTTTTTTATGGTTGTGCATGACATTGAGGCACAAACGGAGTTTAATACATGATATACCATGCAAAGTACATCCGATGGGCACAATACTTTGTGCCCACCTCAACCTAGGTGTTATTCAGTTTCATGAAAAGTGGCATGTCGGTTAGATAAGTACTTGATCCGATAACACACCTAGGATCGTGTTTTTTTACAAATGTGCTTGACACTAAGGCAAAAACGGTGTTTTATGCTTGATCGACAATGCAAAGCATATACGATGGGCACAATACTTTGCACACACCTTCAACTAGGTGGAATTGACTTACATGCAAAGTGGCACGCCCATCCCATGAGTGCTTGATCGGATAACATACCTAGCAGTGTGTTTTTTTACAGATGTGCATGACATTAGAGCAAAAATAGTATTTAATGCTCGATTGACCATGCAAAGGATATCCGATGGACACAACACTTTTCCTACATTGCAACCTAGGTGGTATTGAAATGTTCTCAAAGAGGCACACCCATCCGATAAGTACTTGGTCAGATAACACACCTAAGTGCGTGTTTTTTTGCGGATGTGCATATCACTAGGGAAAAAACGGTGTATAATGCATGATCGACCATGCAAAGCATATCCGATGATGACAATACTTTGCACGCACCTCAACTTAGTTCAAACGGACTTGCATGCAAAGTGGAGCCCCCATCCGATAAGCACTTGTTTGATTGACACACATGGTTGTGCATGACACTAAGGCAAAAACGGTGTTTTATGCTTGATCGACAATGCAAAGCATATCCTATGGGCACAATACTTTTCACACACCTTCAACTAGGTGTAATTGACTTACATGCAAAGTGGCACTCCCATCCGATAAGTGCTTGATCGGATAACATACCTAGCAGCGTGTTTTTTTACGGATGTGCATGACACTAGAGCAAAAATAGTATTTAATGCTCGATCGACCATGCAAAGGATATCTGATAAGCACAACACTTTTCCTATGCCTCAACCTAGGTGGTATTGAAATGTTCTCAAAGAGGCACACCCATCCGATAAGTACTTGGTCAGATAACACACCTAAGGGCATGTTTTTTCGCAGATGTGCATATCACTAGGGGAAAAATGGTGTATAATGCGTGATCGACCATGCAAAGAATATCCGATGGTGACAATACTTTTCATGCACCTCAAGTAGTTGAAACGGACTTGCGTGCAAAGTGGAGCCCCCATCCGATAAGTACTTGTTTGAATAACACACCTAGGCCATGTTTTTATATGGTTGTGCATGACACTAAGGCAAAAACGGTGTTTTATGCTTGATCGACAATGCAAAGCATATCCGATGGGCACAATACTTTGCACACACCTTCAACTAGGTGAAATTTACTTACATGCAAAGTGGCATTCCCATCGCATAAGTACTTGATCGGATAACACACCTAGCAGCGCGTTTTTTTACGGATGTGCATGACACTAAGGCAAAAATGGTATTTAATGCTCGATCGACCATGCAAAGCATATCCGATGGGCACAACACTTTTCCTATGCCTTAACCTAGGTCTTATTGAAATGTTCTCAAAGAGGCACACCCATCCGATAAGTACTTGGTCAGATAACATACCTAAGGGCGTGTTTTTTTATGGATGTGCATATCACTACAGGAAAAACATTGTACAATGCCTAAACAACCATGCAAAGCATATCCGATGGTGACAATACTTTGCACGCATCTCAACCTAGTTGAAATGGACTTGCGTGCAAACTGGAGCCCCCATCCGATAAGTACTCGTTTGATTAACACACCTAGGACCGTGTTTTTTCATGGTTGTGCATGGCACTAAAGCAAAAATGGAGTTTTATGCTTGATCGACAATGCAAAGCATATCCGATAGGCACAATACTTTGCACACACCTTCAACTAGGTGGAATTGACTTACATGCAAAGTGGCACGCCCATCCCATAAGTGCTTGATCGGATAACATACCTAGCAGCGTGTTTTTTTACAAATGTGCATGATACTAGAGCAAAAATAGTATTTAATGCTCGATCGACCATGCAAAGGATATCCGATGGGCACAATACTTTTCCTACACCTCAACCTAGGTGGTATTGAAATGTTCTCAAAGAGGCACACCCATCCGATAAGTACTTGGTCAGATAACACACCTAAGGGCGTGTTTTTTTACTGATGTGCATATCACTAGGGGAAAAACAATGTATAGTGCGTGATCGGCCATGCAGAGCATATCTGATGGTCACAATACTTTGCACGCACCTCAACCTAGTTGAAAGATACTTGCGTGCAAAGTGGAGCCCCCATCTGATAAGTACTTGTTTGAATAACACACCTAGGACCGTGTTTTTTTATGGTTGTGCATTACACTAAGGCAAAAATGGTGTATTATGCTTGATCCACAATGCAAAGCATATCCGATGGGCACAATACTTTTCACACACCTTCAACTAGGTGGAATTGAATTACATGCAAAGTGGCATTCCCATCGCATAAGTACTTGATCGGATAACACACCTAGGAGCGTGTTTTTTTACGGATGTGCATGACACTAAGGCAAAAATGGTATTTAATGCTCAATCGACCATGCAAAGCATATCCAATGGGCACAATACTTTTCCTACACCTTAACCTAGGTGGTATTGAAATGTTCTCAAAGCAGCACACCCATCAGATAAGTACTTGGTCAGATAACATATCTAAGGGTGTGTTTTTTTGCGGATGTGCATCTCACTACCGAAAAAACGTTGTATAATGTCTAATCGACCATGCAGAGCATATCTGATGGTGACAATCCTTTGCACACATCTCAACCTAGTTGAAACAGACTTGTGTGCAAAGTGGAGCCCCCATCCGATAAGTACTTCTTTGATTAACACACCTAGGACCGTGTTTTTTCATGGTTGTGCATGACACTAAGGCAAAAATGGTGTTTTATGCTTGATCGACAATGCAAAGGATATCCGATGGACACAATACTATTCACACACCTTTAACTAGGTGGAATTAACTTACATGCAAAGTGGCACTCCCATCCCATAAGTGCTTGATCGGATAACATACCTAGCAGCGTGTTTTTTTTATGGATGTGCATGACACCAGAGCAAAAATAGTATTTAATGCTCCATCGACCATGCAAAGGATATCCGATGGGCACAACACTTTTCCTAGACCTCGAACTAGGTGGTATTGAAATGTTCTCAAAGAGGCACACCCATTCGATAAGTACTTGGTTAGATAACACACCTAAGGGCATGTTTTTTTGCGGATGTGCATATCACTAGGAAAAAAACAGTGTATAATGTGTCATCGACCATGCAAAGCATATCCGATGGTGACAATACTTTTCACGCACCTCAATGTAGTTGAAACGGACTTGGGTGCAAAGTGGAGCCCCAATCCGATAAGTACTTGTTTGAATAACACACCTAGGGCCATGTTTTTATATGGTTGTGCATGACACTAAGGCAAAAACAGTGTTTTATGCTTGATCGACAATGCAAAGCATATCCAATGGGCACAATACTTTGCACACACCTTCAACTAGGTGGAATTAACTTACATGCAAAGTGGCATTCCCATCACATAAGTACTTGATTGGATAACACACCTAGCAGCGTGTTTTTTTATGGATGTGCATGACACTAAGGCAAAAATGGTATATTTAATGCTCGATCGACCATGCAAAGCATATCCGATGGGCACAATACTTTTCCTACACCTTAACCTAGGTGGTATTAAAATTTTCTCAAAGAGTCACACCCATCCGATAAGTACTTGGTCAGATAATATACCTAAGGGCGTGTTTTTTTGCGAATGTGCATATCATTATGGGAAACACGTTGTATAATGCATAATCGACCATGCAGAGCATATCCGATGGTGACAATACTTTGCATGCATCTCAACCTAGTTGAAACGGACTTGCGTGCAAACTGGGGCCCCCATCCAATAAGTACTTGTTTGATTAACACACCTAGGACCGTGTTTTTTCATGGTTGTGCATGACACTAAGGCAAAAACGGTGTTTTATGCTTGATCGACAATGCAAAGCATATCCGATGGGCACAATACTTTGCACACACCTTCAACTAGGTGGAATTGACTTACATGCAAAGTGGCACGCCCATCCCATAAGTGCTTGATCGGATAACATACCTAGTAGTGTGTTTTTTACGGATGTACATGACAGTAGAGCAAAAATAGTATTTAATGCTCGATCGACCATGCAAAGGATATCCAACGGATAACACACCTAAGGACATGTTTTTTTACGGATGTGCATATCACTAGGGAAAAAACGGTGTATAATGCGTGATCGGCCATGCAAAGCATATCCAAAAGTGACAATACTTTTCACGCACCTCAACCTAGTTGAACTGAACTTTTTTTACGGATGGGCAAAAATAGTAAAAATGCTCCATCAAAAATAGTCCTTAATGCTTGATCGACCATGCAAAGGATATCCAATGGGCACAACACTTTTCCTACACTGCAACCTAGGTGGTATTGAAATGTTCTCAAAGAGGCACACCTATCTGATAATCACTTAGTCAGATAACACACCTAAGGGCGTGTTTTTTTGCGGATGTGCATATCACTACCGAAAAAACGTTGTATAATGCGTAATCGACCATGCAGAGCATATCCGATGGTGACAATACTTTGCACGCATCTCAACCTAGTTGAAACAGACTTGCGTGCAAGTTTGAGCCCCCATCCAATAAGTACTTGTTTGATTAACACACCTAGGACCATGTTTTTTTATGGTTGTGCATGACACTAAGGCAAAAACGGTGTTTTATGCTTGATCGACAATGCAAAGCATATCCGATGGGCACAATACTTTGCACACACCTTCAACTAGGTGGAATTGACTTACATGCAAAGTGGCACGCCCATCCCATAAGTGCTTGATCAGATAACATACCTAGCAGTGTGTTTTTTTCGGATGTGCATGACGCTAGAGCAAAAATAGTATTTAATGCTCGATCGACCATGCAAAGGATATCCGATGGGCACAACACTTTTCCTACGCCTCAACCTAGGTGGTATTGAAATTTTCTAAAAGAGGCACACCCATCCGATAAGTACTTGGTCAGATAACACACCTAAGGGCTTGTTTTTTTGCGGATGTGCATTTGATTAGGGAAAAAACAGTGTATAATGCGTGATCGGCCATGCAAAGCATATCTGATCGTGAAAATACTTTGCACGCACCTCAAATTTAGTTAAAAAGGACTTGCATTTAAAGTGGAGCCCCCATCCGATAAGTACTTGTTTGATTAACACACCTAGGACCGTGTTTTTTCATGGTTATGCATGACACTAAGGCAAAAACGGTGTTTTATGCTTGATCGACAATGCAAAGCATATCCGATGGGCACAATACTTTGCACACACCTTCAACTAAGTGGAATTGACTTACATGCAAAGTGGCACGCCCATCCCATAAGTGCTTGATCGGATAACATACCTAGCAGCGTGTTTTTTTACGGATGTGCATGACACTAGAGCAAAAATAGTATTTAATGCTCGATCGACCATGCAAAGGATATCCGATGGGCACAACACTTTTCCTACGCCTCAACCTAGTTGTTATTGAAATGTTCTCAAAGAGGCACACCCATCCGATAAGTACTTGGTCAGATAACACACCTAAGGGCGTGTTTTTTTACCGATGTGCATATCACTAGGGAAAAAACGGTGTATAATGCGTGATCGGCCATGCAAATCATATCCGATGGTTACAATACTTTGTACACACCTCAACCTAGTTGAAACAGACTTGCGTGCAAAGTGGAGCCCCCATCCGATAAGTACTTGTTTGAATAACACACCTAGGACCGTGTTTTTTAATGGTTGTGCATGACACTAAGGCAAAAACGGTGTTTTATGCTTGATCCACAATGCAAAGCATATCCGATGGGCACAATACTTTGCACACACCTTCAACTTTGTGGACTTGACTTACATGCAAAGTGGCATTCCCATCACATAAGTACTTGATCGGATAACACACCTAGCAGCGTGTTTTTTTACGGATGTGCATGACACTAAGGCAAAAATGGTATTTAATGCTCAATCGACCATGCAAAGCATATCTGATGGGCACAATACTTTTCCTATGCCTTAACCTAGGTGGTATTGAAATTTTATCAAAGAGTCACACCCATCCGATAAGTACTTAGTCAGATAACATACCTAAGGGTGTGTTTTTTTACGGATGTGCATATCACTACGGGAAGAACGTTGTATAATGTATAATCGACCATGCAGAGCATATCTGATGGTGACAATACTTTCCATGCATCTCAACCTAGTTGAAACGGACTTGCATGCAAAGTGGAGCCCCCATCCGATAAGTACTTGTTTGATTAACACACTTAGGACCGTGTTTTTTCATGGTTGTGCATGACACTAAGCCAAAAATGGTGTTTTATGCTTGATCGACAATGCAAAGCATATCCGATGGGCACAATACTTTGCACACACCTTCAACTCGGTGGAATTGACTTACATGCAAAGTGGCACACCCATCCCATAAGTGCCTGATCGGATAACATACCTAGCAGCGTGTTTTTTTACGGATGTGCATGACACTAGAGCAAAAATAGTATTTAATGCTCGATCGACCATGCAAAGGATATCTGATGGGCACAACAATTTTCCTACACCTCAACCTAGGTGGTATTGAAATTTTCTCAAAGAGGCACACCCATCCGATAAGTACTTGGTCAGATAACACACCTAAGGGCATGTTTTTTTTGGATGTGCATATCACCACGGGAAAAACGATGTATAATGCGTGATCGGCCATGCAAAGCATATCCGATGGTCACAATACTTTGTACACACCTCAATCTAGTTGAGAGATACTTGCGTGCAAAGTGGAGCCGCCATCTGATAAGTACTTATTTAAATAACACACCTAGGACCGTGTTTTTATATGGTTGTGCATGACACTAAGGCAAAAACGGTGTTTTATGCTTGATCGACAATGCAAAGCATATCCGATGGGCACAATATTTTGTACACACCTTCAACTATTTGAAATTGACTTACATGCAAGGTGGCATTCCCATTGCATAAGTACTTGATCGAATAACATACCTAGCAGCGTGTTTTTTTACGGATGTGCATGACACTAAGGCAAAAATGGTATTTAATGCTCGATCGACCATGCAAAGCATATCCGATGGTGACAATACTTTGCATGCATCTCAACCTAGTTGAAACGGACTTGCGTGCAAAGTTTAACCCCCATCGGATAAGTACTTGTTTGAATAACACACCTAGGACCGTGTTCTTTTATGATTGTGCATGACACTAAGGCAAAAACGGTGTTTTATGCTTGATCGACAATGCAAAGCATATCCGATGGGCACAATACCTTGCACACACCTTCAACTAGGTGGAATTGACTTACATGCAAAGTGGCATTCCCATCGCATAAGTACTTGATCGGATAACACACCTAGCAGCATGTTTTTTTACGGATGTGCATGACACGAAGGCAAAAATGGTATTTAATGCTCGATCGACCATGCAAAGCACCTTCAACTAGGTGGAATTGACTTACATGCAAAGTGGCGCACATCCCATAAGTACTTGATCGGATAACATACCTAGCATCGTGTTTTTTTATAGATGTTCATGACACTAGAGCAAAAATAATATTTAATGCTCGATCGACCATGCAAAGGATAACTTGGCGTGTTCATCTGATGAGTACTTGATTAGATAACTTCTCCCACCAATAAATTAAGTACTAATTGAAAATTATAATAAATGAGTAGATTATTAAAAAAAGACTAATATTTATGTAATTGTTGCTACTGCAGCTTGCTTGCACTTGCTTGCAAAGGACTCTCACAAAGGAGATGGCTATAGATTTTGTTCCAGGGATGGATGTGATTTTATGTAGCGAAAGAGAATTAGTTGCATTTGCTACAATCCATGATAGTGATCCCAATTCAGTTTGCCACTTTTGAAGACTTGGCGAAGATAAGGTGGCAGTTACTGTATCAAAGATCCTTAGCGCACATGTTGAGCTAAAGTATAAATGTGGAGATATGGAAACACTTGGAAATGTTATGCCTACAATACATCCAACAAATCATTTATAGCATGGGACAAAGATGAGACTTATGCAACAGACATTATCAAGAATACAAAGTGCACCACCTTGGATTTTACTATAGGGGACATTTTACAAATGAGATCATTTGCAAATAAGACTGTAGCAAAAGGTGAAGTATTGGGATTTGAACAAGTGGAGCAATGGTCATTTGCACAGATGAGGATTCTAAAAGTCACTAATGATGGTATGGTTGATAACATAACATCCTTATGTGATCCCTACTATGAGGTAGGTAAGAATATGAGATGGAGCATGCAATTTTTAAACATGAGAAAGAGGCACGTGGTTTTCAATGATAAAGACAAGGTATACTACAATATCAAAGGACCTAAAAAGCGTGCCCATGTGCCAGGCTCTATCACTTCAAATGTGGATGATTTCAATGTACTCAATTATAGAAGTGACATCTTATCTAGAGTGGATGAGTTCATTGGTTCCAAGAAACAAAATGATTTTAGAAGCGAAGCCTTATCTGGGGTGGATGAATTCTTGCACAGTGAGAAGGGCAAAGGTTTCAATAGCGACGTCTTGTCAAGTGTGGATGAGTTCATGCATATTAACAAACCTGGTGTCAATCAAGCTTGTGGATTTGTGAAAGCCATGCAAGATGTCCCAATGAGTGATGTTCTTTCAGGAGTGGAAGAGTTTCAAGGTTCTCAATACTCTCGTAGAATATTGAATTCATTGAATGGTCCTAAGAGTATGTTAAAAACGAGGATGAGATCAACAGAGGATTATTCAATATTTAACTTTGATTGTGATATGGCCAAGGATGCAACGACCAATCATGGATGCTTGGTTACAAACAAATGTGAGGAGAAGAAATGCATAAATACAGATAACAACATGCACGAGGAATGGAAACGGTCATACATATGCATGAAGAGAAAGCGAATCCAGGCAAATCCACAAAAGCAACCAAAGAGGAAGAGACTAATGAAGGAGGAGAACATGTTAAATGCATTGGGATATCTATGTTGCAAGCAAAGATGTATGCGCTTCATTGATCTTGCAGACATCAGGGAATGTAGAGGACACGTGTGGCAAAGAAGAGGAAGCGAAAGAAATGAATACCTTCTCACAAGTCTCTCTTGCTTTCTTCAGAATGGCAATAAAAGGCTAAGTTCAAGACAAAAGGTAAAACCTCTCGTAAGTGGAAAAAAGATTTGCAATAAGGCATATCGCAATATTGCTGGATTATCCCATGGTACATATTGGGATTTAGTCACCAAGACAAAGGGCGGCAACAAATTTAGCATTCACGGTAATAGAGTAAGGTCCAAATCAAGAATCTCAACTGTCAGGGCAGCAGCAATTTTGCAAGACTTCATACATGAAAATGCTTTACCTCAATCCCATATATCTACCAAACTCCCTAACAGTGATGCGATCACTGAAATACACCTTCCAATGGGCTTGACAAAGCTCGAAGTATTTGACTCTATTGCAGAAAAGCAAAGGCAAAGAGGGGATGCCGTAGCTTCTTCTCATACTTTGTATACTCTTTGGAAGAAGAACTTTGGATATGTTAAAATCCCAAGGAGGCAAAAAATGTCAAAGTGCAATGTCTGTGATGATTTAAAGCAAGCGATTGAGAGTGCAACATGTCCAAATCAAAGGGAATTATACAAAAAAAACTGAAAATCTCATCATAACCTTATTCGACATTCCAGATAAAAATATGCATTTTGGAAGGAGCAAGCTGTTTCGCATCCCGATGACTACATGTGCCTTATTGTAGATGGCATGGATCAGAATACCACAACATTGTCTCGTTTTGTTGCCACTCCACCTAAATTACAAGGAAAGCACTTTGTAAAGACACATCTATGTGGAGTGTTAGTGCATGGAATTAAGTTCTTTGCAGATATATGGATTGATTCCTTGCATCTACTATGGGGGTTAAAGGTCACTGTGCCTTTACCCCGGTTATGTACAATACTCAAACACATATATAAATGAATGAAAAAGAAGATTAGGGCGGTTCTGCACCCACCAAAACTTGTGTGGCTCTCTGTCTCTCTCTCTCTCCTTCTTTTGTTCTTGCTTCCGTTGAGAGCACTCTCAACTAGTATCAGAGCCCGGGTGATCTAGCTGAGCGTGCGTGAATGCTTGAAGCTCAACAGCTCTGTGGGAGGAAGAAGAAGCTCTGTGGGAAGCTTTGTGGGTGACTTTACTTGCATCTGAGTGTGCAGAGACCTTGGAGGAACCTTTGGAAAAGTCACTTTGGTTTTGCAAAGTGGTTTTGAGAGCCTTTTTAGAGTTTTCCAAAAAAAAAAAAAGTCATTTTTTGAGTTTTTCCTTGTTCCGTTCGATGACAAAGACTCCGTATTGACTTGTAGAGGAAACTATTGCTTGCTTTTGGTGTCCACTTCACTTCAGGAGCTTGGAAACACCTTTATTCTTGAATCTAAGATCATTTCATTGGATTTTTGACTCACTGTGTCAGTTTCTGCGTTTTTTGCCTGGGCGTTGGAACTCAAGTTTGGAGCAACCATTTGCAGATCTGTTACTTCCGGTGGACTCAAGAGGTCCTAAAACTTCTATGTTGCTCATCATTCGCACTCCGGTAAAGTTTACAAACAGCTCTGTTTTCAAAAACGTTTTTCAGTCCGTGTGTTGGACCCAGTGATTGAGACCACGGTTTCCAAAACCGTCTATCCCATCACGTTCCGGACGCCCAAAAACCCCTACTTGTCAGTTCTTGCGCAATTCGGTGGAGGATTTTCAGAGTTATAGATCTCTGTGTATTCGATTTCGTCTCTCTATTATGCATTTTTCATTCTAAGGTTTTGAAACCTTAGATTTATGCCACATGGCAGTGGATAAGTGTTGACTCCCATTTCTCACTCATCGGTTGGGATTTTGGAGTTCTGGCAGAGGAGAGATATTTGCAAATTTTCTTACTGATTCCGATTATGCAATGGCGCCCATGTTTTGAGGCATCTCAGGTTCTATTTTAAGTAGCGGTCATTACCGTGGGACTATGATTTCTTGAGCATACCGATCACTCTGGTTGTAGTTTGAGCAATGTGCGCTCATTCGTGGTGTGCATTGGGTTGCAATGGATGATTTATAGGCCATTTGGATGCATTGCAGTCCTTATTAGATGCGCTGATAGGCCCAAATTGCCTTGTGGGATGCTATTTTTATGGACGCTTTGCACATGGATGCTATTTTATGCTGAGGGACAGCTTTGACACAGGTGATGCACTGATAGTGCTATGCTCTCTTGGATGAGATATTATTGATGCATATGCCAGTGGATGGTGTTTATGCTTGAGTCATTTAGCACTTATTGACATTTTCTTTTGGGCCAGATTTGCTCATATCAATGCATAGTATATGCACATGAGTCAGATGCATCTTTTGATGCTTTGAGCTTTGAGTTTTGGTGATATTTCACTCTATTGTGGCATACACATTTGGGTGCACCTGGTATTTGGTGTGATTCTCTCTTGCAGGCACTAGCATTTGGGATTTTGTTTCATTTGCATCATGGCATCCTCTTCCATGTCTGAAAAGGAGTTTTTCAACATTAAAAAGTTTGATGGGACAAACTTTTCTTTGTGGAAAGAACAAATAAGGGATGTGCTTATTCAAAAGAAGCAGATTAAACCCTTGGCAAAGATTGAAGCTAAGCCTGCAAATATGTATGAGGATGATTGGAATGAGTTGGATGCATTAGCAAAGTCTACTATTAGACTTCATCTTGCAGAGTCAGTTTATTTCATAGTAGTAAATGAGCAAACTACGAAAGATTTGTGGAAGAAACTGTGTGCCACTTATGAGAAGGAAACTACCTCTAATAAAGTTTAGCTCATGAAGAGGTTGTTTGAGCTGCAGATGAAGGAAGGGGTCTCCATTGCTTCTCACTTGAATGAATTCAATATTATTTTCAGCCAGCTTAAGGCTCAGAAGATGAATTTTGATGCAGAGACTAAGGCAATATTTCTCTTATGTTCATTGCCATCCTCATGGGATACCTTCCGTACAGCTGTCAGTAACTCTGCACCTAGTGGAGTACTGAAATTTGATGATGTTGTGGGTAGCTTGTTGGCCGAGGAGATTAGACGGAAGTCTATGGATGGCAACAAGCAAGATGCAGCCTTAAATGTGCAAAGGGGCAGATCACAGTTCAGGGGGAAGTCCCAAGAAAGAGGGAAGTCTCGTAGCAAATCCAGGGCACGGAACATTGAGTGTTACCACTGTGGCAAGAAGGGCCATATGAAAAAGGATTGCTACAAGCTAAAAAGAGAGCAAAAGGATAAGAAAAAGAATGCAAATTGGGGTGCAAATCAAAAGGAAGAGAGTCCAAGGGAGGACAAAGGAAAAGTTAAGATCGAGGAGATCAATGCAGTCACACATGATAGTGGCAATGACGTTCTCTTCATGTCTAGTTTATCTGCAGAGTTGCTTACCACTTCAGATGATGCATATTTCCAGGATTGGATTTTGGATTCTGGTGCTTCATTCCATGTTACTCCCCATAGGGAATGGTTCTCCACTTATGATAGTGGAAAGACAGGTTGTGTGCATCTTGGAAATGACTATGCATGTGACATAGTGGGAGCAGGTGACATAAAGTTTTCTTTTGCAAATGGGTCTGCATTTGTTTTGAAACATGTGAGACATGTGCCTAAGCTGACCAAGAGTCTTATTTCAGTGGGTCAGCTAGATGATGCTGGTTTTCACACCACTTTTGGCTTTCAGAGTTGGAAAATTCAGAAGGGCTCTATGCTTTTGGCCAGGGGTGCCAAGTGTGGGACTTTGTATCCCTTACATGTATCAGGGGTATTTGATCATGTGGTTGCAATAACCGAGCAGCCAAGCACTTCTTTGTGGCATTGCAGGTTGGGGCACATGAGCCAGAATGGAATGAAACTCTTATGCTATTTGGGTTATGTACCGCATTTGAGTTTCTCTGATTTTGAACTTTGTGAGCATTGTCTCTATGGAAAGCAGACTAAATCAGCCCATAAAAGAAGGGGAAAGAAAGAGTTTGAAATGCTTGATTTGGTGCATTTAGACGTATGTGGTCCCATGCCTACACGATCATTAGGCAGGGCTGAATACTATGTGACATTCATTGATGATGCAACTAGGAAAGTGTGGGCTTATGCTATAGCTCGGAAGAGTGATGTGTTCAAGGTATTTCAGAAATGGCTGGCCTTGGTTGAGAATCAGTCAGGTAGAACGCTTAAATGCCTACGGACTGACAATGGTGGAGAGTATCTCTCTCATGACTTTCAGCATTTCTGTGATACACATGGGATTAAGAGGGAGCTCACATCCCCTCGTACTCCAGAGCAAAATCCAGTTGCAGAAAAGATGAATCATACCATTCAAGAAAGGTTGCAATGCATGCTTTCCAATGCAAGTCTTTCTGGTGGTTTTTGGGCTGAGGCAATGTGATCAATATATCACCTAGTAAGAGTTTGGATGGTGGTATTCCTGAAGAGGCATGGAGTGGCAAGAAGCCCTCTTACTCTCATTTGTGTATATTTGGGTGTGAGGCATATGCACATGTGCCAAAAGAGCTTCGAAAGAAGCTAGATCCTAAGTCTAAGAAATGCATCTTTCTGGGTTATGGTGAAAGTGGAGAGATGGGCTATCGTCTCTGGGATCCAGAAGCAAAGAAGATCATACACAGCCATGATGTAGTCTTCAATGAGAAGAAGATGCATAAGACACCCATGAGGGATGTGAAAATGAGGAGAATCACTTTCCAGGATGTGAATCCACCTGCATATGTTGATAGACAGCAAGCTGTCCATGCACCAAATGTGCAAGAAATGGTGCCACCAAGTACTCCCACAAGTATACAATCAAGGGTAGATGACGAATCATCTATTGGTGGAAATAATGAGCCAAATGTGGCTGATATGCAAATGGGATAGCAAGCTGAAATGCCCTTGAGAAGATCATCTAGAGTGTCTAGGCCGCCTGATAAGTTTGTTCCAAGGGTAGACTATGTGATGCTTACTGATTGCGGGGAGCCTTCTTGCTACAGAGAGGCTATGATGCGTGAAGATCAACGCAAGTGGGAGTATGCTATGCAATCAGAGATGAGTTTACTTATGAAGAATAAGACTTGGGACTTGGTTTCTTTGCCACATGGAAAGAAAGCATTGCCATGTAAATGGGTCTACAAAATGAAGGTCACAGGTGATGACGTGCCTAGGTACAAGGCCCGTTTGGTTGCTAAAGGATTCAAGCAAGAGAAGGGTGTGGACTTTGATGAGATATTCTCTCCAGTTGTGAAGATGACCACACTTAGATGCATGCTTGGACTAGTGGCATTAGAGGATATGGAGCTTATGCAAATGGATGTCAAGACAGCTTTCTTGCATGGGGATTTGCATGAGGAAATTTACATGGTGCAACCGGAAGGCTTTGAAGAAAAGGGCAAAGAGAATTTAGTTTGCAAGCTAAAGAAGAGTCTCTATGGTCTTAAGCAAGCACCTAGAGAATGGTATCAGAAGTTTGATGCTTTCATTCGGTCCCAGGGTCTTAGAAGAAGTGAAATTGATCACTGCCTCTACACTAAAAGGGCTAAGGATAATAGCCTGATAATCTTGGCACTATATGTGGATGATATGCTACTGGCTAGCAAGAATACTTATGAGCTAGATGCATTAAAGGCCAAGTTGCATGAGGCCTTTGATATGAAGGATTTGGGACTTGCAAGTCATATTCTTGGTATGCGCATCACGCGTGATCGGAGTAGGAAACTCCTTTGGCTTTCACAAAAAGAGTATGTTACAAAAGTATTGCAGCGTTTCAATATGGAGGGGGGGAAGGCAGTGAGTACTCCATTGCCTCCATATGTGAGACTGAGTCATACAGATAGTCCCAAATCAGAAGAGGAGAGGGTCATGATGGCCAAGGTTCCTTATGCATCAGCAGTTGGGAGTCTTATGTATGCTATGATAGCTACTAGACCAGACATTGCATTTGCAGTGGGAGTTGTTAGCCGGTATATGGCTAATCCAGGAAAGAGGCATTGGGAGGCAGTTAAGTGCATCATGAGGTACATGAAGGGTACCAAGGAGATGTGCATCTACTTTGGTAAAGGAGACATGCGTGTACTTGGGTACACAGATTCAGACTATGCAGGGCATGTGGATAGTAGGAGATCCACTTCTGGTTATGTGTTCACCTTTGCAGGTGGTGCACTGTCGTGGATGTCTCGCGCACAGAAGTGTGTTGCTTTGTCTACCACAGAGGCTGAGTATGTTGCAGCCACAGAGGGTTGCAAGGAGGCTATATGGCTTGATCGGCTAGTGGGAGATTTGGGGATTCATACAGGTGTACTGACATTGCATAGTGATTCCATGAGTGCTATTCAGCTAGCACGGAATCCAGTCTTTCATGCAAAGACCAAACACATTGAGGTCAGGTACCATTTCATCAGGGAGGTACTTGAGGACAAGCGCATAGAGCTTGTCAAGGTTCATACAGATGATAACCCTGCAGATATGCTGACGAAGAGTCTACCTAGTCAGCGGTTTGAGTATTATCGTGTATTGATGGGCATTGGATAGTATGCTCACTGGTTGTTCTCCCTTAAAGGCACATTGTCCTTTAAGTGGGAGGTTGTGGGGGTTAAAGGTCACTGTGCCTTTACCCCGGTTATGTACAATACTCAAACACATATATAAATGAATGAAAAAGAAGATTAGGGTGGTTCTGCACCCACCAAAACTTGTGTGGCTCTCTGTCTCTCTCTCTCTCCTTCTTCTGTTCTTGCTTCCGTTGAGAGCACTCTCATCTACATGATAGCAATCAAGTTGTAACATCTATTATGAAGGCAATTTGCAATGTACATGCAAAAAAAGGTCGCCTACCACCAACTTTGAGAATACAAGCTGATAATTGCTGGCAAGAAAATAAGAATGTACTCATGTTTGCATTCTTTTTTGCCGAAAAAACAGTGCTAATTATATTACTTCGAGAACAAGATACAAAAAGTCAGCTTGTAGCTGATGGGCTGCGTACACAAATCAGACACAGCCCTAAAAGGTAACACAATAAATCACTCTCTCACGTCGGGATAAAGCGAGTGTGAATGAACAGCCATCGGGGTGGGGAGTAGCACCACCGAAGGCCCTGCGAGGTCTGCTCGAAGAAGAGGCCCTGAGTGTTCCAAGCCCGAAGGAAGCGTCTTTGCTTCTCTTGACCGGACCGGGAATCTCCCTGAATCTGGTCCCACTGGCCTCTGAGGGTATGAATAATCTCGCACCAAATATCAGTCATGACCTGGACAATCGATAAGGAGGTGCCACCGAGGATCTGCGCGCAACGCGAGGTCCAAATGTGCCACCCTGCTATGCTGCTGATAATCTCCCAGACTGGCTGCCTCTCCTGAACTCCTGTATCCGCCTCTGCTAGGTGCTGCGGGATACCCTCGAGCAGCCCCCAAGTACCCTGCGTGATAAGGAAAGTGGGGTCCTACTGGCATGTCTCGAAGAAGTGATGTAGACCAGGTGCGGTGCTGCACCAACAGAACGTGCCCCACGTGATCAAGCCTAGCTCTGGTGCTGCGCGAGTGAGAATCCCGAGAGTCCACCTCCACACTTCCTGGGCACGAGTGCAGCTCCACAGGCAGTGCTTTGGTGACTCCTCAACCACACGACAGATCTGACATCATCCGTCCTGGCCTATCTGTCTCAACCAGCTCCCCACCGGAAGACCTTTGTGGGCGAGAAGCCACAAGAAGTAGGAGATCTTCCGCGGCCGCCAGCTCTCCCACAAGGTCTTCCAAAAGGCCTGCAAAAAGAATCCGGAGATACCCTGTGCATACCAGCTAGGCCGCTGGGTGGGGAGGCGACGACTCTGCATCCTCCCAAGAACTCGCCTACCCAAAGTCGTGCTATAGGCGAAGAAGGAGGTCGGTCCCTGTCCTGTCACAACCTCTGGCCAGCTCCACTCTCCTGGGTCCCACTCAAGCTCTGACAAGGCCCGCCCCTCCCAGAGCCAAAGTCGCCAAAGCTGCAGCTGATCTTGCTCAATGCTAGGGTCGGTACGCCAGACCTTCCCTAAAAGGCCTACGATCCGAACCCTCTGCCATGGGAGTAGGGGGTCGATTAGTGCATCCTCTCTCCTGAGTCGTCCATCCCCCATAACCGCGAAGAAAGAAATAGAGGAGTCGACCATACGTCCTGCGACCACCAGTGGGATGCCGCGAGGGGTGAACTGTCCCAGCCAACGGTCGTCACCAGGCGTGAGGATCTGAGGCTCCGGTGGAACCAACCAAACAGCTGGGATCGCGCCGTCGATCTCCGTGCATCTCGCCTGGGCTCCACGAACACCTCCAGCGGCGTCTGCTAGATCAGTCGTCTCCAAATATCTGTACGTGTCCCTCCAAACTCGAAGGGACCGGGCTGGCCCCCTCATCCAACCATCCCACCTGATGTGTGATCTCTCCCCCAACTGAAGGCCCTCGGCATCTCTGACCTGATCGTTCCAGATGAGCGGCTGGCGATCAATCTCCTCCTGACAGCGGGGAGGGGACTGAATGAGGCTGAGGCGGAGCCGCCTCCAAACCATGAGGAGGCTACGAACGAGTGGGGAACGGGGCTGAGTAAGTGGGGCGGAAGTGAAGATCCACCTGAGGGACGGGAGCCACTCTCCACCTCGTCGCGGGACACAAGAACCGACTCCCTGCTGAAGTAGCATCTTCCACGTCTGCCCCCCCGAGGTCAAACCGCGGATGACTAACTTGCCTAGCAAGGCCTGACTCTGCAGCTCTGGATCGATGACTCCCAGGCCTCCCTCAGCCTGCGGAAGAATAACTGTCTGCCAAGCAACCCTGGCTCTGGTATCTCTGAGGCCATCCTCCCCGACCAAAGGAAGTTCCGAACCAGCCTCCTAAGCTGTGCCACACTGGATCTCGAGAAACACCAACAGGAAGCCACATACCAAGTTGTGGCAAGGAGGACTTGGTTGACTACCAAGGCACGACCTGCAAGGGAAAGCTTAGCAGTACTCCAGAAAGCCAACTTCCGTCGGATGGAATCTAGCACCGGGAGAAACTGCTGAGCTGGCGTGATGTCCAGGCCGACCTGAAAACCCAAGTATCTAGCTGTCTGTCCCCGCGGGATCCACCTGAAACCCAAAAACCTCGCCCACTGAGAACGCGCCCCGGGGTCTGTGAGGAAACCAACTGATTTGTTCCAGTTGATTTTCGCACCAGCAGCCGAACATAAGACCTCCAGGGCCAACCTCACCCTCTCCAACATCAACTCGTCGTCCTGGACATACAGGGCTGTGTCATCCGCGTACTCCGAGTCCAAGAGCTTCGTGTCCTCCCGGAGGGGGAGGCGAACACCCCTGATCCCTGTAGACCTCGCCCGAAGATAGTAAGTCATAGCCTCGGCGAAGAAGAGAAACAGGTAAGGGGCAAGGGGGCAGCCTTGACGCACTGATCTCTCCAAGCCAAAACGCTCTCCCAACCTGCCAATGATGACTCTGCTAGAGGCTGTCCTGTACAAAGCTGAAATGCCCTGAATCCAACCTGCTGGGAAACCTAGCCGCTCCAGAGTCCCCTCCAGAAAGGACCAGTCCACCCGATCGTAGGCCTTCTCAAAGTCGAGAAGTAGGATGGCTAGATGTGATCCGCTATGCTGAGCCCACTCTGCCGCCTCTGAAAAGGTGAAGACATTGTCCAGAATACTGCGATCCTGAACAAAGCCTGTCTGAGTGTCGTGAATGATGTCTAGAAGTAGAGGCCGGACTCTGGCGCTGATGATCTTGGCTAGGATTTTGTAGGCAGTGGTAAGGAGAGTGATCGGGCGCCACTGACGGATCTCCTGTCTATCTCCTCCCTTCGGGATGAGGCAAATCAGTCCCGAGGAGAGGCTCTCTGGCATATAACCGCTGCTGAAAATCCTCTGAAAAGCTGCTAAGAGGGGCTGATGGATCTGGTCCCAGAAGGAGGTGAAGAATGCCGGGATAGCCCATCCTCACCTGGGCATCTCTGTCCATCGATGGCCATCAAGGCCTCCAGCATCTCATCCGTGGTAAACGGTGCCAACAGCGTCGCCTGCATGCTAGGCTGGACCAAGGAAGGAGTGTGTCTCCACACCTCCTCGCGGGCACGATGAGTGCGAGGAGCAAGTGGCTCCTGCTGAAAAAGGGTCCTATAAAAGTCGGTGGCCAGTCCCAAGACCTCTCCCGGATCCGTGATAGTGTGTCCCGACGCTGTCCTGAGACTCCGAAGCTGATCACCTGCAGCTCTCTGGCCATGTGTCCTGAAGAACTCCCTGCACATCCGGTCACCCTTCCGAGCCCAGAAGGAGAGAGAGGCGTGATAGGAAAACTCTGAGCGACACTGGAGTGTCTCCTCAAGAAGGGCTCTGGCTCGAAGGGCCTGGATCCGAAGCTCCGCCGAGCCCGGGGATGCCTGCTGGAGCCGCTGAATGGAGGCGAGGTCTCTCCGAAAGGCTCTCTCTCTACCCCACCACTCATGTCGAACCTGTAGGGCTGCGAGCTGGCAGACCTGGCTGGACTCCTGCAACGCCTGCGCCACCGAATCAACCAAGTCCTCGCACTCACCCCAGTCTCTGTCCCAAAGATCGCAAATACTGCTGCGCACGTCCTCCCTCGAGAAAATGGAATCGGGAATCCGGCATGAGCGGGGGGGAAGGGTCTGAGCTGCCGAATCTAATGATAAGAGCACCGGCACATGGTCGGAGAGTGTCGTCCCTGGAACTATACCGGCCTGACCGCCTCTGCTGATGGCCCAATCACTAACATAGAATCTGTCCAGCCTCTCCAGGAGTCTGCCTCCTTCCCTGCGGAAACCCCACGAGAAGTCCAAGCTCCCGTGCCAACGCCGGAAGGATGGGTCTCGCCAACAGTCCCTTCCTCCTGTCGCAAAGATAAAAGAGTCCCAAGCGGACTGCTCTGCTTGAGCCATACCTGTAAACTCCGGTCCTCTGCCCTGCTGGTCTTCCAAGGTCTCCAAATTGTTGAAGTCACCTCCAACAATCCAGGAATCCATGTCTGGGAGAATCCCTGTAAGTGTCCTCCAGAAGGTGGCTCTACAATGGAGATCTGTGGGGGCATAAATGTTGAGGATTCCAACTCTGGAGCCCTCTAATTCCAGGCCTACCCAAAGGGCACGACCTGGAATCAACGTGCCATGATCGAAAACTCCCTGGGCTAGCTGCTCTCCCACGGAAGTACAGACACCACCACTCCTCCCCAGTGCGCCGATCGAGGGCTCCCAATAAGTGTGAGAGCGACCAGTGAGGATCTTCCCACATCTACGGGAGTGAGCCGCCAAAAGCTTATCTTCCTGTAGCAGAAGTACATCCACACGTCCTATCACTGCTGGCTGAAGTTCCTGTCTCAGAATGAGCTTCCTGGGACCACGGGTGCCAGAAGAGTGAAACCCGTTCACATTCCAGGTTACGAGGTGTAGGCTCATGGTGAGGACTGGGAGGCAGCGAACAACTGTCTGCTCGCGGTGTCTGCTCGCGGTCTGCTCGCGGTCGAGGTCGAAGAAGAAGCTGACACTTCGGAGGAGAGGCGTTGGCGCTTATGGGAAGGTTTGGAGGGGGAGGCGAGGTCGTCCTGCCCGTCCTTCAACACCTTCAGCAAAGGCGAGAGGCCTTTGGTACCATGAACAAAGGCTTTCTCGAGCCAGCTCGAGATCTTTGAGGTGGACATCCCGTAGAAAGCACGGAGTTTCTGAGGCGTCCAGGCTCTGACATCTTGGGGAAGGGGCCAAGACAGGGGGGGCCTGAGGATCACAATCAGTCTGAATCGTTTGGCGGCGCAACGCCACCGCAGGCGCACGTCACCCTCAGACCACTGAGTCTCGAGAAGCTGCCCACCGGACAGGCCTATCCAGGAACAAATCTGAGCATGCGTCTGCTCCTTGAGAGCCTCCCAAACCAAGTCGTCTGTCCAGGTCTCGGAGCCGTCACTGAGGAACGTGAAAGCAAAACTAGGGCCATCCCTAGGGGCCAAGGCGGCTATCTTCCCATCCGCCCCTTTGCGGAGCAAGAATATACTGATGTCGAGGCAAGCAGGGAAGGTCCCGAGGTCGGCCACGTCCAAGTAGTCCAAGGGGCCAGATCTGTAAAAGTCGCGGGGGAGCTCTCTCTCCTGAGGCTGAGGCCCATCAGAGTCTGCCACTGAGGGGCTAGCGGACGGAGAAGCCTGCACCGGAGGTGGTGGAGACTCCGGGTGTCCTATCAGCAGAGGGGGAGGGGGAGGGGGAGGAGGCTGGGGAAAAAGCAGCTCAGACTCCTCAGGGGCGGCTGGCGGTGGAGAAGGAGGAGGGGGAGCGGGAACTGCCCTCGGCTAGGGAACCGACGGAGCAGCTTGCTCTGCGGGAGAACTGAAAGAGGCGGGGGGGGGAGGGATGGGGCTGCAACTGAAACTGGGGCTGAAAAGGAGGGGAAGAAGACTGAGGAGGATGCGGGGGCTGAAACTGCGGGTCGAGAGGCAAGGGGTGCCGTTGGGGGACGGGAGGGGGGAGGCTGGGGAGAGGGAGAAAGGGGGACCTGAGGCTGTGGAGGGCGGGCTACCGTCGAGGAAGATGCTCTCCCAAGTCCCTGGGGCGGCTGCTTATCGGGTCTCTGGGGTGCAGCTACAAGTGGGGTAACCTCTGCCTCCTTGCCTTTGTCAGAAATCTTCTTGTTCTTTCCCTTTTTTTCTTCTAACCTCAGTCCAGCCGCCAGCAAGCTCTGGTCCGGGCTCCAGCTGCCTCTGCTCCTCCTGGCGTGGCTGTCCGGAGGGGGGAGGAGGGGGCAGAGCGGGGGGAGGCGGGGAGGGCCGAGAAGAGCTGGCGAAACGTGGGCAGGCAGCCGCCAGGTGTCCAAAGCCGTGACACCTCAGACACTGTCCTGGCTGTCCGGTGACTACCATGCTCTGGGTGATGCTGCCGGCACCTGTCACTATCTCGATCACTGCCGGGAGAGTCGCAGGATCCGCCACAGCCACACGAACTCGGGGGGCTCCTGCCGTAGTCACTGCATCGGCGAAGGTATCGTGCATAACCCAGCCGAAGTGGGAACCAAGGTCCCTAACAATCGGCCACAGCTCAGCAGCAAGACCAGGAAAAACCAGCGTCACTGGATGGCGAGGTATACGGAATCGGGCATCAAAATCTGCTGCGCTGAACCCACGGTACCACGGGACTATCATGATAATCTTCCCGTCCACTGACGTGGGGGAGCCAGCAATCAGGTTGCTCGCAGCTTTCGCACTGGAGAGTTTGAGCCAGAAGATGCCCCTTCCCATAAGGGCCACCTCCACAATATGGCCGTCCTCTAACATGAGAGTGGACTGGAGCCAGTCCCTGATGGCTGATCTGGAGGGGGAATGTCCAATGACTCTGCCGTAGACTGATGTAAGAGCAAAGTCATTGGCCACCTCCTGAACCCGAGATGACTGTTGCTCAGTCAGGATGACGCGGTAGGCATCTGGAGAGGGAGGGACCGTCTGGGCCTCCGGTTCCGGGCAGGGAGCCGCCATACCGCCAAGACAAACTGCGAGGCTTCCGATGAGGAAGAGGCTGTCACCCTAAAAACAGGGGGGGTAGAAGCGGGAGGGTGGAGCCTGGGTGTGACGGGAACGGAGGTGGCGCACGAGGTGGCAGACGGGGGGTGGGGAGGAATGGAGAGGCGGAGGGGGCGAGGTGGGGCGAGTGAAAAAAAAAAAGAGTAAGTGGACGGGGGGGTGAGCGGAGAGGAGCAAGGGGGTGGCGGGCTGGGGTGGGGCGGTAACGGGGCGGGGGTAGCGGGGCGGGATGGGGCGGTAGCGGGTAGGGCGGTAGGACGGTAGCGTAGCGGGCGGTAGGACGGTAGCGGGACGGGGGGTAGTGTGGCGGACGTAGCGGGGCGGGGGGGTAGCGAGCTGGGGCGGAGGGGGGTAGCGGGGCGGGGGTGAGCGAAGGGATAGTGAAGCGGGGTAGCGGGGCGGGATAGCGACGGAATAGCAGGGGGTAGCGGGCGGGATAGCGAGGGTGAAAGGAGGGGGTAGCGGGGCGGGATAGCGGGGCGGGGGTGAGCGAAGGGGATAGCGGGGGCGGGGGTGAGCGGAGGGAGTAACGGCGGAGGGGGAGGTAGAGGTACGGCGGGGGAGGAAGGGGAGCTCACAGGAGCAGGAGCAGCTCACGGTCTTTGACTAGACTGTTTTGTTTGCATTCTGCTCCATGCTAGTTGCTCATCAAATCTTCAATGAGGTCATGAAAAGCATTTATTACATACAAAGAGGAAATGCTTCGGAGATATCCTGATTCGAAGCCTACTTGGAGAGAACATACTACCACTATAATTAACAAGACACGAAATTTAATAAAGGACCTTGAGAGAATGCGAGGCTCAAAGGATGTCAAGGAAGAATGCAATATGTTTTGGCCAAATGTTCATAACGATTTGCGCCCAGCTCCAGTCTTTGAAAATGAATTTGTATCATTACTCCCACGTCCATATTGTGGACCGAAGAAGAGAGAGTTTATGCCACAAGTAGATATAGAGGTCGATTGTTTTGTTGTGGTTTGGCCATCGGATGATGAATATGAGAATGTGAAG